>NC_059125.1:123166659-123498659 GCF_020740685.1 Jaculus jaculus
GCTGACATGGATCCTGGCAAATTAAACCTGGGTCCGTTGGCATAGCAGGCAAATGCCTCAACCACTAAGCCATTCTTCCAGCCCGATTTATATATATATTTTAATACTATTGTCTTCTAACTATGTACTAAAATATCTAAGAATTATAAATAGGACAATATTGCATATATTTTTGGCTTATATAGTTATATTTACAGGTCTTCTTTATTTTGTTGGAATTTTAATAATATTATTATATGTATTAATTTTTGCCTAAATTGTCTTATCATTAATTATAATTGGCAAAGCCCATTATAGATTTGATTGTTGGAAAATGTTTCAATTTTTCCATGCTTGATATAGGAAAATTTTTCTAGATATAGTTTCTCTAACCGTTTTGGTAGATACCCATTCTTTCCCAAAAGTTTGAATACAGTATTTCACTATCTCCTAGTATCCATGATTCTTAGGAGAATTTGACTGAAAAAATATGTCATTTGATTATTTTCTTTAGTTTTAGTTTAATTATGGTAGAAATGAAACAATCAAAGTTGCTCAAATTTAACAATGCCTTTTTACTTTTTGGTTTAGACATATCTGAGTGGTCAGATAATCTAGCTGAGTAACTTTTGTCCATGATAAATGACTTTTCATGTTGTCACAAATATTTTTCCTATTTTATGAGATATTTTAAAAATGTGCTTATGTTCATTTTTTTTAAAAAAACATCTATGTTAGCAAAAGTCCATCATCAATGTTTTCTTTTATTTTTATTAGTTATTTATACATTGAATTTTAGATGCATATATTATTTTCCATAAATAAAATTTAGATTTTTCTAGACCAAAATATCTAAAAAGTTTCAAAAATCCAGGTATTGCTATCTAATGTGATACCATCAAGTGCTGGGCCTTTAATAAGTGATAGGACCAATAGAGTATACAAGCAACATATCCCTGTTCCAACTCAAGTATTATAATTTCTTGTTGAACCTGAACTGCTCAAATAATTAATTGTGCCAATCATGGCAACAAGATTAATGCCTTAGGGCTTATTGTTATTACTCTTGGTCATCTTATTCTTTCTGCCATTTGATCTTTCAATGACTTTCCTGGAGAAATTCTGTAAAGGCTGTGTTCCATCTGGTGTGTGGCCAGTGAAGTCGCTGATTGATTAGCTTAGCTGGTAATTAGTTAATGACTGAAAAGGGATTTTTTAAAGGGATGTTGAACAAATAAGTCTTCAGTCTTTGCCAAGGAGTTCTATGTTGTACTTGATTTCAGTATTACATTAGACAGTTTAGAGTTCTCTCTCAACCTTTACCTTCTGCTCATACATATCCTTAGAATAATTCAATGGAAATACATTTTTTTGGCATTTTCTGAACTTTCTTTAACATCTGAACAAGGCAGAATATGGAACTTGTCTTTTAGGAAATCAGAGGTGTGTTATGATTTTCAAAGCCCTGCTTGTTCATCTCATTCCACAGATAATCTTTTAAGAGTCTACAAACAATTTTTTTGTTATATTTATTTTTACTTTTATTTTCATATGTAAAAATATTTTATATATTTCCACATATGCAAAACAAGCGAATCAATAGTCTTCTACAGTCTTCCCTGATCTATGGCATGTCTGTTAGCAGTCTCATTTAGTGTTATATGTAGTTCCTGGATTTCTGCTTTGATGGGTTCTGATTGACCACAGTGTCTGTCACCATCACTCATGAGGTGGTTGTCAGTCTAGTTCGGAGAGCAATATTGATATTGCCATTTCCTTTGCAATTCTTTCTAGGTCCCACCAAATATGGAAGAGGTGACATATCTACTTCTGGGAAGTCAGCTAGTTTTTCTTGTCCATATTGATGGATCTTGGATCTCCTCAGTTTTCTCTTCCATCTGTAAAATAAAACAGATTCTCCAACCAAAAGTTTCTTATTTAATGTGATTGATATCACAAATACATACGGCTATGAGATTATGCAGTTACTTTTGATTGGTTAACAAGAAAATGCCCTGATTAAGTATTGTGATTTACAAATTCCTTTAGTGCAGATACATTTTTTTTATTTTAGATGACTGAGTTACATAGACTATAGATCTATATAGTGATGAATTTTTTTTTCTGAAGCCTGAAAAACCCCCTCTAATATTTATGATACTGTTGGTAATCTGGATGATTATTTTTTTAATCTAAATTCCTACTTTGCTTTCCTTGCTGAATTACTTCTCTAAATTTTCAAGTGTTGGGTAATCATTTTGGCTTTATTTTCCCCTTTCAGCTTTGAAAAAATTCTTTCTTGTTTCTGTTGTTCTTTGTTGTGATGAGATTTTTTCATCCCAATCATATGTTTCCTAATTTTTGTACTGTGTTTTCCTTGTGTTGTAATAAGTTACATATTGCTTGGATGAAGCACCAAACCAGACACAGTTTTTGGGAAGAAGGGCTATGGTATAAACTTAAGATGAATTCCATCAGTGGCAGAAGAAACTGCTTCCATACATCAAAATAGACAGGAACAACAAAATCAACCAGCAAAAAACAAAAATCAGTAGCAAGGATCTATAGAAAGTAGGACCCACTGAGTTTAAAATATTTCTGCATAGTTTTGGGCTGGAATTAAGAGCTGCCCCCCATGACAACATAGGGATGGACTCTAGTATTCACCCTCAGTGATACCTCTTCTAGCCAGATGTCTAGAGACACAAGTTATAGGCATGATATAGCACCTTAGTCTATGGGGGACATGCATTCAACTACCACATTCTACCCCCTCATCTTCATAGAATAATAAACATTTCACTTCTAACTTATATGCAGTCCAGTTTCAATGGTCCCTATAGTTGTTACCAATTTTAAGACTGTTTTTTTTTTTTTTAACTGTGAATCTGGTAAAAATCAAAACAAGTTATATACTTCTAACACATAATGACACAGAATAAACATTTTCATTGCTATAAGACATAATAAGAGACAGGACCAATGAAAATTCATGACAACAAACATTAAACATCTGTAATTTAAGTCTGGCATCTATAACCAGTGACATTGTCCTCTCCATTTTCCATCCATCCAGATGGGCTGGGTAACCAAGGGATTTTTCCAATCTGACTCAATAGTGCTCCATTGAAGCCCTTATAATATCATGGTATATACAATACCTTTTTAGGCCTCCATTTCAAATCACACTCCATCATAAAATGGCCTTGCTAGACTCCAATAGTGGAATATCACCCTGTTCCATATGCTGCATCTCAGTAGTGACTCCTCGAACTGAATGTACTTTGTGACATGATTTTATGCTTCCAAAATCAGTAACAGCTGTGTAGTGAGGAAAACAGCCATTTTTAATCCAGGGAGGAAATAAACCATGATTTAAAGAGCAGGTAACCATTGTAGAATTATTCCCTTCAAAAGAATTTCTGTTTCTACCATTCATTCTTTCCTCAGTGAAATCACCTCAGGCATCTTTCTACTGTTTCAATGTAAAATAGCTGGGCAATCCTTAATGATGAAATCTGCTTGATAATAGCAGCTTCAGTAATCTAAAACCTGTCTCTGTACCAGGTAACTTAAACTTCCTTAAATTTTTCCAACTTTAAATATTATATCTTTCAGTTCTCTATCTTTTGCCAAGCATATCTCTCCATTACTTTTAAATTTAAACTATCAAACTCTTATGAACTTTTGCATAAGAACACAGTCAGCCTTTATTACCAGTACTCTAGTTCCAACAAAATTCTTTGTAGTCTTTCCTATCCATTTCAAAGTTCATAAGCAAAGCCTCAAATACATTATGTATTCATTTTTCATTTTCAAACTCTTACAAAAATACCTTGTAAGTTTTGGCTTACCACACTGTAAGGATTCAGTAGTTAGGAGTTCCAAGACCATACATACTCCTCCTCTAGCACACAATTTATAAAAGACAAAAATTCACATAATCAAATTTATCTCAGCAGGATCTCACCCCCGCACCAAATTTCTGTTATAGTCAGTTCCATGTTGCTGGGATGAACATCCAAACAAGACATAGTTTATGGGAGAAAGTGATTAATTTCAAGCTTACAGATCCAGAGGGCAATTCAACAGGGGTAGACAAAGCTGCTTCCATATATCCAAGCAGAGAAAAATAACCTAAACAGCCAACACTAATGAAAAGTAGCATCAGGGAACTGTAGCAAATGGGATGCTCAGAGCTCAAAAATTTTTTGCATACATTTTGGCTGGAATTCAGATACACCCTGCTGCAGTCAGCTTCACCTTGCTGGCAGAAAATAACCTACCAAGAGTAGCTAGTGGAAGGAAAGGGTTTATTTTGGGTTATGGACTTGAGGGGAAACCCCATGATGGCAGTAGCAAATGATGGCATGAGCAGAGAGTGGGCATAACCTCTACATCAACATCAGGTGGACAACAGTAGCAGGAGAAAGTGTCAAACACATTAGCTATCTTTAGGCTCGGTCGTCTAATATATCTAATACCTTAACACAGTAGGGATTCACTATTAATATTTCCTAAATGACATTATATGTGTAATTACTACAATTTAAGAAAGGATCAGACAAATGTTTTATATGCCATTTTCATTAATCTCTTCATGTATGCATAAATTGATATCATGTATTAGTAATTGTGAATAATACCACAACAAACAAAGCATGCATAAATATATAAGTATTTATCTTGAACACTGACTTTGAATCCTTCATTATGTATCTGGGACACATACCTATATTTACAGATTTTGATGTACATCTATACTGCATTTAACAGTGGCTTCACTAATTTACATTATGACCAACATTTTTTAAGGATTCCTTTCCCCTACATTTTTTCCAAAATGCAGTTTCATTTGTTTCTTTTTTGACAACTGTCATGTAAGTAGGGTTATGTGGTATCTTCCTGCACAACCTTTGGCTTTCATTTTTTGTTCTTGTTTTCCTGTGTCACTTCGTTTCTTATCTCTACATGTATAGCTTAGTTGATGAAGGTAAATTTTGCAGGAATGGTTTTAGGTTTTACTCATTTTTATGTTTCTCCCTTCTAGTATTGAACCTTAAATTTCTGGTAGCTTTTGATATCCTAAATTCCATTCATTTTACCTTTATTTGGTAAGGCTACCACTTTCTATCTGGAATATGTGGTTTTGAGAATGTAGTTAGATTAAAAACTTGAATCCTGGCACTTGGAAAGCAGAGATAGGAGGATCACCTTGAGTTTGAGGACACCCAGAGACTATGTAGTTATGTCCAGGTCAGTCTGGGAGAAAGTGAAACCCTACCTCAAAACAAAAAAAAAAAAAAAAAGAAGAAGAAGAAGAAAAAATAAAAAAGAAAAGAAACAACAACAACAAAAAGAGGAACCCTCATTCCTGCCTATGGTAGATATTAACATTTTTCACATTTAAATAAATAAATTAATTTCAAACCTAATGGGACAGATTCAAGTTTCATATACCTTCTAATCTGTAGACATTCTCCACTTCCATCAACATATAGGAAACTTTATTCTGGCATTATGGTGTTTGTATATGCATCTTGGTACTTTACAATACTTTTTTTTAGAGTTTTGTCCCGATTTTATTACTATTACCTACATAATAGCCTCTTCACGCATTTCCCACTATGGAAATTCTATCCCTAAAAAAAATTTCAGTAGCAGTTAAATATACATGAACCAAAACATTGTGGTACTTATAAAAATTGACATTTGTACTTTGAATAGTAATATTTTGTGACAGGTCATATTAGTACCATATTACCTCAAGTAATTATAATTATGAAGACTGTTCATTAAGGTAACATATAATAGCATGTGAAATTATGTCCTCATGTATAATTATGGCCAGTAATTAATAATGCAAGTAGAAAATAAGGAAACATTTATTGTGTAAGAATATATGTGCCTTGTCAAAATTTATTCAATGATTGATATAACAATATGTCAAATTCTAGTAAAGACCGCTAAATTTAGTTTTATAAAAATATTGTGATTTTCATAGAATATAATACTTATCAGAAATTATATACATATATGTATATAATTATATATATATATATATATATATATATATATATATATATACATGTATTTTGTAATGAGAAAAATATGCAAATTTTAAGCTATGCAATGTGAAGTTAAGTCTTCAACTTTTTTTTTTTAATTTTGTTTGTTTATTTATTTGAGAGTGACAGACAGAGAGAGAAAGAGACAGAGAGAGAGAGAGAGAGAATGGAAGCGCCAGGGCTTCCAGCCACTGCAACTGAACTTCTGTATAAAATAATTACAGTTCTTATTTAAAACATAGCATACAGGGGACACAGAGATGGTTTAGTGCTTAAGGTGCTTGCCAGTGAAGCCTAAGTATTCGAGTTTGATTCCCCAGTATCCACATAAGCCAGATAAAGAAGGTAGCACATGCACCTGAAATTTGTTTGCAGTGACTGGAGACACTGACCCACCCATTATCTCTTTCTGTCTTTCTCTTAGTCCCTATTGTAAATAAATAAAAATAAATATTTTTTGAGTATGGTTCTGAATTGTTTCCCAGATCCAGCTATGGGTTCCATTCCACTGAGTAGATCAGTTAGAGAAATCAAGAGCAGTTGGTTCCCCACTACGGTTGTGCACCACTATTGCACTTGTGTGAGTATTACATCAATTTGTTTGGTTCTGTGGAGGTTAGAGCATCAGTTTCTTGGACAGATATTGGCCATTTTCCCTCAGCTGCTCATGTAGCAACTTCTGTCACTAGACCTCCTGGGCTCAAGGAATATCACAAAAGTTAGAACAGAAAGAATACTAGAGCCACGTAAAACTTTGTCTGGACATGACAAAGTTTATTGCACCAATACATTCAAAGCAGCTCTGCAGCAAAAACCTGCACAGGATAGGTTCAGTCAACATTGTGTTACAGATAGGAGAATGGCTTGAAGGACCCCACCCTTCTCTACTCCTTAATGTAACAAAGTGAGTTTATAACCATAATAAACAGAAATTACTAAGAAAATCCAAACCAGTTTAGATCAATTATCAGTATTATTAGACTACTACTAATTGCAATATTAACAATAGTCAATATTTAATGGTAGTCTACTAGTTGTCACGTTAGTGGTCAAAACCAGTGATGGGGGTTCAATTTGATAATCAGGGTTGGGGATATATATATGGAGAGAGGGGGGGCTGTGTATTTTAGTAAGGTATTGATGATAATCTAATGAGAAAGCAACAGAAAAAATAAGCTTTCCCAAAGTTTTTGTTGCTATAGCAAAAGCAAATACTAGAGGGAAAAAAAAAACTGAAGGAGGAAAGATGTGTTTTGACTCATTTCAAAGGTTTAATATTCAAACCATAGTGTATTTCTCCTAGCTCCAGTGTCAGTATGACACATCACTGGGCAATCTGGGTTTCACTGGGAATCTGTGGGTATCTGTGGTTCAGGAATTCACATGGAGAGACAGTTGGAGCCTGTTTTCCAAAAGCAGCAAGGACCATGTAAGAATGCTTAAATTTAAGTGATGGAGAGATTGATAAGTGGTTAAGGGAACTTATTTGCAAAACCTGAAGTCTCTGTTTCAACTCAAGACCTCAAGTAAAGTCAGATGCAGAAAGAGCAGATGTATGTTGAGTGTGTTTAGAGTGGCAAGAGACAGTAATGTGCCCATCCCCCCTTTCTCTCCTTGCAAGTAAATAAAAAAATGTTTTTTCAAAAGAATCTTGAATTTAATGGAAAAAAAAATTAAGTACCATGTCTATATGCTTGCATATGTGAATGGTCAGAAGAAATAATTATTTACAATTCACATTCATTTGAGTGACTAACATAAATTTTATTAAAAACAACATTGCCAATTAGTATATCTCTAGTTGCAAATAAATCACCTCAAATAGTGTATTCACTCAAACTAAGGCTGTGCATGTGCAGACATAACTCCAATTCATTTCTAACACTTGCCTATTGAAAGTATTGCATAGTGGGGGAAGGTGTAAAACAGCTTTGATGTTAGAGAACTAAATAAGCAACCAGTGAATTTTGTTGAATGTTAATGTGTGTCATTTTCCTCTTGCTTTAGATCATAAGCCTTCATGAGTGCTGTTTTTTGTTTTTATTTATTTATTTATTGGTTTTTCTTTGGTTTTTTGAGGTAGGGTCTCACTCTAGCCCAGGCTGACCTGGAATTTATTATGGAGTCTCAGGGTGGCCTTGAACTCATGGCAATCCTCCTACCTTTGCCTCCTGAATGCTGAGATTAAAGGTGTGTGCCACCACGCCCGACTGATTGCTGTTTTTTTTAATATATGTTTTTAATTTTTATAACAGGATGAAATATATAGAGTTATTGTCATCATTTAAAAATCGTTTTAGATACATACCACGACTAGTTTATACTTGTCAGAAGTAATGCACCATTGTTATTACCAAAATGACTCAGTCAGAAATATTCAGTCATTTATTTGTGTCTTTTCTCCCACTCAAGTAAATTCTCACCCTTTCCAATCTGTATAATTTGAAAGGAATTCATAATGAACAATTCACATTTAAATATGGAAATACTTATGTTCTACCTTCTTGAGGATGGGACATCTATATAAATTATTTGGATGTCTTATGCAAAAGAGATTTATCCTTTCCTCCCCTGCTCCCAGTTTACTTTTTTATTTAATAATTTATTTATATAAGTAAAATAGTCACAAGTTCATGGTTACTTATTTTATATTTTAACTTGTACCCTGTTAAAGTCAGGTTTGCATTGCTGGCAGAAATTATCCTACCAAGAGCAGCTTGTAGGGGAAAAGGGGCTATTTTGGCTTACAGACTTGAAAGAAAGCTACATGATGGCAGAGGAAAACGATGACATGCTCAGGGGGTGGAAATCACATCCTTGCCAACATCAGGTGGACAAAAGCAGTAGGATAGTGAGCCAAATACTAGCAAGGGGGTGCCTGCTATAACACCCATAAGCCTGTCCCCAACAATACACTGCCCCCTGGTGGTGTTAATTCCCAAATCTTTATCAGCTGGGAACCTAACATTCAGAAAGTCTAAGTTTATGGGGACACCTGATTCAAATCACTACATTCCACCCCTGGGCCCTATAAACTGATAACCATACATGACGTAAAATGCAATGTATTTATCCAACTTTAAAAATCCCCAAAGTTTTTTATCAATTCCAATGATGTACATAGATCCCCATAGTGCAAGATCTTTGAGATGAGCCATCCAAGAAATCCACTGAAAACCCACAATGGCACAGAATAAATATTCGCACTGAAAAAGATGGCATTGGGCATAGCAAAGGAATATTCAATCAATACATAATTTAAAACAACTAGGGCAAACATCAAACTGCAGCTTCAAGTCCAACCACTCTACCCAGTGACAAGTTTCTAAGTCCCATAATTCTAACCAGCAACAAGACTCTGGAGTTCCAGTTTACCCCTCCAGCTAGGCTACTCAGTCTAGGAAACTTCATTGGGGCTGGCAGCTTTCCTTAGCAGCCATCTCATAGTCCCTCATCTCCACTGAAATCCACAGTTCATCCTCATGGCTCCTTCAGGTCTCCATGCAGGCAATCAAGCTTCACACTGCTAATGGTCATTTCCAAAACACTACACCACATTACAAACTCAAAGACCCTATCTTTCCTACATTTCTTTATATAAATTGTTATTAGATATGGACATATTTTGTATGTAAACATCACACGTTGGTGCCATCGTTTCCCTCCTCCCTACCCCTTTTCTGAAGAGGCTTTCCTCATTGGTGATGCAAGTCAAGATCTTTCCTCCTATTATGATGATCTTGTATAGGTAGCGTAAGGCACTGTGAGGTCATGGATATCCAGGCCATTTTGTGTCTGGGGGAAAGACATTGTACCCTTCATTTCCCTCTTACATTTTTTTCTCTGCTACCTCCCCCGCAAAGGACCCTGAGACTTGGAAGGTGTGATAGAGATATTGCAGTGGTGAGCACTCCTCTGTTACTTCTTCTCAGCATCATGATGCCTTCTGAGTCATTCCAAGGTCACTGCCATCTGTAAAGGGAAGGGTCTCTACCAAAAGTGAGAGTAGCATTAATATATGGGTATGAAAGTTAAGAGAAGTGCTTACTGGGCAGTTTTATGAGCAAAGTATATACATTTAACCAGACATCAGCAGATGTTACACCCCTAGTGTTCATTACTACCCCTGTTGTAGGTTTTCAGTATCAGGGATGTATTCCCTCCCATGGAGTAAACCTCCAGTCCAATTAGAGGTTACTTGGTTTCCACCATGATAGATATGCCACTATTGCACCTGTTAGCTCATTTAGCCTGGCTGGCAAAACATAAGGCTTCCAGTGTCCACTGTTGAGTATCTTCACTGGTGATTTCTCTCTCTCCCATTGAACTGCATGCAGAATGCTTCTTCCAGCTTTCTGTCAGCTGTTCTACATGGAGGAGGTTATCAGCTCGGTTCCAGCAGGATTTCTCAGTGGCCTTGCAGCTCAACTATGTGGATTCTTCAGAAATAGGGTCTTACCATCTATTCCTGATGGGAAACCAAAGGCCTTGCCAATGGCCTGTAATGTTTTGGGGGCATCAGGGACCTCCCTGGCCAACAACTCACTGCAAGGTATCCTATTCCTGGCACTGAAAAGTTTCTAGTAACAATCTATGGCACCTGAGTGTTCCATTGTCCAAAAAATAAGGTTTCCATATGATTTATTTATATCCTCTTAGATTTTGATGAGCCCTCCCTCCACCTATCCTATACTCAATATCTTCCCCTGACCTCACTTGGGCCTTTTCTCGCCCATCAATCTATTTTTCTACTTACATATATACAATACCATCCTATTAAGTCCCCCCTCACTTCCTTTCTCTTCCCTTTATACCACTTTTCTAGCTTATTGGCCTTTGCTACTGAGTTTTCTTCCTACTCACACAGAAGTCCAATCATCTGTAGCTAGAATCCACATAGGAGAGGGAACATCCAATGTTTAGTTTTCTGGGCCTGGAGTACCTCACTTAGTATAATTATTTCCAGATCCATCCATTTTCCAGCAAATTTCATAACTTCATTTTTCTTTACCATTGAGTAGAACTCCATTGTATAAATGTGACATATCTTCATTATCCACTAATCAGCTGAGGTACATCTAGGCTGGTTCCATTTCCCAGCTATTGTGAATTGAGTGACAATAAATATGGTTGAGCAAGTATCTCTAAGGTCATAATATCAGTCCTTAGAATATATGCATAGGAGTGCTATATCTGGGTCATATCATAGATCTATTTTTAGCTGTTTTAGGAACCTCCACACTGATTTCCACAATGGCTGGACCAGATTGCATTCCCATTAACAGTGTAGAAGTAATACTCTTTTGCCTCATATTCCCAAGCATTTATTGTCATTTATTGTTTTCATGATGTTAGCCAATCTTACAGAAGTGAGATGGAATATCAACAGTAGTTTTAATCTGCATTTCACTGATGGCTAGGGATGTAGAACATTTTTTAGATGCTTATATACCATCTATATTCCTTCTTTTGAGAACTCTCTATTTAGTTCCATAGCCCATTTTTAATAGGGTTGTTTGATTTCTTATTTAATTTTTTGAGTTTTTTGTATATCCTAGATATTAATACTCTATCAGAGGTGTAGCGGGCAAAAGATTTTCCCATTCTGTAGGTTGCCTCTTTGCTTTATTCAGTGTCCTTTGCTGTACAAAATCTTTGTAATTTCATGAGGTCCCAGTGGTTAATCTGTGGTTTCATTGCCTGAGCAATTGGGGTTATATTCAGAAAGTCTTTGCCAAGACCAATATGCTGAAGGGTTCTCCTGCTTTTTCCTCTAGCAGTTTCAGAGTTTCAGGTCTGATGTTAATGTCTTTGATACATTTGCACTTAATTCTTGTCTATGGGGAGAGAGAAAAATCTATTTTCATCCTTCTGTAGATACATATCTAGTTTTCCGAGCACCATTTGCTGAAGAGGCTGTCTTTTCTCCAATGAGTATTTTTGGCACTTTTGCTTTACATCTGGTGTCTATAGCTACCCAGACTTATATCTGGGTCCTTTATTATGTTCCATTGATCTACATGTCTCATTGTGTACCAGTAACATGCTGTTTTGTTACTATGGCTCTTTAGTGTAGGTTAAAATCAGGTATGGTGATGACACCAGCCTTATTTTCGTTGCTCAGTATTGTTTTTAATATTTGAGAATTTTTTGTGCTTCCACATGAATTATTGGATTGTTTTTTTCTATTTCTGTGAAGAATTCCATTGGAATTTTGATGGGGATTGTGTTAAATGTGTAAATTGCTTTTGGTTAGATTTCCATTTTCACAGTATTTAGTCTTTTGATCCAAGAACAAACAGGTCAATCCCATGGGGATTCTGTGTCATGCATTCTGGGGAGCAGGGTAGGCATAATATCTTTGT
The DNA here is from genome assembly GCF_020740685.1 of Jaculus jaculus. NCBI lineage: Eukaryota > Metazoa > Chordata > Mammalia > Rodentia > Dipodidae > Jaculus > Jaculus jaculus. The sequence goes on from NC_059125.1 coordinate 123,179,072, forward strand.
GCAAAGTGTCCCCACTTGTGGCTCTATCATTCCACCTCCTCTTCTGCAAAATTTCCTGAGCCATGCTGGGAACATTTTAAGTCTACATCAGTGATTGACACTTAGGAACACCTGGATCCCTGGTTTGGTAAGTGTTGAGTGTTCTCAGTATCTTCTTCCATCACCCTTGTGCTGATATCAGATTCACTAAGAAAGCAATACTCTTGCTCATTTCCTCAATTCCTCTGTGGGGTCACTGGGGCTTGGGTGGAGTGTGCAGGTCCACTTCCCATCTGAAAAAGAGAAGCAGATTCTCCAATGGAGAGTGAAGCCAGTGCCAGTTAAATAGCATAACCATTATTAATTTAGAGAGAATTAAATGTTTTAGACACTCTTACAGTCTAAGGCTAGTGGGAGCTTGACAGTGGAGAGAGAATCATTATCTGGGTACGATTTTGACTTGGTTACCAGTTCCAGATATGGCTTCCTTTCCACTGAGCTGATCCAAAAGCAGCTAGTTACCCACCATGGCTGTGTGCAACTATTGTACTGCTGTGAGCATCATGTCAAGTTGTTTGCTTCTGAGTCCCTTAGACTTTGAGTTGCTTTGGCAGAGGTTGTCCACTTTCCCCTGGTAGCTCGTGTACTGCCTGCTAGCACTAGATGTGCTTATTGTCTGGGGACTGGCTCTCCTCCAAACAGGTCTCTCCAGGGTCCATGCCAACAGCATTTGGTGTCTTTAGCACTAGTGTCTTACCATTAACCCCTGGTGGGTAATCAAGTGCTCTGACAGAAGTCTGTCTTGTTTGTTTTGGGAGATCTAGTAGGTCTTTCTGGTCAACAGCTCATTGTGGATGCAGACCACATCCTGGTACAGGGAGTTACAGGCCAGAACCAAGGGAAAAGAAACAAAAGAATAAGCCAGAGAAGAAAGAGAAACAGGAGAAATTTGAGATTAGGTTTCATCTCACTTTCTCCAGGGCCCATCGATTCAGGGGCTCCCTCTAAGGTCATCTTCAGGGTTTCATGTTTTAGTCTGATTTCCAGAATATAGGATTCCATGGCACCTGTTCAATTTGAGTTTAGTTTTCTGTCCTTCCCTTGCTTTCACTTCCCTCAAACCCTACCATCCCTATTTTCCAAGCCTCAAGATGCTATTCAGTTATGTCAGCAACCTGGTCTAATCCAGGTTAGGAACTACGGATGAGTGAGATCATGTGATGCTTGTCTTTCTGTGATTGTGTGAGTTGACTTAGAATGATCTGTTCCAAATTTGACCATTTTTCTACAAATTTTAGTGTGTCATTTTTTTCTTACTGTTGAATAGAATTCCATCATGTAGATATACCACATCTTGGTTATCCATTCATCTAACAATGGGCACTTGGGTTGATTCCAGTTTTTAGCTGTTATGAATTGAGCAGCTACAAACATGGTTGAGCAAATATTTATGAATGGAAATGTGGACTTTTTAGGGTACATGCCCAGTAAGGAAATAAAAAGGTCTTTCAGTAACTCTATATTCATCCTTTTCAGGAGTCTCCAACAGTGAATGAGTGTTACTATTTCTCCACAGCCTCACCAAAATTTGCTTTTGATATTTGCTATCTTTACAGAGGTAAAGTGGAATCTGATAGTTGTTTTAATTTGCATTTCCCTAATGGTTAGGGATGTTGAACATTGTTTTTAAGTGTGTGTTAGCTATTTGTAATTATTTCTCTGAGAACTCCTTATTTAGTTTTGTGCCCCACTTTTGGACTGGGTTGCTTGAGTTTTTTATTGTTCAGTTTTGTGAGTTCTTTGTAGATTCTAGGTATTAGGTTTCTGTCAGTGGTATAGCTGGCAATGATTTTCTGCCATTTAGAGGGCAATCTATTGGCTCTGATTATGGTATTTTTGTCTGTGCAAAAGTTTTTTAGGCTTCAGGAGATCCCATTGGTTGAGTGCTTGTTTAAGTTCTTTGGCTACTGGCGTTTTGTTCAGGAAGTATTTTCAAAGTCCTATATCATGGATCGTGCTTCCTATTTTTTTCTTCTATTAGTTGAAGAGTTTCCAGTCTTATATTGAGGCCTTTAATGCATTTGGACATAATTTTTTTTTTGTATAGCAAAATGAGTGGGTCTAATTTCATTTCTCTACATATGGTCATCCAATTTGTCCAACACCATTTGTTGAAGATACTGTCTTTTCTCTAGTATATGCTATTGGCAACTTTGTCAAAGATCAAGCAGCTGTAGTTGCTTGCCCTAAGGTCTGGGTCTTCAATTTTGTTCCTTTCATCATGTGTCAGTTTTTATTCCAGTTCTATGAAATGTTTGTCACTATGGCTTTATAATACAGCTTTACATCAGGTATGGTGATACCACCAGAGGTATTTCTTGTTCTGAGGATGTCTTTGGATATCCAAGGCCTTCTTCCATTCCATGTTAATTTTGACATCACTTTTTCAATCTCTGTGAAGAATGGTGCTGGTATTTTTTATTTATATTGCATGAGATCTGTACATTGCTTTTGGTAGAATTACCATTTTCACAATAATAATAATAATTCTACATATCCTGGAGCATGGGAGGTCTTTCCATTTTTTCCAGTGTTCCTCCATTTCTTTCTGTAGAGTTGGGGTGGACAGTTCTGTAGATATCTGTTAGAGTCTAATGGATATATGATGTTGTCGAGCTCTATTATTTCCCTTTTGATCTTCTGCTTGGATAATGTGTCTATTGATGATAGTGGAATATTTGTGTCTATTGATGATAGTGGAATATTAAAGTCTCTGATGATGGTATTTGTGTTTATTTCTGTTTTGTTGTTGAGTAGATATTGTTTTACAAATTGTGGTGCCCCTATTTTTCAGAAATATATATATATATATATATATAAAATATCACAGTCTATATCTATCTATCCATCTATATTATTGTGATCTGCTCATGTTGCTTCATTCCTTGATGAGTAAGAAGTAGTCCTTTTGGTTACTTTTGGTTTGAAATATATCTTATCAAATATTAATATAGCAAATAATATTACATTATTCCATTAATGGTTTTTATATCCATTTGCTTGGAATATCATTGTCCAACCTTTAACCTTGAGTAGGTATCTACCTTTAGTGGTGAGATGGATTTCTTGAAGATAGCAGATAGAAGTGTCCAGTTTTTTGATGCACCCTTGCTAACCTGTATCTTTTGATGGGTGAGTTAAGACCATTAACATTTAAGGTTAATACCCTGAGGTTTCAATTAATCCCTGCCATGATGAAGTGTTTTATGTGGTTTGGTGCTTTCTTTTGTTATGTGTACTGTTCTGAACCTGGTTTATTTTGGTTATTGTGATCTTCTCATTGGCTCTTAAGACTAGTTGTTTGACTATTATGTGTGGAGTTATTTCCTCAAGTATTCTGTGTAGGTTTGGCTTTGTGTTCATATAATCATAGAATTGACTTTTTTCATGGAACGGTTTTCTTTCACCATATATTATGAGGGATACTTTTACTGGGTAAAGTAGCTTGGGTAAGTAGCCATAGTTTTTCAGACTTTGAAGTGTTCCATTACAGGTACTTCTGGCTTTGAGGGTTTTCATTGAGAACTATAATATTATTCTAATGGGTTTGCCTTTGTATGCTGTGAATTGCTTCTCATTGCTGCTTTTAACACTCTTTCTTTGTTTTCATCGTTAAGAGTTTTAACTATGATGTGTCCTAGAGAGTTTCTTCCTTGTTCCTGCCTGTATGGTGTTCTGTGGGCTTCTTTTATCTGGATGGGCCTGTCTTTTGCAAGATTTCAGAAAATTTTCTTCAGTAATTTTGTTGAGTATATTTTCTATGCATATGGATTGGATTTTCACTTCTTTAGGTCTACCTATGATCTGGATGTTTGGTCATTTTACAGTGTCTCACAGCTCCTTTGTATTCCGTTCACTTGATTATTTGAACTTATCAAAGATTTTGGCCTCCCCATCAAGTTCTTCTGTCTTATCTTCCAGATCAGAGGCTCTATCTTCCACATGAGTAACTCTATTGATGAGTTATTTAGAGATTTTTTTAATAATGTCTATTTGATTTTTGTTTTCTGTTGTACTGTTTTGTATCATGTCCATCTCTTTTTTGAGGTACAATTTCAATTCAAGTTCTGCTTTTCTTGATTCTTCCTGGAGTTCATTCTTGCATTTGATCAAGTCTTCATTAAGCTTAATCAACAGGTTGTTGAGGTCTTCCATTTGTTCATTTACCTTCCATTTATTCATGTATCTTTGAATGGTTCTAATGTTTTCTTTAATCAAGTTAAACTTACTGTTAAAGGATAAACTTTCTAGGAGATGATACTGTTCAACTTAATTGATACAACTGTTGGTTCTTTGATAATTTGCTTCAAGGACAGCAATTAAAAAAATCAGGGTCCCATTGGCTTTTGTGTTTTCATTTTGGGAATGAATTTCTGTTGAGTTTTCTATGATTTCATTGGAGGCTTCCATAATAGGACTAGGCATCCTTGATGGATATATCTCTGTTTTCTGACTTTTCTTGGCTTTTTTACATTGAAGACTTTTTATTTTATTGAGGAAGAAGCAAGTTTTTGTCCTTTGCCCCTTTCACCTTCTGACTAAGGTTAACAGAGATGTTGGCACCTACTGGCCAGTCAGGATATCAGAGCAAATGATCTTATTCCACAGCTCACACAAGGGCCAGGCCTTGCTGAGCAAGAAACAAAGGGACCTACCATGACCAGAGGACTAGGAGGAATATGGGAACAGGGATCTGGCTGATTTCATGCTGTGCCCTCCAGGACACAGACCAGTGCAGAAAACCCAGACTGGGGAGGTGGGAGGGGTAAGTTGTCTCTTATTGCAAAGTCTCAAATTCTAAAATGTCTACTTTATGTCAGCTTCTGTATGGGGTGGATAATAATCATATCATTAGAGATAGTAATAATAATCATCTCATAATTACCATAATTATATTCACACTGTCAAGGTGAATCTCTTTATTTAATTTTTATTTAATTAGGAGAATATTTACTGTGAAAAATATTGGTTTTCTTTGTGCTATTTTCATATATACACACAATGTTCTTCAAATTACTCTTCACAAATCATCCTTTCTTATCTTTCTTTCCCCTCCTTTGGCTTCTTTTCCCCCACAAATATTTCCTATTCTACTCTCATGTCTATTTTTAGCCTAGCTACCACATGTGCAAGTAATACTAATATTTAACTTTGTGAGAATGCATCATTTTGCTTTATGTGTTGATCTCCAGTTCTATTCTTTATTTTCCTGTAAAAGGCATATTTTTCTTCTTTATGACCTCATAAAACCCCATTGTATGCTTACATGTATGTATTGATGAATATTTAAACTGATTATATAACTTGGATATTACAACTAATGTCATAATGAACATAGGTTTGCTGGTAAATTTAATTTATAACTTTCATTACCTTGGGTATATACCAGGCAAAAAGAGTAATGGAAGCAGAAGTCTAAGAAATACACACTTGAAGCTGCAGTCATATGACTCTGCGTATACAATGACAAATAGACAGCTCTTTCAACAAATGATGCTGGAGAAAATGGATATTCATTTGCAAAATAATAAAAATATATGCCTTTCTTTCACCTTATACAAATATCAATTAAAAATGGATCAAAGGTCCAGTATGTAATTTTATATAAACCCATTTGAATATATCTTATGTCAGTTAGCTTGGGATCATACAACAAAATAGCAAAGAAAGCAAATCACACAATATGCAAGTATTTACTATAGTGTTGGATACAAGGAAGTCAAATATTAAAATGCTAACCCATTTAGTTTCTATTGAAGTCTCTCTTTCTGTAATGAAGGTATTTGCCATCTCTCTCTCTCTCTCTCTCTCTCTCTCTCTCTCTCTCTCTCTTTCTCTTTCCCTCTCTCTCTCTCTCTCTCTCTCTCTCTCACACACACACACACACACTTGCCCTTTCATTCACATTCTCACTCTTATTCACAATCTTGCTTTTTTTTTTCTCATTCTGTTTATCAGGCAGCTGATGCCACCATGAGCAACTTGAAATAATTAGAATCACACAACCTTAATATCCTTGAAAATGCTGCTTCGTTAAATAACCTCAGTTTAAGTATTAGAATATCATCATACAAATTTTGACATAGTATATTTCAATCCAAACCAGGCATGTATCATTTATACCCATACAAACCAATATACAAAATTAAATTTCTATCTTAACCTGTAGTTAGAAATATTTAAGATATCTTCAATTAAAATATTTTAGAATCTATTATCTACTCAACTTAGACTGCAGTGTACTATGGTTCCACAAGGAAACTATAACAAATTAATCTCAGCGTGCTTCATAGTCTATGTAAGTCTTATATTCTAGTAAGATAGTAGGAGCTATTCAAATACACCTTTCAAGCAAACAAAGCCACTAGCTTGAACAAGGTATCAGTGAAAAACAATGCATTTCATAAGATTTCAAAACAGACAATTTCATACTGGATACAAAATCTGATTTATTGGATAACTCATTTAATAGCAGAACATATTGTTTGCATTTATACTATCAGATGTATTTAATAAGCTTATGGATGTTCTGATACCTAATGAGAGTGATGACAGTTCCATCTGTCTATGAGTGCTCAAAAAAAACAGAAGGGGAAGTAGGCATTTAACTTAATATATTTCATCACTCAAAATTATGTAGCCTAATAGTGTCTGATTATCACTGCTGTTTTTCAAACTAACATTTGTCCAGTACACTTTCACGGAAAATTCCTAGTTGACAACGACAAGTCCACAACACCTCTAACTTCCTACGTTCTTCTTACCTGTGTGATATTTACAAATATTATCCATCTCAAATCTCAAACATGTCTACAGTCATATTCCTATGAGCATACACAGTAACAATTGGGAATATATGCAGAAATACATCAAGTCAAAGATGTATTATAACTTACTATGATTTACAGATGAAGTGCCAGATGAAAAGGTGTAAATTAAAAAAAAAATAGCTCAAATTTTGTTTTTATTTACAAAGGTTATTTTATGTATTAGGTAATTTCTTGGTAGCAGTACAAATTATTAATATTTTTGAATTTTTAATTTTTATTAGATATGGACATAATTTGTATGTAAACATCATATGTTGGTACCATCTTTTCCCTCATCCCTGCCCCTTTTCTAAAGATGCATTCCTCATTGGCAATGCAGGTCAACCCTATGAGGATTGTGATCTTGCATTGTGGCATGGGGAAGGCAATGTCTGTGTGCAAAATGTCCCAACTTGTGTCCCTAAAACTCTTTCCACCCCCTTTTCCACAAAATTCCTTAAGCCATGCTGGGAGCATTTTAAGTCTACTTCAGTGATGGGCACTTAGGAACACCTGGATCTATGGTTTGGTAGGTATTGTATGCCCTCGATATCTTTCTCCATTACCCTTGTGCTGATATCAGCTTAACTAAGAAAGCAGTACTCTTGCCCATTTCCCCAATTCCTTTGCGGTTTTAGCTGGGGCCAGGGTGGAGTGCACTGGGTCATTTATCTCCTCAGGTCCAGCTCCTGTCTGAAAAAGAAAAGAAGATTCTTCAGCAGAGAATGAAGCCAGTGCTAGTTAAATGGGATAATCATTAGTAATTTAGAGATAATGAAAAGGCTTTCTTTTTTTTCTTTTCTCTTGGCTCTGGCCTGTAATTCCCTGTACTAGTATATGGTCTACATCTACAACGAGATGTTGATCAGAGAGACCTACTAGATCTCCCAAAACAAGTAAGACAGGCTTCTGTCACAGCATTTGATTAACCATCAGAGGTTAATGGTAAGACCCTATTGATGAAGATACCAAACGCTGTTGACATGGACCATAGAGAGACTTTGTTGGAATTGGGACAAGAACCAATCCCCAGACAATTCGCCCATCTAGTGCTGGAAGGCACTACGTGAGAAACCGGGGGAAAGTGGACAATCTTTGTCGAAGCAACTCAAAGTCTACCTGACTCAGAAGCAAACAACTTGACATGATGTTCACACAAGTGCAATAGTGAGTGGCACACAGTTAAAGTGGGTAACCAGCTGCTGTTGGATTGGCTAGCAGATCTGCTCAGTGGAAAGAAAAACATATCTGGAACTGGGAAACTAGTCAGAATCATATTCAGATAATGATTCTACTTTCCATTGTCAATCTCCCACTAACTTTAGCCTACAAGAGTGACTAAGCCTTTTAATTCTCTATAAAAGTTGTATTGTTTTTGTGGGTTTGGCCTCAATTGATGGTGCTATTATGAGAACTTCCAGAAACATAAGGAGGTGGAACATACCTGCAAGAAGTTGGTCACTGTGGTAAGATAATTTGATGTATTGTCTCCCTGCCTTCTTTCTCTCATTCTCTTTTTTTCTATTAATCATGAGATGAGTAGTCTCTGATATACCCATGCCCTCATAAAGCCTATGTACCCATAGAGACAAAAACCATAGAGGAAACTATTTGAATCCTCTCTCTCTCTCTCTTTTTTTACTCCTATCAAGCATGTTGTCGCAGCTATACAAAAGCAACTAACACAGATCTCTATCAGGAAAAGTATAAAACACCAAAGAAAGAAATTAAAGAAAATTAAAGAAGACATTAGAAAATGTAAGCACTTCCTATATTCATGGATTAAATATTAATATTATGAAAAGATAATATTATGGAAAGCCACCTATAGGTTTCATATAATTTTCATCAAAATTCTAGTGTCATTATTCACAAAACTAGGGAAAACAGTCCTAAAATTTATGTAGAAATAAAAAAGACCATGAATTGTCAACTAAAATTTGGCATATCATCTATGGGGGAAACCAATTGCTCTCTAATTGGCCTGGAGGCCCACTTCATGGGAAAGAATACATGCCTGGCACTGAAAACCTATTCAAAAGCCTATGGCTGGGAATGTCATAAGCCCTACGAGTGTAACACGTGTGCTTGCCTGGCTAAATGCATATATTATACTCACAAAACTGTGCTATGAGCACTTTTATTAATGTTCAAACCCATATATTAATGCTACTATCACTTTTGGTTAGAGAGGCTTCTCTTTTAAGATGGTGGTGACCTTTGGTGACTCAGAAGGCAACATAGTGCTGAGAAGTGACATAGAAGTGCTCAACATTGAAACATCTTTATTACAACTTCCAAGACTCAGGGACCATTGTGGAAAATGTAGAGGAAAGAAAGCAGGAGCCAAAGGAAGGGTAGGTCTCCTTACAATGCAATCATACAGACAGAATTGGCCTCCATATCCATGACCTCACGGTGCCTAGAACTACTTTCACAAGACCATCATAATAGGAGAAGATGAGGACATCAAAGTAAAAGACTAATTAAGAGAAGGAGGATATATGATGGAGAATGTATTTGTGAAGGGAAAAGTGGGGGATGGGGAAAGAATTATTATGGTTTATGGTGTATAATTATGGAAGTTGCCAAAAAAAAGTTTTAAAAAAGTCCATGAGAAAAATGCTAACAAAAGCCACAAGAAGGTAGCTTCTCATTATAGCTATATGACTGACAGAAAAACAAAAGAACAAACAAAAAGTAGCACACACTACCAAGAATATAAAGAGAGATATTTGTTTCCACTGTCCATGGGAATAACAAATAATACAATCATTAACAACAGTGTGGAATATCCCCAGAAGACAAGAAATTAGATTTGCCATATGATCCATCTATCTCACTTCAATAAATACATTTACATTTTCAAAAAGGAAAAAAAATAAATTGAATGATACTGTCAGGGAATAATAAATCTTTAAGAAGTTGAATATATTTATACTGATTCCAACATTATGCATTATACACTTGTATTAAAACTTATGTAGTACTCTGTATGTATACAGAGGTAATGAAATCAGGATACCTAAGAGATATGTGGATGCTCATGTTTATTGCCATATTATTTACAATAATTCTGATATATGATCATCTTATATGTCATTTGTAAGATGAAGAAATACATGCACATTTTGTTTATACCACAAGGAATTATTATTTGGTAATGAAGAATAAAAAAATCATAACATTTGAAACCAAAGGAATAGATCTAGGTAACATCATTTTATGATAAATAGAGAATAATCATTACTAGAGGTTTGAAATAGGGGGTGGGTAAAGGGTGATTGGACTTGATTAGTACATAGTACATGTATGTATTTAAATATTGCAAAAGCCTCATTAATATGTTTGATGAATACATACTAGTAAAATAACTCCAAGGCATTAAATATTGAAACATATGGAAAGGTATCAAATGCTCTCCACCCTACCCACATAAGGTTCAAAATTGTTTAATTTTTTTTTCTCTTTCTCTAAGTCATGACTACACTTTTACAGGGACATGGATTATTTTTTTATTGGGAACTTTAATATATAAACAAGCCGTACTTTTGTCAGTCCTTTCTGTGTTTTGTTGCATCATTTTTGTTTGTCCTCTTCCATCCTCCTAAAAATGAATATGGGCTCAGACTAGTACAGGTCTGGTGGGAATATCAGTATGCACTGTGAGGTCATGATCTGTGCTCTGAAAATAGTTTCATGCATTATAAAAATCAGATAAGATATCTTCATTTAAACAATACAATGAATCTGATATGCTTCAAAAAGTTCAATATCATGTGTAAGCATCAGCTATATTTGTCATTATATTCTATTACTCTCCACATAATATTATGACTATTCCCAGGGTAATAAATGCTCATTTCATTATAAATAAAGAGAAAAAGTTCTGGAGGGATGGCTTAGCCGTTAAGTCACTTGCCTGAGACGCCTAAGGACCCTGGTTCAATGACCCAGGTTCGATTTTCCAGGACCTACATAAGCCAGATGCACATGGTGGCACATGTGTCTGGAGTTCATTTACAGTGGCTATAGGTCCTAACACACCCATTCTCTCTCTCTCTCAAATATCATAAAATAAAAATAATTCTGGAAGTCTTTTAAGTAAAAATAAAATGAAAGAACAAAATTCAAATTAGCCCTTTGTATTTTCTTACACTATAATCTTTGGCAACAAATAGAATCTAGGGATTGTTTTCTACATTTTCAAAGACAAAATCTTGTCAGTATGATATTTTGGATGGATTTGAGTCTTTAGTTCAGGATTCACCACAAGGATGATTTCACCTTTACAGTAATGTACATGTGAACTTGAGTTGCATTTTATATTTTAAAATGTATGCATCTATCTGGATTGATGGCACCGTTGTATATGCATTATTGTTGCCTGTGTACTCTAATGGGGAATTTGTCATTAATGTGACAATGCATCTCATGAGCATACCAACTAACAAAGTTTCAAAGAGGGGAAATCAAACTGATTTTATCAGTAGTCTACATTTTATATGGGATGTTATATTTATTCTCCTTAATCAAGCCATGACTAATGGATAAAATTGTTAATATTTCATCCTTTATATCTATCCAGAGATAATTCTGAGAAACAAAGAAAGTGTGTACCACATTAGGGCTCTTTTTGTTCGTCATTTAGATAATTAACGTGATACAAGTGAATATTAAATATAACAATATTAACATTTATTTTAATAGTAATATTTTAAATTATATATCTTCCTTTGGTGTGGATGTCCCTTGCCAACTCTTTTATACATCATATTACTATCAATGAATCTTTATAATGCATTGTGAGTAAAACACCATAACTGAGAACTCAGGGGATAATATTTTTCCAAGAAGACAATTTTTAGTTGGTTAAAAGCCTGTTCTCTTTAAAAAGTGCCAAATGAAAGACTTTTAATTCAGATAACCAATGATAATTTCTGGTAAGTTTTTTGCTTCCAAGAAAGAATATCTAAGGTGGAATAGTTTTTAATTAACAGGATTTGGTAGCTTGTGTTTCTGGTGTCTAGTAGGTCCAAGGCTGTTACTGTCTTACACAGAACCCATGCTTGTGATAATAAACCCACTTTTACAATAATAATAGTAATTGAATTGGTAGAGAATTGAATAAATAACATCATTTCTACACATAAAATCCATCCACAGTGTAACAGCAGTAGGATTCATTTTCCAACATATGATCTTTTAACAAATTATTATTATTATTATTAGCAATATATTTTGTATGGCTACATCATGTGTTGGTACCTTCTTTACCTGAATCCCTGCCCCCATTCCACTGGGGACCCTCCTCAGTGGGGTTTCAGGTATTCCCTATGGGGTTGTGGGTTATATGTTGTGGGAGTAGCAGTCAGTTATTTTGGGGGAGAGGAATGCCTCTGGGCATTATGTCTTAACCTATGGCTCTTGCAATCTTTCTGCCCCTTCTTCTGCAAAATTCCCTGAGCCATGGTGGTTGGGTTTTAAGACACATTTCAAATCAGAGAAGAAATATAATAACCTATCACAGATTGGGGATTCCTCTTAAGAGACAATGGAATTAATGTGTTGGATAGTTGCACAACTAATGATATGTTAATGCTTTGATTTTTCATTAGAGTTAAAACAATAGAAGCTTTACTTAGTTCATATTTATAATATTAAAATATATTAATGTAGTTTACTTTCTGTTTTGTATTTTTTAAACATTATGACATAATTTTTCCTCAGAATTTCCTTTACAAACTAGCTTGAAATTGCCTTAAAATTTGGCATGCATGTGACTGTGTGTATGTGGGTAGTAGGTGTTATGTCATGTGTGTGTGGTTTATATTTGTGGTATATGCATGTTTGTATGCAGATGTGCTATCCCATGCTTGAAATAGATTCTCATCACTTATTTCAGAGACGGAGACTCTTCACCGAATTTGTAGACTTTATGTAGTTTTGCAAGACAGAAAAATGCAGTCTGTACTTCTGCTATTAGTCTGGGTTCTGGTGAATCAGATTCAGTGGTCTAAGGCGTCCTCTGGCTCTCAGGCTTATTCAGGGAGTGCTGTTGACTATGGAACCATCAACCCAGTCCTACAGTTGATTTTTATTTTGCATTGTTAGTGTACACTAAGACAATAAAAGTTTTTATGTATTTGAGGAGTTGTGTAAATCTTTGACACATGTACTTGTATTTTGAAATAATTACCACCTATAGTTGGTTAACATATGTATCATTTATAGCTTCTCTACATGTATTTAAAAGTTTGCTGCTCTACTTATGCTCCCACAAAATTTCAGAGTATGTTATAATTAAAATTGTTAATATTTTCTAGGTTAAGTACTTGTCTCCTCATCATGATGAATTACGAACAAGGATAGTTGCACAAGGGCAAGCAAGTAGTTTTCCTTGTGGAATACAAAAAAAAAAAAAAAAAAAAAAGGTGAAAACAGGAAGCTGAACTTCTAACTGCAGATAGAGGACCCAAACAGGTTGCACTTGATGGCTAGTGTTTGTGAAAGGGGCTATAAAGGCTTGGTGCTTTGAAAAACAAGTAGATCTGTAAAATAACTAAACTGAGATATGGGGAAGTATAGTGGCCTAAATCAGTCCCCAAGAGCTATCTAAGTGTCTCCTTTGCAATCAAGGAACTTGTCACATTCCTCTCTGTCTTGGTGACTAGACCAGTGAACACAGGCACTCAGTGCACACCTGCAAGCTTTATAAGAGAACAAAATCCAGAAGAAAAACTAAAGGGAAAACCAAGTGGTGCCCAGTTACCTGCAGAATACTGTTTTGCTATTTCTCCCAGAGCTTTGTCTTTCCTCCTATATAGTTAGCTGCAGCTCTCCCATCCTTCCTTAGTGTGCTTAAACCTAACATTCATTTAAACTATTCCATTACAAAGGCAGGGACAAGAGACAAATATTCTCACTGTACACATATATTTTATTGACAATTTCATGTGTACGTATGTATTTTGATCATAGTACTTTCCATCTCTTTCTCTTGTCTTTTTGTCATGGAACCCCTTCTTCCATCCAGCCACTCAACATTTTTCATTCTCCCTCATCCTTCCTTCCCTCCTTGACTCCCTCTGTCCCTTCCTTCCTTCCTTCCTTCCTTCCTTCCTTCCTTCCTTCCTTCCTTCCTTTCTTCTTTCCTCCCTTCTTTTCTCCCTTCCTTCCTTCCTCCCTCTGTCCCTCCCTCCATCCATTCCTTGCTTCCTTCCTTCCTTTTTTCATTTTTCCATCCCTTTATTATACATGATGATGTGTTGATGACCCTAATATGGTACAAATCATTATAATCACTATGAGGTCATAATTGCTAATGACCAATGTGGCTAGAATGCTAATTTCCAAACTATTTCTTCCTATCTTCAGGCTCTTACATTCCTTCTGCCTCCTCTTTTGCAATGCACATAGTGTCTTTATAGATGTGATAGAGCTGTGTCATTTAATTCTGAGTGTGGATCCATTGTTTTCTTCACTCTTTGATGAATTTGAATCTCACCACGTGCAACTACAATCTGTCAAAAGAAGCTTCTCTGGTCAAACATGAGAGCAATACAATTCTATGAGTATAAACAATAATATTTGGAAGGCAAATTGATAAGGAAAATACATCTATTTTGTAAAGCAATACCTCACCCTAACCTAACCCTAACACCCATGACCTCAGTTGATGGTTGACTAAGTTTTCAGCACCAGTCATGAATCTCCTCCTGTGCAGCAGGCTTCTAATCTAATCCAGTCATATAGAATTATGTTGCTTCCATAGCAATCATGCAATTACTGCACCAGTGGATTCATCTTGCTTGGGTTGCCAGTCATATAGCTAAGAGGTTCCACTGCTGGAGAAGACTACTGATGACTTTTCTCCTCCCAGAAGCATGCATAGAACTTTTTTTAATTATGGCACTTAGTCAGGAGAAAGAAGACTTTCAGCTCTGTACTAGCTTGATTTTTCAGAGACTAGCAACTGACACCTATGGCATCTTCAGCCAGAGAGGCTTGCATTCATGTTTTTTGGGGGAAACAAATGGAACTGACAAAAGCTTTATTGTTTTTGGATACCTCCAGGGCCTCACTTACCAACAATTCACTGGGAGTTTTTCCACTCTTGGAACTGGGATTTTCATGTAAGAATCCATGGTCTGCATTTTATGTTTGAATTATCTAGCAAAAAATATTGTTTTCATTTGACTAGTTCATATCATGTTTAGCTTCCCTCCTTACCCTCTCTTTTCTCTCACTACCTCCTCTTATACCTTATAGATAATTTCATCTTGACTGGTTCTGTCTCTTTATTCACCCATCTGTTAAGCCTTACTCCTTCCTACCACACTATGCCCTTTCTATCTTCCTAATATCTAGCACTACTTATTTTTACTCCATCTTTATTAGAAATCTAAAACTTCAATGCTAGGATCCACATATGTGAGACAATTGGTGGTAGTTATTTTTCTGTACCTGGGTTACCTCACTTAGTATAATATTTTCCAGATTCATTGACTTTCTTACAAATTTCATCTTTACAGCTGAATAAAATTCATGTGTGTGTGTGTATGTATGTGTGTGTGTATGCTTGTATATGGGTCATATTCTTTATCTAGTCATCAGTTGATGGGCATCTTGGTTAATTCCATTTCCAAGCTATTATGAATAAAGCAGCACTAAATATAGATAAGAAGGTATCTCTATAGTAAAGTGCACAGCCTTTAGAGTTCTACACACTCCTATGCATAGGAGTGGTATAGCTTGTTCATATGGTAGATCTATTTTTAGTGTCTTGAGAAGTTGCCACACAATTTTTTCTAGGGGATGCACCAGTTTGAACCTCCACCAATAGAGAATAAGTGTTCCTCTTTCACCACACTATTGTCAACTTTTGTTGCCTTAATACTCATTCTGACTGGGGTGAAAGAGAACATCAAATTACTTTTATTTTGCATTTTCCAGATGGCTAATATGTTGAACATCTTTAAAGTAGTCATTGGCTGTTTAGTTTCATGGCCAATTTATTTGATTGGATTTTGAGGTTTTTTTAATTGCTTAGCATTTAAAAAAATGCTTATTTTTATTTATTTATTTGAGAGCAACAGACAGACAGAGAAAGAGGCAGAGAGAGAGAGAGAGAGAGAATGGGTGTGTCAGGGCCTCCAGCCACTGCAAAGGAACTCCAGATGCATGTGCCACCTTGTGCATCTGGCTAACATGGGTCATGGGGAATCAAGCCTTTTACCAGGGTCCTTAGACTTCACAGGCAAGTGCTTAACCATGAGGCCATCTCTCCAGCCATTTAAAAAATTATTTTATGTAATTATTATTAGTACTAGTGTTAGAATTGGTGTTCCAGGGCTTCTAGCTATTGCAAATGAACTTGAAGCTCATAATCTACCTTGTGCATCTGGATTTGTGTAGGGACTAAGGAATTAAACCTGGGTCCTTAGGTTTTGCAAGCAAGCACCTTAAGCAGGGAGCCAATTCTCCAGCCTCTTATTGCTTAGGTTTTACAGTTCATTATATATTCTAGATATTAATATTCTGTCAAATACATACCTGGATAAATTTTTCTCCCATTGTATTATTGTCCTGTGACTTAGTTGAGAGTTTCCTTAGAACCCATATACCATTTACCATATTTCCTGGTCTCAGGTTCTATTCATAAAGTCCTTACCTATGCCTATATATACGTTTTTTTCCCCCTCCTTTTCTTCCAGTTGTTCAGTATTGTACATCTAACATTGAGGTCTTTGATTCATTTAGGGTTTTTTTTGTGTATGGTGAGATAAGAGTTTCTAGATTCATTCTTCTATTTGTACATATCCTGTTTTCTCAACACTATTTGTCTTGAATTTTGGGACTTTTTCTAAAAAGAAATATACTTTCTAGAGCTAGATATACTTATACCCTGGTCTTTTTATTCTATTCCATTGACTTGCTTGCTCTTTTCTGTTTGGTACTGGTACCATCCTGCTTTATTTTTTACGTTGTTTTGCTGAGAATAGTTTTGTGTATCTGGGATCTTTTGCAGATACCATACAGATTGTTAGATTTTTTTTTTCTATTTTAGAAAGAGTGGTACTGAATTATTTTTATAGGTAAGACATTGAATATATATATTCCTTATGGTGGGATGGGCATTTTCATGATATTAATTTTTCCAATTTACAAGCAAGGAATATCTTTCTATCTCCAGGTGTCTTCCTCAACTTATTTTTTTTAAGGTTATTAAACACCTTGAATAACACAACAAACTTTTAGAATCTTCCACTACTGAGATGGGTCTCATATTTTTTTTTGTCTAGTGTCCACAATGATTTCATAATATAACTCCTATTTTTTCATAAGAATTTTGAATACATAATGAAACATGCTCAGCATAAATAAAAATTTCACACATAAACTGTTTTAACTTGCCAAAAAATGAAGGTTTTATTTGCAGGAATATTAATTTGCTACATTATATGCAGGGCTCTAGCCAAAGGGCTTCTAGTACTCCTGAAAATAAATCAAGTCTTTTGAAGTTAGGAACTTAAAAAAACCTATAGTTTAGCATTTTATTTTCTCACCATGTGAAACTTAGATCTTCATTAAAAATTCACTTGTTTTAGATAGGTGATAGGAAATCTAGCTCACACTTGAGTTAATTAGGGGATATTAAAATTAATGAAGTTTACTGTTTTTCAAGATATATTTTGAGGTAAATGTAATAGCTTCAAGTTGAAATGGAATTGGGCTTTGACTTCTAACTATTTATGTTGGTTTCTATAGATTAGTGCTGCTCACAGGCTTATTCAAGGAAATTTCTTTATGCAGATCAAGGACAGACATTAATACAGATGCACAGCTGGTAAAATTGCTGAGCATAAGTGACTGTTGTGTGTTCAGCCCAAAATAATACAACAAATACCCCCTCCAAGATTCATAAAACCTTGCAGATGTAGGGCAGAAAGAATGTAAGAGCAGGATGATGGAGACGAAGTCTGAGAAATGCTGTCTTCTGCCTATGGCATGTACATGTGCATTACACTCATGAACTCACAGAAGTGTTCCCTCCTGCACTATAGATGAGGGAGGGTCTATAAGACCAGACACTTTCCAGAATACATATTGGCAACTAGCAGTTGCTGTGAGAAGTGAGTCATGATTTTCAGTGGTGGAGCCACTGGTAATTCATCCATTTTCTAGTTAATAACTTCCCACCCATGTTCATGAAAGTATCTACAATTTAATTCACTGGATAGAAAACACACACACAGGAGACAGGGAGAGGGAGAAGGAGAGGGAGAGGGGGAGGGAGAGAGAGAAAGAGAGAGAGCGAGCAAATAAAAGCTAATAAAACATGAAAATAGGATGGTAGATAATATCAAAACATCTTAGAACATTATAAGAGAGTCAATCATTTAAATATGAGTTAAAGTCAAAAATAATACATTTGGCTTTTAATGACAAATTAAAGGCCTTGAGCTTGGGTTTGTAGTCCATTAATTTTCTAATCTTACCTACACTTCAGATGGACCTAGAAGCTATATAAACAAATATTGCAGTGATCTACCCTACTTTATAAATTATGAATTGCAAGTATAGCCACTTTTTGATCTTTCTATCTCTCTCATTCATTCATTCATTTTTCTTTTTTCTTCCCAGTAATATGATTGAAGTGACATGATTTAGGAAGTGTTAATACCAGATAAAATGTACAAAATGAAATGATTAATCAATTGGAGATTGGACTGTGGAGAAGAGGAGGAATCAAATATTGCATGTAGGTTTTTGAATTAATTCATAGGTAGGCAGATAGAGAAATAGGAAGTGACAGGAAGAGGGAGAGAGAGAGAAAACAAAACTACGAGTGTGGCAATGGTGACTGAAGTATATTGCTGTTAGACATTGCTACAGGACTACTTCTTTAAGGTATCTTTGATTGGTTTTTGCTTTGTTCTCATGTGCTCTTCTGCTAAAGGCCAGAAAATGTTAAATTTCCATGTGTATAAAATCAACTATCAGAAATGTTATCAGTCTGAGTTCTGCTTTGAATAGTCTTTCAGTCAAAAGAAAAGCTAGCACTTCTTGTTAGATATCTTGATCCTCAGTTCTTCTTGACAAATCAAAAGTAAAAATGAAAGAAACATCTTCAACAAATGCTTTTTAGCAAACAAGTATCACACAAACATGTGAAAACTTTAGTGAGACTAAGAGAGAAAAGTCTCAGGTAAGAGCATCTGTTTATATGCACAATTATTTTTTTTTTGAGGTACTTTGCTTTCCACAAGAAAAGAAACACTGGCCTTCAAACAATTTGTGCACTTGTGTCTATGTATGTTGATATTTAATGGCAGCTTGCTCTTATGTATTTTCAATAGAATATCCTTCTTATGTGTTTTTCTGAAGTCTAATAGTAGATATTGTCTTGATACAAACTAAGAAGATCCTGAACTATGAAACATCTTAACATTATCAAAAAAATCAAATAGTAAAAGTTAATTTTCTCAAAATAATGATATATCACAATCCAATGTATTTTTTGCCCCCAACTGGCATTTTTATGTTAACACTATTATTGCTCCCCTTCTCTTAAATGACTATTTTTACTTCTATCATGTACTGATTAAATATTACAATGACACTTAACTAGACAGGTTATTTGAGGAAAGGATGTCAAGAATAATGCTCACCTAGAGAAAAGGTGAAACACAATTTGGTGTTATAGACAGAAATTTCATAAAATATAAGCCTTAACATTTGCACCATTGTACACTTTATTTCATGTACATTTGTTCTTATGTTCTGATCATTATGATAGCATTTAAGTTTATAAATCAGGTCAGGTAAATATTAATAATAATAATTTAAAATAATTTATTGATTAGAAAGAGAGAGAGAGAGAGAGAGAGAGAGGGAGGAAATGGGCACACCAGGGTCTCTAGCCACTGCAAAGGAACTCCAGATGCATTGCCACTTTCTCCATATGACTTTACATGGGTACCAGTGAATTGCATTTGGGTCCTTTGGATTGTCAGTAAGTGCCTTAAATGCAGAGACATCTCTCCATCCTATGATAATTCCCTTGGTAGCATTGGCAGGTTACTGAAAAATTGTTCAGTACAAGATTTCTTTACAATGAAAAAAATTCTTAGAGCAAACAGTTTTGTTTGATATTGTTGTATTCTCAATACTTAGACTCATACCATTCATGATGAAATACTCTGTCCTTAAGTATTAGTTGAACAAGTCACCAAATGAAATATGCTAACATTTGTGCTAAGTGTTGTGGGTATAAAAAATTAAACAAGGCAAATAACGAACATAGAGTCTATCAGAAAATTTTCCTTGAATATATGTAGATAGCTTAGTAATATCTTGCCAAATAATTAAATTTAAAGTTTTTTTTTTTTTTAATTTCATCATTTAGAATATGTGTTCATGGTGAGATTTTTCCCATTAAAATTCAAGGTCACTGGGGATTGGCCATTTATCATTGTTAGTAACCACATTACTTAGTGCTTAGAAGAATATATTGTATAAAAGAAGTAATGAGGGCTGGAGAGATGGCTTAGCAGTTAAGCGCTTGCCTGTGAAGCCTAAGGACCCCAGTTCGAGGCTCGGTTCCCCAGGTCCCACGTTAGCCAGATGCACAAGGGGGTGCACGCATCTGGAGTTCTTTTGCAGTGGCTGGAAGCCCTGGCTGGCCCATTCTCTCTCTCTCCCTCTATCTGTCTTTCTCTCTGTCTGTCACTCTCAAATAAATAAATAAAAATTTAAAAAAAGAAGTAATGATTGAATTACTGACTCCAAACTACTAGCATTTCTACCTAAATTAAGACTAAAGGACATAGGTATTTTATTTACTTGGGGAAAGTGAAGTAGATATTAAATGTACTGAGCATTATATATTTTCTACTTGTTAAGCTAATTAACATGCAGTTGAAAGTACAAAATATTGACATAAAAAGACCAAACAAGAAGCAAGAGCATTCCAACAGGTAAATTTTAAGGTAACTAAAATGAAAATTAAAAAGAATAGAGGTTTCCATAGGGTAGATGCTTTTGTGATTGAAAGTTTTGTGTAGCTATTTTCTGAAGATTATATGTAACCACTGCAAATTTTAACCAAGAAGGCTGTTATCACCTGTAGGATAACCTCAATAGATTGGGCCTATTAACATGGAAGAATGGAGGCACTCATGAAGCCCATGGATCTCTTACAAAACAACTGAGCTTTCTAGTCACATGGATAACACTGGCCTTACCAAGCTCACATGTCTTCAAAAGATGCTCATGTGATCCATCCCACCTTGAGGTTTTACTGGAGGTAAAGATTGACATTTGCTTGGGACTCATACTTAGTGTGGCTGCCAATAAATTGTCCAGGAAACTCTTGAGCCTTTTTAAGGCCTCCATTCTGTGGGGTGGAACTCATTAGTTTTGTATTTATCCATAAGTTGCTCAGGGCACTACGTGGGGGGTATAAGAGACTTTGAGTCAACAATGTCCTAATGAGTAATCCCATTAGATGCTTAGTTTACAAAACTAGACATGTATAGAATGCTTTCTTTGCTGTGTTGGTGCTCTGTCTATAATTGAAAGATTTTTATGTCTTCCCAGGAAAAGTAACATGACAGAAACAATAGGGGCGAAGGGTATATCTACAAGAGGTAACTAAGGTGGTTCCTTTTTTTTTTTTTTTTTTTTTTTTTCCGAGGTAGGGTCTCACTGTAGCTCCGGCTGACCTGGAATTCAATATGTTGTCATGTAGTCTCAGGGCGGCCTTGAACTCATGGCAGTCATCTAACTTCTGCCTCATGAGTGCTGGGATTAAAGACATGTGCCACCATGCCCTGCTCTCTTTCTCTCTATTTAGAACTTTTTGTTTATCTCTCTCTTTCTCTCTCTATTTGGGAACTTTTTATTTATATATGTGGGAGGGTGACAGAGAAAGAGGCAGATAGAGATTAGGAGAATGGGTGTGCCAGGGCTTCATGCCTCTGCAAAGGAATTCCAGACACATGTGCCACCTTCTGCATCTGGCTTTTGTTGGGCCTAGGGAATCAAACTGGCACTATTTGGCTTTACAGGCAAGTGCCTTAAGCATTAAAACATCTCTCCAGCCCTAAATTGGTTCTTTGTTGGTGAAATTATTCTACTTCTTGGCTGTATTTAATGTTAATATCCTTTTTGTGGAAAAGTTTTATCATTTGAAAGCTGTTGCTATTGAACCAAACTAATTAAAGGGTGTATGGTATTATTTCATACAAATCCAAGTTACTCTCCAATTTTCTTAAAATAAAACATTCATCTGTAAAATGCACGAAAATTAAGATCCATCAATATAGCAAGATAAGATAGCCAACTGACTAGTATAAGACAACCCACTTCCACCACATGTGCCAGAGCCTACAGGATATTATTACATAGGAAGTGACAATGTAAACATGAGTGCTGCTCTTCCTGCCAGCCTGACTACCAGCTCCAGGGAGATGATGACAGACACTGAAGACACTAAAAACTGTTCAAAGCAGAAATTCAGAGATCACAGAGAGCTAACTCACATACCCATCAAGGCTTAGGGAATATTGTGGAAGAAAGGATGGAAAGATTGTAATAGCCACAGTATGGGAAGCAGTATCCTCCACACAGAGAATGAAATGCATGTATTATTCGACAATGAATATCAATAGTCCAACTGAAGAAGCCCTCAGTGGATTGGGGTGGTGGAGAAAGAATATGAAAGTATAATCCAATAGAGATGGGAAAATAACCAACATCTGATAGGTTCAAACAATAAAATTTAAAGTAAATAAAATAAAATAGGACATTCTGGCAAAATTAGTTCAAAATGAGTTACAAATAGTCCATTTCAAAAATGAAATTTTAGAGCCAGGAGTGGTGGTACACCTTTAATCCCAGCACTCAGGAGGCAGAGGTAAGAGGATCACTGTGACTTCAAGGTCACCCTGAGACTACATAGTGATTTCCGGGTCAGCATGGGCTAGAGTGAGACACTACCTTGAAAAATCAAAAAAAAAAAAAAGAAATTTTAACCTGGCATGGTGGTGCATGCTTTTAATCCCAGCACTCGGGAGGCAGAGGTAGGAGTATCAGCATGAGTTCGAGGCCACCCTGAGACTACATAGTGAATTCCACGTCAGCCAGGGCTACAGTAAGACCCTACCTTAAAAAAAATCAAAAATGAAATTTTAAAAACTAAGAAATTTTTCATAGAAAATTGTGCTACTAACTTTATTTTCAAAAGGATAATGGAACCACCCCTGAAATCTACCCAGCAACTAGTGACATAAGACAAACAGGTTGCTACATGTATAAGTGTACGTTACCCATCTCTGTTGCTGTGAAAAAATACTTCTAAAATTACACATGTTGTATTTTCTAGTTATTCTAAAAGCTACTGGCAGGTGTAGCAGTTTGTAACATTGATTCTCAGTCTGGAGTGTTTGCTGAACAAGTTGAACATGGCTCTGGGATTTGGCTTGTAGGTCTGTTCACTCTCTTCAATGATTTTGGATGACATCCAAACATAAATGCAATATGAAGGAAAATACTTTTTGCATTCAGCTTTATCCTAACATATAAGTCACTTGCATAGATATGTGCTTATTTCATTCTAATTCTTGTTTTCTTTTTCATTTATTTTAACTTAAATTGATGTAATAATAAACATTAATACTTCATATATATTTATTCATCAGATGTAATGAGATGTTTCAATATATGTATACAATAAACAATATTTAGTCTAATTATACTGATTTTCTCAAACATTTGTCAATTCTGTATGATTAAAATATTAAGACCAAAAGTGAACCCAACATGGCTCAGGGAAATTTTGCGGAAGAGGGGGCGGAAAGAATGTCAGAGTCACATGTTGGGTCATGATTTGCAGAGACATTTATCATACCAATAACTGGGGGCTAACTCCACAATGCACGACCCATTTACATCAACAAGGAGGGTCCAATGGGAGGGGGTAGATCACAGATGAACCTAAACAATGGTTCCAAACTGCTTGTATTTACTGAAAAGAAAACTAATAAAATAAATTTAAAAAAATTAAGAACCACGTCCCTTAGTTTATTGAGATATACATGCATTATTATTATGCATAGTTACTCAGCTGTTCCATTGAAGAGCAGACTATTTCCTTAAACAGGAAGGATGGTGTCAGAAAATTGTAAATCATGTGGATTTACTCTTCTTATTTTTATGTCACTGTGTGTATTTCAGTTTAGCTACCCTATGAGTATCCAGATTCACATGGTTTTGCTTCCAATTGCCAGATGTGCATTGAAATTATAGGGACTACAGATCATGCATGCACCACTTTATGTGATTGCCAGGAAATCAAATTCAGGGTAGCATTCTTGCAAACAAATGCCTTTAAACAATGAGCCATCTCCCCCTTTCATGGATTAACTGATTTGAAAGTTCTCTTGTAAGGAGATTAAGTTTTTAAATAGAATTTAGTAAATAAGCTTCCAAATTTGTGGCATTAACATTCATGTCATTTGGTAGCAAGGGAAGCCATTAAATACATATTAATAACCTATCATTATTTCTGCAATTTTGAAATTACATATAAAGTTTATAAACAATTTCCATAAGACTCTGATTTTGCAAGAAGTAAATTCACATAAAATCATGAATGTATATACAATGTGGTCAGCCATAATGGTGCGTGAAACTCCATGCATTTGTGAATTAAAAAAAAAAAAACAACTTTCAAACTGGTAAATATTTAAATCTAATCCTATATTATGTTACTAAAACCTTCTATTTATATTTCTATAGGCTTATAAAATGTGTTATAATACCTATTGTTAAGCTGTTTCAGCATAATTAAATTCAGTATTATTTTCTAATTTATACTTTATATAGTATATTTCACAATTTTTATACTCATATTTCCCAAAGAACAAATTGTCCTTTATATGTTTTTATTTCTCTACTACTGTCTATATGGTAGCATTTCTTTTAAAGATTATTTCCGCTGGGCGTGGTGGCGCACGCCTTTAATCCCAGCACTCAGGAGGCAGAGGCAGGAGGATCACTGTGAGTTTGAGGCCACCCTGAGACTCCATAGTGAATTCCAGGTCAGCCTGGTCTAAAGTGAGACCCTACCTCGAAAAACCAAAAAAAAAAAAAAAAGATTATTTCCAATTATAATATATTCCTACTATTTATTTGATATAAAATGTGCAAAATATAGGGACAGTCAAAATTTTCAGAAATTTCCATCAACTAGACACAAAAATACAAAGTTTTAATTAATTGCTAGACACACACACACAAACACACGTGTTTCAATTATATTTATATTTCAGTTACACAGAGAAGTATATTTTATAATGGAATATTTCAATTTCACAGAGAAGTATATTTTATAATGGAATGGCTTGCCTTTTATTTCTTTTTTTTTATTTAAAACTCTCTTAGTATATTATACTTGTTTCAGAAAAATGTAGACACAAAAATATTCAAAGAAAATAAATATTATCCAACATCCCTCCCACAAATACCATAACAAGGTTATATAAATCCTCTTCTAGTCTTTTTGTACATTTACACAGAATATAAGAACTAAACTTGTTCTATAAAATGCTTACATATTTTTTTCATTTCATATTATAGAACAGCCACTTCTTTAGGACATTAAATATTGTAGCAAAACATGGACTTCCGGTCAAGATGGCGACAGTCTAGCTGCACTACAAACAACAAGGGGAAAAAAAGGTAAGGATTCAAGGGAAATTAGGAACTTTTTGAAGAGGGAGGGCACAGATCGGGGTAAAAGAGGGAAGCACACACACCCGCGACCCACGCCCCGCCACCCGCCCGCCGCGAATCACCGCATGGACACAGCCCCGGCGCCTCAGCGGCCCGGCGCCCCATGCGCACCAAGCCCCACAACCCCTGCGGCCCAAGCCCGCGCACCTCCCCCCCCCCCCCCCGCCCACCACAAGCACGCCCCTCCCCCCAGCGCGCACCACGCTCCCTATCCACACGCAGAGGCGCAGCCCTAGCGAACCGAAGCTTCCCGCGCCCCAGGCGACCAGGCCTGCCCCGCGCCCCTACGCCCCCCGCGTGCCCCAGACCCCCGCGCCCCCCCCCCGCGCACCCCACGTTCCCCATCCACACTCAGCAGGCGCGCCCCAAGCGCCCCACGCCCAGGGCACCCAGGCGTGCCCTGCACCCCTGCGCGCCCGTGCGCCCCGAGTCCCCCGCGACCCGCCCCCACGCGCCTCGAGCACCCCCGCACGCCCTGCCCACCCCCGCGCACCCAACGCTCCCCACCCACACGCAGCAGGCGTGCTCCGAGCGCCCCCCCTCCACGTCGCGCACCCCACACGCGAACCCCTCAACCCCCCTCCGCAAGCCCCGCCCCCTGCGCGGCCAGAGCACCCTGCGGCGTCCATTGGCATCCCGCACCCCGGTGTGCCCCACGCCACCTCCCCCCACGCGCACCCTGCGCCCCCCCCGTGCACCCCGCGCACCCCCACGTGCCCTGTGCCCCTAGCCCCCCGTGCCTCCCACAAGCTCCTCCGCGCCCCCTGCGCACCCCGTGACCCCCCGCATGCCCCGCGCTCCCCCCCCGCGCACCCCAGGTGCCCCAGCACATTGCTGGGCCCCGCACACCCCCCCTGCATGCACACCCCCCCACCAACAGCGCGCCCCTCTCCCCCAACTGATCAGAGCGCCCCACGCCCCCCGCCACTCCAGGGCACCCCACCCCTCGCCCCCTGAGCCCTGCCACCTCCCGCACACCACACCCTGATTTCCCGGTGCCCCGGAACACCCCACCCCCTCCCCGCCGCGTGCCCCACTCGCTCTATACACACCATTGTACCCCACGCCCCCTTCCGCCCACCTGCCCACGCACCCTCTGCACATCCCGCATGGCTGTGCTCTGATCGGGCACCCACCAGTCATGCCTGCCAGCCTGCTGCACTGAAGCTGAGACCTCCTACCTCTCCCTTGTTCTCTGATCCTGCGAGTAGACCAGCCACGTGGTGCTCGGTTCGCAGGCCTGTGGGGGCCACCCCTGCCGTGAATAGGTGGCTGCCATATCCCCTGCTGCTGTGCTCACATCACTTGCCGCCGGTCAGCTTCTGCTGTGTCCTGATTCCGTACCCACATCATCTGCCTCTGCACTACAATTGCACGTGCAGCGGGCCCACCCCACAGCAAGAGCCACATAAGTCCACACTGAGTCACTAGCGCCAGCGCAGCTGCCATCCCCTACCTATACATCGCCACCCAGCCCCCACTTCCCTGAGGCGGAAGAGCACAGACTGTTTACAGACCCCAGTGTACCCAGCCAGAATCTAGGCGCCTTCAGGGCTTTCTACCTCAGTCCCCTTTCAAGCTCAAAGGCAGGCAGCTTAGGTGCATTACTGGGTGAGCATTCAGGCAACTTTGGTGCCCCTGCCAGGCTATAGCTAGGCGGCTTTAGCAAGACTGAGCAAAAACCCAGGCTGCTTACAACTGCCCCAGGCTGCCTTGGATTTGCATTAAGCTAGATCCCAGGCTGCTCCACCCACCTACCTGCCCATACACTGACATGGGTAGACCACAGCGCAAAAGAAATAACACGAAAAATAAAATGGAAGAAAATCCAGACAGATCACCCAGTCCAACAAGGATCACAACTAACCAAAACACAGAAGAGTGTTTAGGATCAGAACATCAAGTGGAAGCAATGAACAATGCAACCCTGACCAAACTACTGCTAGAACTGACAGGAAAGCTAGAAAGGATAGATAATCGTATGGATGCTACCATCACTAAGCTAGAGCAATATGATAAGACACTGGAAGGAATTCAAAGAGAGCTAAGAGAGTTGAGGGAGAGTGAAAAACAAGAGGACCTTAAAAATCAGCTGGCCACACTAAATGAAAACATAAAGAAATGCAAGGATGATTTCCAAGAATCAGCAAGAAAATCAGAAAATGAGACAAAAAGGGAGCTGGACACAGCGATGGAAGTGATACATAGGAAAGTAGTAAAAAATGCAAACTTAATTGAACAAGTCCAAAACTCACTAGAGGCTCTCAAGAATAGCGTCAGCGAAGTGGAAGATAGAAATTCTGATCTGGAAGACAGGATGGAAGAAACAGTTCGAGAGTCCAAAAATTTCAGAAAGTTCAAAAGTTCCTGTGAACAGAACATGAGAGAATTGTGGGATACACTTAAACGTCCTAATATCAGAATCATTGGAATACCAGAAGGAGAAGAATTTCAGACCAAAGGCATGGAGAACTTATTTAATACAATAATTGAAGAAAACTTCCCCCGTCTCTTAAAAGAAAGGCCCATCAAGATTCAAGAAGCAAACCGAACTCCTAACTGAATAGACCAAAGGAGAAACTCCCCAAGGCATATTATCATTAAGACTCTAAACATTGACACCAAGGAAAAAATCCTAAAAGCAGCTAGGAAAAACAGCACACCACTTTCAAAGGAAACCCCATTAGAATTAGTTCAGACTTCTCAATGGAAACCCAGAAAGCTAGAAGGGCATGGAATGAAACTCTCCAAACTCTAATAAACTATGGCTTCCAACCCAAACTACTCTACCCTGCAAAAGTCTCCCTTATAATAGATGGTGAAAGGAAAACTTTCCATGACAAAACTCAGCTTTACAATTATATGAACACAAAACCAAAACTACAGAAAGTACTCCAGGAAATTCTCCACAGAGAAGAAACAAATAACCAAACACAAATGCCTACAAGAAGAAGATCACAGCAACCAAACCCAGAGTAGATAGAAAAAAAAAAAAAATTAAATTCCATGAAAATTCCAACACACCTCTACCACCACAACATGACAGGGATCAAATCAAATCTCACAGTCATCACCCTAAACATTAATGGCCTTAATTCACCTATCAAGAAACACAGGCTAACAGGGTGGATCAAAAAATTAGACCCCTCAATCTGCTGCCTTCAAGAAACCCACCTTACCACTAAAGACAGAAACCTCCTCAGGGTGAAAGGGTGGAAAACAATATTCCAAGAAAATGGGAATAAGAAACAAGCAGGTGTAGCTATATTAATATCAGATAAAGTTGACTTCAAACCAAAAACAATCAAAAAAGACGAAGAGGACTACTTCCTACTTGTAAAGGGAACAATCCATCAAGAGGATATTACAATCATAAATCTGTATGCACCAAACACAGGGGCACTGCAGTTCATAAAACAAAACCTACTTGACAATAAAACAGAAATAACCACCAACACCATCATAGCTGGGGACTTTAACACACCATTATCAGTAATGGACAGATCATCCAAACAGAAGCTCAACAGGGAAGTAAGAGAGCTCAACAAAACCATAGAGCACTTAGACCTAACAGACATCTACAGAACTTTCCATCCCAAATCCACAGACTACACATTCTTCTCAGCAGCCCATGGAACATTCTCTAAAATAGACCACATACTGAGTCACAAAGATAGCCTCCATATATTTAGGAAAATCGACATAATTCCCTGCATGATATCAGATCATAATGCTATAGTCCTAGAAATCAACAACAAAAAAAACAACAAGAACCCCAACGGCAACTGGAAACTGAATAGCACACTCTTAAACAATAAATGGATAGTGGATGAAATAAAAAATGCAATTGCAAAATTCCTGGAATTGAATGACAATGACAACACATCATACCAAAACTTGTGGGACACAATGAAGGCAGTCCTCAGGGGAAAATTCATAGCACTCAATGCCTTCATAAAAAAGACAGAAAGATCCCAAATCAATAGCCTAACCATCCACCTAAAGGCATTGGAAAAACAAGAAAAATCCAACCCAAAGAGCTGCGGAGGAAAGAAATAATTAAAATCAGAGCAGAAATTAATGAATTGGAAACCAAGGAAACAATTAAGGCAATTGACAAAACAAAGAGCTGGTTCTTTGAAAAAATAAACAAGATTGACAAACCTCTGGCCAATTTGATCAAACAAAAAAAGGAGAGACTCCAAATTAACAAAATTCAAAATGAAAAAGGAGAGATCACAACAGACATCAATGAAATCGGCAGAATCATCAGGACTTATTTCAAAAAACTCTACTCCACAAAACTGGAAAATGTGGAGGAGATGGATAAATTCCTGGATGCATATCATCTACCAAAGCTAAACTCAGAGCAGATCAACCACCTCAATGAACCCATCACACTCATGGAGATTGAAAAAGTAATAAAAAACCTCCCAAATAAGAAGAGTCCAGGACCAGATGGATTCCCAGCCGAATTTTATCAAACCTTCATGGAAGAACTCAAACCAATCTTCCTAAAACTGTGCCACACAATTGAAGAACAGGGAAAACTACCCAACTCCTTCTATGAAGCTAGTATCACCCTAATCCCAAAACCAGGCAGAGATGCCACAAGAAAAGAAAACTATCGGCCTATTTCCCTAATGAACATAGACGCAAAGATCCTCAACAAAATTCTCGCAAACCAAATCCAACAACACATCAAAAGCATTATCCACCTTGACCAAGTGGGATTTATCCCAGGAACACAAGGGTGGTTCAAAATACGAAAATCTGTCAATGTAATACACCAAATAAACAAGCTTAAACATAAAAATCACATGATCATTTCGATAGATGCAGAAAAGGCCTTTGACAAGATACAACATCACTTCATGATCAAAACATTGGAGAGAATCGGCATGGCCGGTTCACATCTTAATATAATAAAGGCAATATACAAAGCTCCAAAGGCCCAAATAATACTTAATGGAGAGAGACTGGAGGAATTCCCATTGAGATCAGGAACAAGACAGGGATGTCCTCTCTCACCTCTGCTTTTCAATATAGTTCTGGAAGTTCTAGCCCAAGCAATAAGGCAGGAGAAGGAAATAAAAGGGATACAATTTGGAAAGGAAGAAGTTAACTTAGCGCTATTCGCCGATGACATGATTGTATATGTAAGAGACCCGAGAGACTCCATCCCAAAACTCCTGAAGGTGATTAACTCCTATAGCAAAGTAGCAGGATACAAAATCAATGCACAAAAATCGGAAGCATTTCTGTATGCAAATGACAATGACACAGAAAAAGAAATAAAGGACATAGTCCCATTTTCAATAGCAACAAAAAAAATAAAATACCTTGGAATAACGTTAACCAAGGAAGTAAAAGATTTATAAAACGAAAATATAAAAACTCTCAAAAAAGAAATTGAGGAGGACTTGAAACGATGGAAAGACCTCCCATGCTCCTGTATAGGCAGAATTAACATTGTGAAGATGACAATCCTACCAAAGGCAATATATAGATTTAACACAATTCCAATTAAAATCCCTACAGTGTTCTTCACAGACATAGAAAAAATGATCTCAAATTTCATATGGAAAGGCAGAAGGCCTCGCATATCCAAACATACCCTCAGCAAAAGAAATACCTCTGGTGGCATCACCATACCCAATATAAAGTTATACTACAAAGCCATAGTAATAAAATCAGCATGGTACTGGCATAAAAACAGGAGTATAGACCAAAGGAATAGACATGAGGACCCAGATTTTGGGCCAAGCAACTATAGCTATTTGATATTCGACAAAGGCCCAAACAATATAGACTGGAAAAAAGATAGCATCTTCAACAAATGGTGCTGGAAAAACTGGATAACCACATGCAGGAAACTAAAACTTGATCCACACATTTCACCATGCACAACACTCAAATCCAAATGGATCAAAGACCTCAACATAAGATCAGAAAGTCGAAAACTACTGGAAGAAAATTTAGGAAGTACCTTCCATGATATAGGAATGGAAAAAGACTTCCTGAATAAAACCCCAGTGGCTCAAGTTCTTAAACAGTCACTCAACCATTGGGATCATATGAAGCTGAAGAGTTTCTTTACAGACAAGCATATAATAAGCAAAGCCAATAGAATACCCAGAGAATGGGAGAAAATATTTGCAGGTTATCCAACTGATAGAGGCCTTATCTCTAGAATTTACAAAGAACTCAAAAGTCTAAACAATAAGAAGACAAATACCCCACTCACAAAATGGGGCACAGAGTTAAACAGGCAATTCACAGAGGAAGAGATACAAATGGCAAACACACACCTAAGAAACTGTTCATCATCCCTAATCATCAGAGAAATGCAAATTAAAACAACTATGAGATTCCACCTTACCCCAATAAGGATAGCCAACATCAAAAGGTCAAATGAAAATAAATGCTGGCGAGGATGTGGAGAAGCAGGGACACTCATTCACTGTTGGTGGGAATGCAGGATGGTACAACCACTTTGGAAAGCAATATGGAGACTCCTGAAAAAGCTGACTATAGAAAGACCAACAGACCCAGTTATACCATTACTGGGCATATACCCTAAAACCTTCAAACCAAAAGCCAGAGAGATTTGTTCAACCATGTTTGTAGCAGCTCAATTCGTAATGGCTAAAAGCTGGAATCAACCCAGATGTCCATCATTAGAAGAATGGATAACACAGATGTGGTATATCTACACAATGGAATTCTATACAGCAGTAAGAAAAAATGACATAAAGAAATTTGAGGAAAAATGGTTGAACCTGGAACAGATCATTCTCAGCGAACTTACCCAATCACAGAAAAAAAATCGACACATAGTCTCACTCATCTGCAACACCTAACCTGAATCTGCCCAAGATGCCTTACATACCCAGCAAGCGCCTCATGGACTAGACAATAAGATGGATGGGAGGGCGAGGAGGGAATCAAAGGGTGGAAAACAGTAATCCGGACCCAAACGGCAATGGTACCATAAAATTCTACTTCCTAAAAGACAGACCAAATGGCTGAACCTTCACTAGACCCTTACAAGAAACACCTGAACCACAAGACACTGGAGAGGGTAGGATCAAGATTGACTTAAATCTCCTACATCTTCCCTCCCTCCCTCTCCCCCTCTCCTCTCTATCTCTCTCCTCTCTAACTCTTGTATATTAGTTATCTTTTTCCTCAATTTAACAGTGGACACTGACCTGTCACCCCCTCTTCCAGCTTGGGCCTACCATCCACAATGAGCTTTTGATCAGAGAAACCTACAAGGTTTCCCAAAACAATGACAGACTTCTGTCAGAGTACTTGATGACCCACCAAAGGCCAGTGATAAGACCCTATTGCTGAAGACTCCATACACAGCTGATGCGTAAAATGGAATGACATGGCTGGAAGCCAGGAGAGAGTCAGTCCCCAGACAGTCAGCGTGTCTAGTGCCAGAAGGCGCTACATAGGCGACTGGGGGAAATGACCAAAATCTGTCCAAGCAACACATTGTTTAACCTAATTAGCAACAAATAACCGGATGTGATGCCCATACAAGTGCAATAGTGGTACACAGCCATGGTGAGGAATCAATTGCTCTTTATTTTGGCTAACTGATCCACTCAGTGGTACTAGACCCTTAGCTGGAGCTGGGAAACAAGTCAGAACCATACCCAAACACAAGCCCACTCTACAATATCAAGCTACTATCAATCACGGGGTATAAGAGGGCCTACACCTATCATACTGTCTATCAAAAAAGTAAGTGTTATCTCAATTTTCCGGGTGCTAACTTACTCTCCATTGGAGAATCTGCTTCTCTTTTCCAGATAGATGCAGATCCTAAGAAGAGAGCTGCCCCAACATACCTCAAAAGGGGCCCAACTGAAGCTAAGGACAACTGGCGAAATAAGCAAGGGTGATGTTTTCCTGTGAACTGGATACCAGCACAAGGGGGAAGGAGACCAACACAGAGAAATATCAACTCCTACCAAATCAGAGAGCCAGAGCCTCAGAGGCCCCCAACACCTCAGCACTGAAGCAGACCAAAAATGAACCCAACATGGCTCAGGGAAATCTTGCGGAAGAGGGGGCGGAAAGAATGTCAGAGTTACATGTTGGATCATGATTTGCCGAGACATTTATCATACTAATAACTGGGGGCTAACTCCACAATGCACAACCCATTTTCATTAACAAGGAGGGTCTAATGGGAGGGGGTAGATCACAGATGAGCCTAAATAATGGTACCAAACTGCCTGTATTCACTGAAATGAAAATTAATAAATTAAATTAAAAAAAACATGATCTTCAGTTGATTGGTTCACTACCTAATTATAACAGCAACATAGTTTGCCTCTAAATTTGAATATTCATATTTTTCTAAATATTTTCTTTTGTTAATAACACTGTTAAACATCCTTCATTATACATTATGCATTACATAATCTGTCATAACTTTTAAAGAGAAATTCCTACAAATACCAAAGCATATAATTGTTTTAAGCCTCTAATTCATTTTACCAAACTGTTCTCCAGAGAGACTCACAACTCACATTCACACCCATCACTATCTCATATTCCTTAATAACAGAGGAATCTGGACAGCCTCACCTAAACTTATTGTCCCAAATTAAATAGGGGGAGAAAGGACTGCCAACCTTGGTTTCACCATCCCTGTGTAAAATTTTTCTCATATTTATTGGTTAATGCTTTTCTTCTGTATTCTGGAGTATTTTCATCATTTATGTTGTATCTCAAATGCATGTGGTCTCTTGTCCTATATCTTCATTCGTAGGCAAGGACATGAATGAAAGATTTATGCTTTTCTTATTTTAGTTGTTTTAAATGTATTTCATTTATGTAATTATTTATTTATTGTCTGAGAGAGAGAAAGGAAGAGAGAGAGAGAGAGAGAGAGAGAGAGAGAGAGAGAGAGAGAGAGAGAGAGAGAGAGAGAATGGACATATCAGGACCTCTAGCCGCTGCAAACAAATTCCAACTGCACCACATTGTGCATCTGGCTTCACATGAGTACTAGGGAATTAAACTTGGGTCCTTAGGCTTTTCATGTAGTGCCTTAACAACAGAACCATCTCTCTAGCCCCTTCTATTTTTTTCTTTTATTATAAGCTAAATTCTCTAAATGAATGGAAGTAAAATGTCTCCTTGCCATAGTCATGCTATTTTAATGCCTTGGTAATAAAATTGAAAACTACACCTCAATTCTTCAGGTTACAGATATTTCTAATAATTCCATCAGAGCTATCTGAGGTGTGTTTGTGCTGGTTTATATTGATTGCCAACTTGATAATACTTAGAATCACCAGTGTTGGATTAAGTAGATTAGGTTTGAATCTGTGTTTGTCTATGAGAGATTTTCTTTATTAGGTTAATTAAGGTGAAAAGAGCTACTTTAACTTTGGGCAGAATTGTTTTGTGTGCTGAGGTCCTGGTCTCTTTAAAAAGGAGAGAGCTTGCTGAGCAGTAACATTCATCACTCTGTGCTTCCTCACTGTGCTGAATGTGGCCACGTTTCTCAAAATCTTGCTGTGGTGCCTTCCCCACCATAATTGATGATAACATGGAAGTGTAGACTGAAGTAAACTTTTCTTTTCTTAAATTAATTGTCAGGTATTTTCTCCCAGAAGCAGAAGTTGATAGGAAATTGGTACTGAGAAGTATTACTGTTGCAGAAATAAATATGCCCACATTGTTCTTAGGCTTTTGGAACTGTTTGGTGGGAGGAAAGTAAAGAACTTTGAACTTTGGACTAGAGAAGCCTTACAATGCTGTAAATAGAGCTTAATGGGCCATCTTGGTGAAGGATTTGAAAGAGTAGAAGGCTGAGAGACCTGTGAACTGTGGAAGCTTAACTCATGTAGTTCCAGCAGGAAAAATAAATCTATCAGGGACTGAGTTAAAGGCAGTTCATGTGATATTGTAATAATTAAACTGGTTGCATTCTGCCCATATCTTGAGCTTGAAAGTTTACTTAAAAGTAATAGGCAGGCTGGAGAGATGGCTCAGCAGTTAAAAGTGCTTGCCCAGGGTTTAATTACCTAGTGCCAACGGAATGCCAGATGCACAAAGAATTGCATACATCTAAAGCTCATTTGCAGCAGGATGCTCTGGTGATTCCATTCTCTCTCTCTCTCTTTCTCCCTCTCTCTCTCATTCTCTCTTTCTCTCTCTTCTCTTCCTCTTCTCCCTCTCTTAAATAAATAAATAAATAAATAAATATACTCTTATGAAAAATTAATAGGCAAATGTGTTTGGAGGATTTAATTTTAAGGTAGAAAAGCATTGAGTCTTTGGCATGGTTTCTCTTAGTTGTTCTAATTCAGATCTATAATGAAGGAGAAGAAAATACATAGCAGAATGAAAAGAAAAATATTTATTGACATGGAAAGAAATGT
The DNA here is from genome assembly GCF_020740685.1 of Jaculus jaculus. Classification (NCBI taxonomy): domain Eukaryota; kingdom Metazoa; phylum Chordata; class Mammalia; order Rodentia; family Dipodidae; genus Jaculus; species Jaculus jaculus. Next base: position 123,215,136 of record NC_059125.1, read on the forward strand.
AAGCAAATTAAAAATCCTGGATCTAGAGATTACTGCCTCTTTACCTATAATTGTGGAAGGGATTACCACCACTAAAAGGGAAGTGCTAATCTATACTGGGACAACAGGAAAGATGCCATGGATATCAGACCTAACCCATAAGATTCATATAGGAAGAATACAAATGCTTTTGAAAGGAAAAGGCTGGAATGTATAGTGTTGAATGGTATTCCTGCTTTCCAAGGTCAGCATACAGATGGTGTTACAGCTGTGTTTCATGGGTGCCAGGATTTATCCCATTCTGACAGCAATACTTGGCAGCATTGCCTATGTGATACTGGTTTACAAAGAATGAAGGATGCAATATGCAGGGGATCATGGAGTATTTCATCATGGTTCCAGAGAGCCAGTAAAACTAATTAATTTGAGGCAGTTAGAGTCCCTTCATTAAAGCCATGTGAATCCACTGCTTGAAGCTGTGAAGATGAATCCTGAGTTGGAGCAATAGAGATCCTAGGATATTACAGATGCCAAGACCATAAGAAATCTTGCAAGAAAGGCTGTGTGGACTTGGGTTCGATCTGGACCATGAGGGAGGGTATAAGGAGCACAACTGGAGGAGGACCTTTTCAATTCTTTTGAAGCTCAGATTATTTCACCAGGAGCCCAAAATATTTGAAATGGAAGTGCAAGATTTGGCTTTTGACCTTCTTTTGTCTTGATTCAATTTTTCCTTGCTGTGTTTTCATTTCTCCCCTTTGAAATGGGAATGTTTAGTCTGTACTACTATATGTTGAAGGACTGTAAATTATGATTCAGTTTTACAGGGCTCGTCATTTATATACTGTGTTGAGTTTTAAGATAAGATTTTTGGTTTTGAACACTGTTGGGACTGTAGAGCAACATTGTAGTCAGGTTCCATGTTGCTGCAATGAACATCCAAACTAGGCACAGGTTAGGGGAGGAATGAAAGCTTCCAGATCCAGGGGAGGAAGTTCCATCAGTGGTGGAAGAAGCTACTTCTATACATTCAAACAGAATGAAACCATCACCATTCAGCCAACACCAAGAGCAACAAACACAAAACCCAAAATAACATCAGGAAGCCAGGCAGAATTCAGACCTCTCTTCCTACTTTCTGACTGGAATTCAGATCTGTATCAAACATACCTTAGGGCTAGATCCCCAGTATCTGTCCCCAATGAAACCTCCTCAGCCATTTGGCTAGAGACAAGCTTGCATAAATCACCTGAGTCTGAGCTGACAGCTAACCAGTTCAGGTGCTTGCCTGTGAAGCCTAAGGACCCATGATCCATCTTGCTCCTGATCCCTTGAAAGTCAGACACACAAAGGTGAGACAATCACAAGGTTGCATATGCCCACTAGGTAGTGCAAGCATCTTGAGTTTGATTTCAATGCCTGAGGCCCTGGTGCACCAACACACTCTCTCTCTCCCTTGATCTCTGTCTTTCTCTCTCTAAAATAAAAATAAAATAAATATAAATCACCTGAGTTTATGGGAATATGCAGTCAAACTAGAACAAACACTATGTGGATTCTTTAAGTTGAAATAAAAGCTTATTCAGCATGAAATGGCCATGGTTCTTATGGAGGCCAGGGATAGACTGTGGTGGTTTGCATGTATTATGTTGCCATATACTAGTATGTTTGAGTACTTAATCCCCAGTCGGTAGTGCTGTTCAGGAAGGTTGTGCGGTTTCTATAATTGAGGAAGTATGGGTCTTGAGATATCAGCACAGCCCTGTTTGACCTGCTTGTACTGCCTACTTCCTCCCTGATGGTATGACCATGTAATTCATACTCTTGCCATGCTTTCTCAACCATGATGAAAATTCCCTTGAAACTGGAAGCCAATATAAATCCTTTTCCTTTCCATGAGCTGTTTTTGGTGAAGTATATTGTCCCACCAATAAGAAATTAACTAATACAGAGCCCACCCTTCTTTATATTTTCATTTGATTTTATTTTTTAAAACTTTTAGTATTAATTTTACTACTTGACAATAATGGAATTTGGTCGTAGTCCCCCTCTGAATATATTCTTTTGCTGAATCATGTCAATCTCCTTCCAATGAACTCCTTCTTCTTTTTATCTAGACCTTCTTCTATTTTGATGATTTTTTTCACTCTCCATTATACATGTTGAAATGTTGATGAGCTCAATATTATGGAAGTATTGTGCAGGTAATGACAAATTCTTTGAGGTCATAAAGTAGCCACTATTTTTTGTTCAAAAGATAGTGCCTCAAAGTAATCCTCCCCAAACTCTTACTCCTACATTTTTAAAAAATTAAGTTATTTTAATTATTTTTTTTTATTTTGGGGGGTTCTCAAGGTAGGGGCTCATTCTAGCTCAGGTGACCTAGAATTCACTATGTACTCTCAGGCTGGCCTTGAACTCATGGTAATCCTCCTGTCTATGCCTCCCAAGTGTTGGAATTAAAGGTATGTGCTACCATGCCTGGCTAAATTTAAATTTTAAAGACTATACTCTTATATTCCCTCTCCCCTGCCTCCATTACACGGAGGGCTAACTTCTGTGGGGTTATTGGTATTCACTGTGGGGTCATGAACACCTCAGTAAGTCTATGTGGAGGGGAATGCCTTACCATATTCCTACCAATCCTGTGACTTTTATAATCTTTCTGCCCCTTTTCCCACAATGTTCCCTATGGATTTTTCATTTTTTAAACATCCTATTCCTCAATGTTCCTTAAGCCTTGAAAATGTGTCAGGGATGTCTCAGCACTTTGATACATTTTTTTCCCCAATAGTCACCACCATCTACAAAAAGAAAAGCTTTTCTGACCGAAAGTGCAATCAGCAATTATCTATGGATATAAACACAATATAAGTATTTAGAGGATAATTTAATGGTCAAAATTCATACAATATATCAAAAATAGTAGTGGCGGAGCTGGGCGTGGTGGCGCACGCCTTTAATCCCAGCACTCAGGAGGCAGAGGTAGGAGGATTGCCATGAGTTCAAGGCCAACCTGAGACTCCATAGTGAATTCCAGGTCAGCCTGGGCTAGAGTGAGACCCTACCTCAAAAACCACTATATATATATATATATATATATATATATATATATATATATATATATATATATATAGTAGTGGCTTCCAACTTAGGTCTATGGCATTCCCAACCATGAGATTTTATCTAGATGTTCAGTACCAGGTATAAATTCCCTCCCATGGAACAGGTCTCAAATCCAAACAGAACAAATGTTTACCTGCATAGCAGTCATGCTAATATTCCACCAGTGTGAATTTCTTACTAGGCTGGTTGGATATATAACATGTAGGGTTGATCCACAATTGATAGTTTTCCTCAGAAGTTTGCATATCACTTTCCAGATCTATGGAAGCTAGCTAGCAGGGAGGTGGTTTCCAGTTCAATTCCAGCTTGATATTTCTGTGTCCCTTAACCAATGCAAGGTGTTATCTTCAGCAATAGTATTTTTATTTATTTCCAGTAGACATCAAACAGCTTTCACCATAGCCTGTATTTGTATTGAGAGCATTAGTGGTCTCCATGACCAAGAATTCACTGGAAATTGTCTGTCCCCTGGCACTAGAGGTTTTATATAATAATCAGTGGCTCCTGATAAACAGCATTATTCCCCCAATGGGAAGAGTCTCCCCTAGCAAGGGTGGCTTTCTCTCTTTGTCACAGTGTGTGTGTGTGTGTGTGTGTGTGTGTGTGTGTGTGTATGTGTGTATGTGTGTGTGTGTGTGTGTTAGTTAACAAAGAAGAGGGTTTACCTACAACATTTTTTCCTCACCAACTCCTCTCTCCTTTCTTTTATTTTACCCTGACCCCATTTTAAGAAATGAAAGATGTTGCCTTTTATATGAAGAACCTAATTTCAAAAATTAGGACATCATGAATATCTTCATTTTTTTTTTCCTCAATCAGTCTCTCTTCTATTTTGATGTCATGATCTTTTCCTCCTCTTATGATGGTCTTGTGTAGGTAGTGTCAGGCACAGTGAGGTCATGGATATGCAGGCCATTTTGTGTTTGGAGGAACATGTTGTATGGAGTCCTACCCTTCCTTTGGCTCTTACATTCTTTCTGCCACCTCTTCCGCATTAGACTCTGAGCCTTGGAAGGTGTGATCGAGATGTTACTCTGTACTCCAGTCATTTTTTTCCAGCACTATGATACCTTCTGAGTCATCCCAAGGTCACTGCCATCTGAAAAGAGAAGATTCTCTACCCAAAGTGAGAGTAGCATTAATATAAGGGTATAAATATTAAGAGAAGTGCTTACTGGGCAGTTTAATGAGCATAGTATATACACTTATCCAGACATCAGCAGACGTTACACCCGAAGGGCTCATGACTACCCATGTTTTAAGTTTTAAGTATCAAGAATGTATTCTCCCCCATGGAGTGGGCCTCCAGTCCAATTGGAGGGCAGTTGGTTTCCACCATGACAGATGTGCCATTATTGTACCTGTTGGCTATTTTGGCCTGGCTGGCCAATTATAACAAGGCAACCCAAAAATCAGTAGACAGGAAGAAATAATAAAGATTAAGGCAGAAATTATTGAAATATAAACAAACAAACAAAAAAAAAGCAATCCAAAGAATCAATGAAACAAAGAGTTGGTTCTTTGAAAGGATAACCAATATTGATAAACCTTTAGCAAATCTGATCAAAAGAAAGAGAGAAGAGACACAAATTAATAAAATTAGAGATGAAAAAGGTAACATCACAACAGATGCCAGAGAAATTCAAAAAATCATAGGGACATGCTATAAAAGCATATACTCCACAAAATATGAAAATCTGAAAGAAATGGATGATTTCCTTGACTTATGTGACCTACCTAAATTAAATCAAGATGAGATTAATCACTTAAATAGACCTATAACAAGCATGGAGATACAAGCAGTTATCAAAAATCTCCCAACTAAAAAAAGTCCAGACCCAGATGGATTCACTGCTGAATTTTACCAGACCTTCAGGGAAGAATTAACGCCATTGCTTCTTAAGCTTTTCCATAAAATAGAAAAAGAAGGAATCCTACCAAATTCCTTCTATGAAGCCAGCATCACCCTGATACCAAAACCAGGCAAAGATAGAACAAAAAAGAAAATTACAGACCAATCTCCCTCATGAACATAGATGCAAAAATTCTCAATAAAATATTGGCAAACAGAATACAAGAATATATCAGAAAGAGCATTCATCCTGACCAAGTAGGCTTTATCCCAGAGATGCAGGGATGGTTCAACATATGCAAATCAATAAATGTAATACATTATATAAATGGACTGAAGGACAAAATTCATATGATCATTTCATTAGATGCAGAGAAAGTGTTCAACAAAATCTAACATCCCTTCATGATAAAAGTCCTACAGAGACTGGGAATAGAAAGAACATATCTCAATATAATAAAAGCTACTTATGACAAGCCTACAGCCAACATATTACTAAATAGGGAAAACTGGAAGCTTTTCCACTAAAATCAGGAACAAGACAAGGGTGTCCACTGTCCCCACTTTTATTTAATATAGTTTTGTAAGTCTTAGCCATAGCAATAAGGCAAGAGACACACATAAAAGGGATACAAATTGGAAAGGAAGAGATCAAGTTATCATTATTTGCAGATGACATGATTCTATACATAAAGGACCCTAAAGACTCTACTAGCAAACTGTTAGAGCTGATCAAAACCTACAGCAATGTAGCAGGATACAAAATAAATACACATAAATCAGTAGCCTTCATATATGCTAACAACAAACACACAAAGGATGAAATCAGAGAATCACTCCCGTTCACAATTGCATCAAAAAAAAAAAATAAAGTACTTTGGAATAAACCTAACAAGGAAGTAAAGAATCTCTACAATGAGAACTTTAAAACACTCAAGTGAGAAATTGCAGAAGACACTAGAAAGTGGAGAAACATCCCTTGTTTCTGGATTGGAAGGATCAATATTGTGAAAATGGCAATCCTGCCGAAATCAATCTACACATTTAATGTCTTCATATTTTATGAACATTATACATTAGCATGGTTAAGAAAATATCATCTGCTTCTATTGTTAATACTAGTACTAAAACTAGTACAATGATTAATAACAATTCTGAAGTTCTTCAAACATAATATAATAAGTATCCCTTCAATTCTATAGAAACACTATATAAATATAAGGGGCTGGCTACATACAGATATGATTATTTTACTGTAACATTGATTATACACAGCACTTATAGAAAAATCTTTATAAATTAAGTTCATTTTAATCTACATTTTTGTGCTATTTTGAAAATAGTTCTGTGATGGTTAAGTTCTGGTGTCAAAATGATCTGACCAGGAATCAAATAAGAAACACGTATCTTGATCAGATCTATGATGGTGTTTCCATGAAGAATTAGCTGAGGGATTAAGACCCTTGTAGTCAAGACTGGGAGACCCTTCTGGTGTTGGACTGTATAACAAGAAGTTACAAGTGAACACAGGGCTTTCCCCCTGGCTATCCTTTCTAATCACTGGTGTTTATATCCTTCCTGGACATTGGAACAGAGCTTCAACAGTATTGCAATCTGGACTGAAGACCAATAGCTCTCCAGGAATCAACCAGGCCTTTCACACCAGATTGTGATTCCTGAAGCATCCAACCTCATAGACTTAGCAGCTAATGAGTTTTCTGATTTTCTAGTTTGTAGACAGCTGTTATTGGGCTGCTAACCCCATATCTTGTGAGCCAATTTTATAAATCCTGTTCAGAGTTTTATTCATTCTGTCAGTTCTGTTCCTGTATACAACCTTGAATTATAAGTCCAAATCTTTTGGGTCTAGTTAAAGTCTATAATTTTAAATCAATGAGATATATAGTGTAAGATTTTTTATAGGTAAAATGATTATATAGTTGTAGTGGTTTGATTCAGGTGTTCCCCATAAACTTAGGTATTCTGAATGCTAGGTTTTCAGCTAATGGAGATTTAGGAATTAACTCCTCCTGAAGGCAGCGTATTTTTGGGGGGATGGGTTATGGGTATTACAGCCAATGTCCTCTTGAAAGTTTTTGGCACACTCAACTGTTCCTGTTGTCCACCTGATGTTGTCCAGGAAGTGATGTCCACCCTCAGCTCATGTCATTATTTTCCCCTGCCCTCATAGAGCTTCCCTTTGAGTCTCTCAGCCAAAATATTTTTTTCTTCCCACAAGGTGCTCTTGGTCGAGTGATTTTTGCAATTTCTGATGCAAACCTGACTGCAGCAGTAATGTTGGCACTGAGAATGGCATTGCTCCTAGACACCTTACTGTGTGGTTTGGTATTTTGGAGCTGATTTTCAGGAGGAATATGAAAAGATTTAAAATGTTGTCCTAAGAGAGGCCTTGCAGTGATGTAAGTATAGCTTGATGGACTATTCTGGTCACAACTGAAAGACCTGAATGTAGTAAGAACTAATGACTACAAAGTTTGGCTTATGAGGGGTAAAAGAAGCTTTGGTCGGAATGTACTAGAAGCAGTTTATGTAAGAGGCTTGCAATTATGTCCATGTCCTGAGAACTTCTGTAGGGTTCCTTTGTGTAGAAATGGACTGGTGTGTACAGAGGGATATGGCACAGAAATGAGATCTTCGGGCTGAAACTTCTACCTATTCAGCTGTAATTATATGAGAGATTACAATGTTTTAGATTGGCTCAGCTGACCTGCACTGGGGAAACAGGAAAAATACTAGACTCTTTTGAAGGGACCTGAATGCTGAAGGAGTGTCCTTTTCTTCAATGTCTGCTTTATCTCACCTGGAAGAATGAATTGGCACACCATCTAGTATTATGGAGAATAAGCAATGCAGGAAAGATAGGGTCATTGAATGTGTAATACCGTCTTGCATTTTGGAAATGGCCATGAGCAGTGTGAAGCAGGTTTTCTGGATGCCTTTAATGAGATGTGATGGAGCTGTGAGGATGAGCCATGGGTTACAGTGGAGACCCACTGGGGATGCTGGAACCACAAGATGGCTTCTAAGGAAAGCTGATAGCCCCAGATGAAATTTTCCAGGACTGTGAGTAGCCTAGCTAGAGGGGTGGAATTGGAACTCCAGAGACATGTTGCTGGTTAGAATTATTGGACTTGGAGATTTGTCACTGATTAGAGTTTTTGGACTTGGAGATACACTGCTTGATGTTTTCCCTGTTTGAGTATTGTGTTGGTTGAAGTTTCTTTGCTATGTCCAATATTATTTTTTGCAGTGTGATTGTTTATTCTGTGCCATTATGCGTTTTGGGGGCTTTTTTTTTGGTATTGCAGCTCAGTTAAAAGACCTTGGTCTATATTGATATTTGAACATCATATATGGACAAAAACCATGGGGACTTTAAAGTTGGACTGAATGCATTAACTTTTACATCATGGATGTTTATCAGTTTATGTGGGCCATAGGCAGAATGTGGTGGTTTGATTCAGGTTTTGCCCATCAACTTAGGTGTTCTCTAGGTTCCTAGCTGATGAAGATTTGGGAAATTACACCTTAGGGAGGCAGTGTTTTCTTGGGAGTGGTCTTATGGGTATTATAACCAGTGTCCCCTTGCCAGTGTTTGGTACACTCTCCTGTTCCTGTTGTCCACCTGATGTTGGCCAGGAACTGCTGTCCACCCTCTGCTCATCTCATCGTTTTCTCCTGCTCTCACAGAGCTTCCCTTTAAGTCTCTAAGCAAAAATCAACCTTTTTTTTTTTTTTTCCTCACAAGTTGCTCTAGGTCGGGTGATTTCTGCCAGAAATGCAAACGTGGCTAACAATCATCTAGCAATTAAAGGAAAGACTCTTCAGAATCAAACTAATGAATAAGTTGTTATATATAGATAAGATGCTGGTGTTTATTTTCATATGTGCATGTACATTCAAGCTTTGTATCTACTTCCATCTTTATTTATGCACCCCCATAGTGTTAAAGTTAGGACACTCCAAAAACATCTACTGTAAATAAGATTCTATTTATTATAATGAAGGGAAAAAATCAATATGCTATAATGTACCTACCCATCCCAAGCTGTTTCATGATGTTGTGAGATGACATTTTGATGCTAGGCCACATCTTGCATCAGTAATAGGAAGAAACAATTAAAAATGGTCACGATTGGTAACACTTGTGATGAACCATTTATTTTATTGTGTCTGTATGAATGATGTGATGTGGTGTATGCAAGTGTATGTGTCCATGTAGTGTACTGCCCCACATGCTCATCTGTTGCAGGGTGTACTCAAGCATTCTACTTCCTTACTCCCCAACTCCTGTCTTGTTTTGCACCTAAGTCTCTTACTGATTCTGGAGCTTGCAGTTTTTCTTTCTCTTTTTCTTTTTCCTTTTCTTTTTCTTTTTTCCCCCACAGGCACTGGTAATTCTCAGGTCTCTGCTCTCTTTGAGACTGATGTTCTAGAAACTCAAACTCTAGCTGTCTCAGACTCCTATAGGCCCTCATACTTGTGCACAGAAAGCACACTTAATTACAGTAGCATATCTCCAGCCTTGATGAACCAATTTGACACAGCGTTTTGCACTAAGTTCATTATAAACCTGTAGGTGGCAGACTTTTAATTTTCTGACAGTATTAAGATGGAAATAAATATCTAGAATGTTGAAAAGATTATTTATAATTTCTAAAATTGTATCCTTTAATGAATTTAATTCACATAAGTAAACTCTTAATCCACTAACATTTAAAAATCTTGCCAGAAGGAAACATACTTTTCTGCATGTTCATGTGTATTTATGTGGGAACTTGCTATGGCCTGCATATAGTCAGAGGACGTGTCAGTCCTTGCCTTCCACCTTCCTTGAGTCTCTTATTTTTCATAACTTCCTAATGCTAGGGTAGCTGGACCTCAAACTGACATAGATTTTCCGCTGGGATTATAGACTTGAGCTACCTCTTTTTTTCCGGGTTCTTAGGTCCATAGTCTGGTTCTCATGATTATGTAGTTAGTGCTTCACCCACTAATTCATCTCCTAAGGATACAGTAGCACATTTTGACTACAGAAAACAGTTCTGGAGAAATGATATGATAAAAATGAATTGAGGTTGTCAGTTTTTAAACTGCATTGTGGCTCCCTGCTGCTCAAGGGTCCAAATTTATTTTACTTAATCTACAACTGTCAGTTATAAGCTGACTATATTTGAGGTATTTGGTAAAAATATTTGCAAACAATTTTATTTAGGTAGCTAGAGGAATTGCTAACTGATCAAAATATAGACTCACCAAGTTGCTTTGTAGACAAGTATAGGGAATGAGATGCTTTGGAGTATAATGTCTTGAAACCCTCCACTACTTTCTAGGAATCATAAAATGATGCATGCATACCAATATCCATAACACAGGGATTTCTCAGAATAAACAGGAGAAAATTCAGAGCCCTCACCTGTAATTATATGCTCTCCTTTGTATGAATAGGAAATGATGACTAAGACAAAGTTGACACTTAGAAATGCAAAGAACTCATCACAGGTAGAATGACTTTTTGAGGTAAAGGGATTTCATGGTATTTAAAGATGACTCTGGAGAGTCATTACCTGACTAAAATTGAAAGAAACAAGAACATCATTGGCCACAAATATTAAACTATAGTTGGATAATAACAACTAAAAACATCAGTCAAACCAAAAGCTGAGGCAAAAGGGGAATAAAGCATGATTTTTGGAGTTGTGAAAATAGTAAATGTTTATTTTATCAACAAATTTCCAGGCACAAAAATATAAATTATTCCAACACCAGCAAAGGAATAAAAAAGGAAAAACAACAAAGAGAGGATGAAGGCTGGAGAGACTGCTTAATGGTTAAGGCACTTGACTGCAAAGCCAAAGGACCCAGGTTTGATTCCCCAGGACTAACATAAGCAAGATATAAAAGGTGACACATATGTCTGGAGTTTGTTTACAGAGGCTAGAAGCCCTGGCACCTCAATTCTATCTGTCTTTCTCAAAAAATTCTTAAACATTCCAGGCACAGTGGCACATGCCTTTAATTTCAGAACTCAGGAAGCAGAGGTGGGAGAATCGCCATGAGTTTGAGGCCACACTGAGACTTCATAGTGAATTCCAGGACAGCCTGGACTACAGTGAAACCTTACCTCAAAACAGCAAGAAAGGGGCTGGAGAGATGGCTTGGCGGTTAAGCACTTGCCTGTGAAGCCTAAGGACCCCGGTTCAAGGCTCGGTTCCCCAGGTCCCACGTTAGCCAGATGCACAAGGGGGCACAGGCGTCTGGAGTTCGTTTGCAGAGACTGGAAGCCCTGGTGCGCCCATTCTCTCTCTCTCCCTTTATCTGTCTTTCTCTCTTTGTCTGTCACCCTCAAATAAATAAATAAATAATTAAAAAAAATTTAAAATTAAAAAAAAAAGCAAGAAAGTATGGCTCCCAAACCTAACTACTCTACCCAGCAAAAGTCTCCCTCATAATAGATGGTGAAAGACAAACTTTCCATGACAAAACTCAGCTTTACAATTATATGAACACAAAACCAAACCTACAGAAAGTATTCCAGGAAATTCTTGACAGAGAAGAAACAAATAATCAAACACAAATGCCTACAAGAAGGAGATCACAACAACAAAATCCAGAGTAGACACAAAAAATTTCAAATTCCATGAAAACACCACCACACATCTATCACCACAATATGGCAGGGATCAAATCAAATCTCACAGCCATTACCCTAAATATTTATGGCCTGAATTCACCCATCAAGAGACACAAGCTAACAGAGTGGATCAAAAAATTAGACCCCTCAATCTGCTGCCTTCAAGAAACCCACCTTACCACTAAAGTTAGAAACCTTCTCAGGGTGAAAGGTTGGAAAACAATATTTCAAGCAAATGGGAATGAGAAGCAATCAGGTGTAGCTATATTAATATCAGATAAAGTTGACTTCAAACCAAAAACAATCAAAAAAGACAAAGAAGGCTACTTCCTATTTATCAAGGGAACAATCCATCAAGAGGATATAACAATCATAAATCTGTATGCACCAAACACAGGGACACCACAGCTCATAAAACAAAACCTACTTGAAAATAAAACAGAAATAACCACTAACACTATCATAGCTTGGGACATCAACACACCATTATCAGTAATAGACAGATCATCCAAACAGAAACTCAACAGGGAAGTAAGAGAGCTCAACAAAACCATAGAACAATTAGACCTAACGGATACCTACAGAACTTTCCATCCCAGATCCACAGACTACACATTCTTCTCAGCAGCCCATGGAACATTCTCTAAAATAGACCATATCCTGGGTCCCAAAGACTGCCTTCACATATTTAGGAAAATCAACACAATTCCCTGCATGATATCAAATCACAATGCTATATTGCTAGAGAGCAACAACAAAAGATCCCCCAAGAATCCCAACGGCACCCAGAAACTGAAAAGCACCCTCTTAAACAATAAATGGATAGTGGATGAAATAAAAAACGAAATTGCTAAATTCCTGGAATTGAATGACAATGAGAACACATCATACCAAAACTGATGGGACACTATGAAGGCAGTACTCAGGGCAAAATTCATAGCACTCACTGCCTTCATAAAAAAGACAGAAACCTCCCAAATCAATAGATAAACCATCCACCTAAAGGCATTGGAAAAACAAGAAAAATCCAACCCAAAGAGTTCCAGAAGGAAAAAAATAATTAAAAGCAAAGCAGAAATTAATGAATTGGAAACCAAGAAAACAAGGCAATTGACAAAACAAAGAGCTGGTTCTTTGAAAAAATAAACAAGATTGACAAACCTCTGGCCAATTTGATCAACCAAAAAAAGGAGAGGCTCCAAATTAACAAAATTCAAAATGAAAAAGGAGAGATCACAACAGACATAAGTGAAATTGGGAGAATCATCAGGACTTATTTCAAAAACCGGTACTCAACCAAACTGGAAAATGAGGAGGAGATGGATAAATTCCTGGACACATATCATCTACCAAAGCTAAATTCAGAGCAGATTAATCACCTCAATGAACCCATCATACTCATGGAGATTGAAAAAGTAATAAAAACCCTCCTGAAAAAGAAGATTCCAGGACCAGATGGATTCCCAGCCAAATTTTACCAAACCTTCATGGAAGAACTCAAACCAATCTTCCTAAAACTGTGCCACACGTTGAAGAACAGGGAAAGCTATGCAACTCCTTCTATGAAGCTAGTATCACCCTAATCCCAAAACCAGGCAGAGATGACACAAGAAAAGAAAACTACCAGCCTATTTCCCTAATAACAAACAGAATCCACCAACACATCAAAAGCATTATCCACCTTGACCAAGTGGGATTTATCCCAGGAACACAAGGATGGTTCAACATATGAAAATCGGTCAATGCAATACACCACATAAACAAGCTTAAACATAAAAACCACATGATCATTTCGATAGATGCAGAAAAGGCCTTTGACAAGATACAACATCACTTCATGATCAAAACACTGGAGAAAATAGGCATGCCTGGTTCGTATCTTAACATAATAAAGGCAATATACAAAGCTCCAAAGGCCCACCTAATACTTAATGGAGAGAGACTGGAGGAATTCCCATTAAGACCAGGAACAAGACAGGGATGTCATCTCTCACCTCTGCTTTTCAATACAGTTCTGGAAGTCCTACCTCAAGCAATAAGACAGGAGAAAGAAATAAAAGAGATACAATTTGGAAAGGAAGAAGTTAAGTTAGCTCTATTCACTGATGACATGATTGTATATGTAAGAGACCCAAGAGACTCCATCCCAAAAGTGTTGAAGGTGATTAACTCCTATAGCAAAGTGGCAAGATACAAAATCAATGCACAAAAATTGGTAGCATTTCTGTATGCAAATGACAAAGACATAGAAAAATAAATAAGGAACATAGTCCCATTTTTAATAGCAACCAAAAAAATAAATAAATAAAACACCTTGGAATAACGTTAACCAAGGAAGTAAAAGATCTATACAAAAAAAAATATTAAAAATATCAAAAAAGTAATTGAGAAGGACTTGAGAAGATCGAAAGACCTCCCATGTTCCTGGATAGGCTGAATTATCATTGCAAAGATGAAAATCCTACCAAACACAATATATAGATTTAACACAATTCCAATTAAAATCCCTACAGTGTTCTTCACAAAGATAGAAAAAATGATCTCAAATTTCATATGGAAAGGCAGAAGGCCTCGCATATCCAAACATATACTCAGCAAAAGAAACACCTCGGGTGGCATCACCATACCTGATATAAAGCTATACTACAAAGCCATAGTAATAAAAAGGGCATGGTACTGGCATAAAAACTGGAATATAGACCAATGGAATAGACTTGAGGACCAGGATTTTGGGTCAAGAAAATATAGCTACTTGATATTCGACAAAGGCCCAAACAATATAGGCTGGAAAAAAGATAGCATCTTACACAAATGGTGCTGGACAAACTGGATAACCACATGCAGGAAAATAAAACTTGATCCACACATTTCACCATTTACTATACTCAAATCCAAGTGGATCAAAGACCTCAAAATTTGGTACCAGAAGTGGTTCTAGAGAAACAGAATTGTAAGGATGGATTTCTCTAATGGGCTTAGTGCTATCTGGGGTTGGTTCTCCAATTTCAGTGCTACCAAAGGCCCTACTGGTGATAAGGAGAGTGCCTGTACTGGAAATAAAGAGGGCACTAGTAATCCATGGTGTGAACTTTTTAAAGAACTCCATGAGATAGATGTATTTGGTGACCCTGACTCATGTCTTGTGAGGAGCAAGGAATTTAGTGACTCTGTATTTAAAACATTTGAATATTTGTGGAAAAGTAAGACCAATGATGAGGCTGTTTGGTTGCTTTTAGCATCTCTAGACAAACTACTGAGGGAACAGCAGAAGCTCAAAAAGGAAAATTCCAAGCTTAAGACCCACATACATGATCTCAAAGTTTCTAAAGGTGCCCTGGAGGAGAGTCTCCTCTATAGCCAGAACAAGGCTCAAATTGCAGAAAACCAAACCCAAGCTCTCATTGTGAGATTAGCTAACTTGCAATGTAAGCTTAAATCCCAGCCTCACCAACTATCAGAAGTTAAAGTGAGGGCACTGATTGGAAAAGAGTGGGATCCTTTGACTTGGGATGGTGATGTGTGGGAAGACCCTGAAGAACCTGGGGACATTGAAGTGTTAGATTCTGAAGAAGATGTTTTGGATGAAAATATGACCTGCCCTCCCTTAGCACCAGTTGTATCCCCACCCCCACATCCTGAAGGATTATCCTCCCCACCCTTGCCTGGGGGAATTCATCCCTCTTTGTCTGAGGAATCAGCAGAAAATGCTGGTGATTCTCAGTTCCCACCCATCTTTGCCTCTAGGCCTATAACCAGACGAAAGGCTAGGCAGGCTCCTAAAGGTGAGATAGAAAGTGTGACACAGGAGGAGGTGAGGTACACTCCTAAAGAACTTCAGGAGTTTTCTAACTTGTACAGGCAGAAGCACGGGGAATATGTATGGGAATGGATTTTAAGGGTGTGGGATGATGGAGGAAGGAACATAAGATTCGATCAGGCTGAATTTACTGAAATGGGCCCATTGAGCAAAGATTTTAGATTTAATAATGCAGCTCGTGCAGTTGGAAGGGGTGCCAAGAGTTTATTTGATTGGTTGACTGAAGTATGGCTCCAAAGATGGCCTACTGTGAATGAGCTTGAGTTGCCTGATATCCCTTGGCTTAATGTCGATGAAGGGATTAAAAAGCTCAGAGAACTTGGAATGCTGGAGTGGATTTGCCATGTAAACTCATCTTTGCCCCCACAATGGGAGAGACCAGAAGATGTGCCCTTCACTAAGAACATAAGAAACAGATTTGTGAGGGGAGTGCCAGCATACTTAAAGTCCTCTATCATTGCTCTTTTATGTAAAGAAGACCTCACAGTGGGAGCTGCAGTTGCTGCATTAGGTGATTTAGATGCAATGGGCATAACTGGATCTCGGGGTAACAAGGGCCAAGTGGCAGCGCTGAATCGCCAAAGGCGGGGTGAACATGTTTTTCATAATAGACAGCATAGGCAAAATTATGCACATAAAGGTATGACTCGTATGGACCTTTGGCGTTGGCTGATTAATCATGGTGTTTCCAGAAGTCAAATAGATAAGAAGCCTACTGAGTTTCTTCTTGATCTGTATAAGCAGAAAAGTTCCACAGCAAGGGGACATAAAGCCACTTTGAATTATAGCAACAGAGAATCAAGGCCTCTTAATCAGTTTCCAGACTTGAGCCAGTTTACAGATCCTGAGCCCCTTGATTGAAGGGTTGGCCGGGTTCCCTCGGGGAAGGACCCCCCTACAAATGCCAAAAGTTTCAATGTTAAACTTACACCTATCCTTCCTCAGAGGGACCTGAGGCCTTTTGCTAGGGTAACTGTACACTGGGGGAAAGGAAATAATCAGACCTTTCGGGGCTTACTGGACACTGGCTCTGAATTGACATTGATTCCAGGAGACCCCAAAAAGCACCATGGCCCTTCAGTTAAAGTAGGTGCTTACGGAGGTCAGGTGATCAATGGAGTTTTGGCAAATGTTAGACTGACAGTGGGTCCACTGGGTCCCCGAACGCATCCTGTGGTTATTTCCCCAGTCCCAGAATGCATAATTGGGATAGATATACTTAGCAGTTGGCAGAACCCCCACATTGGTTCCCTGACTTGTGGAGTAAGGGCTATTATGGTTGGAAAGGCCAAATGGAAGCCATTGAGGCTCCCACCACCAGGGAAAATAGTGAATCAAAAACAATATCGCATCCCTGGAGGGATTTCGGAAATTAGTGCCACTATAAAGGACTTGAAGGATGCAGGGGTGGTGGTTCCCACCACATCTCCCTTTAACTCTCCTATTTGGCCTGTTCAGAAGACAGATGGATCCTGGAGAATGACAGTGGATATCGGAAACTTAATCAGGTGGTGACTCCAATTGCAGCTGCTGTACCAGATGTGGTTTCTTTACTTGAGCAGATTAACACATCTCCTGGTACCTGGTATGCAGCTATTGATCTTGCAAATGCTTTCTTCTCCATACCTGTCCATAAGGACCACTAGAAGCAATTTGCCTTCAGCTGGCAAGGTCAGCAGTACACCTTTACTGTTTTACCTCAAGGTTATATTAACTCTCCAGCCCTGTGTCATAGCTTAGTTCGCAGGGACCTTGATCGCCTGTCCCTTTCACAGGGTGTCACATTGGTCCATTATATTGATGACATAATGCTAATTGGATCAAATGAGCAGGAGGTGGCAACCACTCTGGAGTTGCTGGTACAGCATATGCGCATCAGGGGATGGGAAATAAATCCATCCAAAATTCAAGGACCTTCCACCTCAGTGAAATTTCTAGGAGTTCAGCGGTGTGGGGCATGCAGGGATATTCCTTCTAAGGTGAAGGACAAGTTGTTGCATTTGGCCCCTCCTACCACTAAGAAAGAAGCACAACGTCTAGTGGGCCTATTTGGATTTTGGAGACAGCACATTCCTCACTTGGGTGTCTTACTCCGTCCCATATACCAAGTGACTCGGAAAGCTTCTAGTTTTCATTGGGGCCCAGAACAAGAAAAGGCTCTTCAACAGGTGCAGGCTGCTGTGCAGGCTGCTCTACCCCTTGAGCCATATGATCCAGCAGATCCGATGGTACTTGAGGTTTCAGTGGCAGACAGGGACGCTGTTTGGAGCCTTTGGCAGGCCCCCATAGGTGAATCACAGCGGAGGCCCTTGGGATTTTGGAGCAAGGCCCTGCCATTATCTGCAGACAATTATTCTCCCTTTGAGAGACAGCTCTTGGCCTGCTATTGGGCCTTAGTGGAAACTGAACGTTTGACAATGGGCCATCAAGTTACTATGTGACCCGAGCTGCCCATTATGAGCTGGGTGTTGTCTGACCCACCAGGCCATAAAGTTGAACGTGCACAGCAGCAGTCCATCATCAAGTGGAAGTGGTATATACGTGATCGGGCTCGAGCAGGCCCTGAAGGTACAAGTAAGTTACATGAGGAAGTTGCCCAAATGCCTATGGTTGCTACTCCTGTTGCAATGCCTTCTGTCCCCAAGCATGCACCTATGGCATCATGGGGCGTGCCCTATGATCAACTGACTGAGGAGGAGAGATCTAGGGCATGGTTTACAGATGGTTCAGCACGTTATGTCGGCACTGCCCAGAAGTGGACAGCTGCAGCATTACAGCCCCTTTCTGGGACAACTCTGAAGGACTGTGGTGAAGGGAAGTCTTCACAATGGGCAGAACTTCAGGCAGTGCATATGGTTGTGCATTTTTCTTGGAAGAAAAAATGGCCAGATGTGTGGTTATACACTGACTCATGGGCTGTGGCCAATGGTTTGGCTGGATGGTCTGGGACTTGGAAGGAGCACAGTTGGAAAATTGGTGAAAAGGACATTTGGGGAAGGTGTATGTGGATAGACCTCTCTGAATGGGCAAAGGATATAAGGATACTTGTGTCCCATGTCAGTGCTCATCAGAAGGTGACCTCACTGGAGGATGACTTTAATAATCAAGTAGACAAGCTGACCCGTTCTGTGGATAGTGGTCAACCTCCTTCCTCAGCCACTCTTGCCATTGCCCAATGGGCCCATGAACAAAGTGGCCATGGTGGCAGAGATGCAGGCTATGCATGGGCCCAACAACATGGACTTCCACTAACTAAGGCTGACCTGGTTACGGCTACTGCTGAGTGCCAAATTTGCCAACAGCAGAGGCTGACTCTGAGCCCCCGATATGGTAGTATTCCTCGGGGTGACCAGCCAGCAACCTGGTGGCAGGTTGACTACATTGTACCTCTTCCATCATGGAAAGGGCAGCGTTTTGTCCTTACTGGAATAGACACTTATTCTGGGTATGCATTTGCCTTTCCTGCACGTAGCGCTTCTGCCAAAACTACCATCCGTGGGCTTACAGAATGCCTTATCCACCGTCATGGCATTCCACACAGCATTGCTTCTGACCAAGGAACTCACTTCACCACCAAGGAAGTACGGCAGTGGGCTCATGATCATGGAATTCACTGGTCTTACCATGTGCCCCACCATCCTGAAGCAGCTGGCTTGATAGAATGGTGTAACGGCCTTTTGAAGAAACAGCTACAGCGCCAACTGGGTGGCAACAGCTTGGAGGGCTGGGGGAGTGTCCTCCAGCAGGCTGTATATGCTCTGAATCAGCGTCCTATATATGGTACTGTTTCTCCTATAGCTCGGATACACGTGTCCAGGAATCAAGGGGTGGAAATGGGAATGGTCCCACTTGCCATCACCCCAAGTGACCCGTTAGCTAGATTTTTGCTTCCTGTTCCCGCAACCTTACGCTCTGCTGGACTACAAGTCTTGGTCCCAGAGGGGGGAGTGCTTTTGCCAGGAGACACAAAGAACATTCTATTGAACTGGAAGCTAAGACTTCCCCCTGGTCACTTTGGGCTCCTAATGCCCTTGAGTGAACAGGCTGAGAAAGGAGTTACAGTGATTGCAGGGGTGATTGATCCAGATTACCAGGGGGAAATTGGGCTGCTCCTCCACAATGGCAGTAAGGAAGAGTATGCCTGGAGTGCAGGAGATCCTTTAGGGCATCTGTTAGTGTTACCATGTCCTGTTGTCAAAGTCAATGGACGACTGCAACAACCCAATAGAAGTAGTGTGATAAATGGCCCAGATCCTTCAGGAATGAAGGTATGGGTTACCCCTCCAGGTAAAGAACCAAGACCTGCCGAGGTGCTTGCTGAAGGTGGAGGGAATACAGAATGGGTAGTAGAAGAAGGCAGTTACAAATATCAGCTAAGGCCACGTGATCAGTTACAGAAACGAGGACCATGATTGCAATGTTTCTGTCCTGCCTTGATAACAGAGTGCTGTATCTACACCAATATTAAGATTGTATCATTAGCTAAACTGTTGAATTTATATTAGACCCATTGTATTAGAGACTAAGCTTGTGTTGGGGGGAAGATTTTGCGGTTACGGTTGTACGTGGGATAGTTATGTGATGTTAGGCGGAATTATGAGCTTGTTACTGTTTTCATTTGGAAATTAAGTATGATGTAAGGAGACATGATTTGATGCCAAGTTGACAAGGGGTGGACTTGTGATAGTTAAGGTGTTGTCAACTTGATCTGTTTAGTAATCCACAGGCTGCTTCTAGGAAGGATCAACTAAAGGAGGAGGTCTTTCTCCCAGGGTGAGCCCTTCCCCCAGAGTGGGCGGTCCCGCTCAGAGGGGGACTTGATATAAGGAAGCTCTGGGTAGAAGAGTTCCCTTTTTTTTCCTTCCTTCCTTCCACTTGGCTGCCGGAGCTGCTCCCTACCTTCTAGCGTGGATTGAAGACCAGTGCGGACTAAGGACCAACATCAACTGAAGACCCACGTGGATCGAAACCCAGCTGCTCCTCAGGAAGCCTCCAGGCTTTCCGGCTCCTCAGGAGGCCTCCAGGTTTCCTGGCACCATCTGCAGTGCCGGTCGGGACTGCTGAGGCATCTGGCCACGTGGACTGAGCAGCTACCAGGTTCGGTGATTCTCAGGCCTGTAACTGCTATTGGACTACTGTAAGCTAATCCAATAAATTCCCTTTATAAAATAATTCATTCTAGTAATTCTGTTCCTCTAGAGAACCCTGACTAATACAATCACCATACCTGATATAAAGCTATACTACAAAGCCATAGTAATAAAAAGGGCATGGTACTGGCATAAAAACTGGAATATAGACCAATGGAATAGACTTGAGGACCAGGATTTTGGGTCAAGAAAATATAGCTACTTGATATTCGACAAAGGCCCAAACAATATAGGCTGGAAAAAAGATAGCATCTTACACAAATGGTGCTGGACAAACTGGATAACCACATGCAGGAAAATAAAACTTGATCCACACATTTCACCATTTACTATACTCAAATCCAAGTGGATCAAAGACCTCAATATAAGACCAGAAACTCGAATACTACTGGAAGAAAATTTAGGAAGTACTTTCCATGATATAGGAATGGAAAAAGACTTCCTGAAAAAAAAACCCAGTAGCTCACAATCTTACACAGTCACTCAAACAATGGGATCATATGAAGCTGAAGAGTTTCTTTACAGACAAACATACAATAAGCAAAGCCAATAGTTTACCCACAGAATGGGAGAAAATATTTGCTGGTTATTCAAATGATAGTGGCCTAATCTCTAGAATCTACAAAGAACTCAAAAAGCTAAACAGTAAGAAGTCAAACACCCCACTCAGAAAATGGGGCAAAGAGCTGAACAGGCAGTTCACAGAGGAAGAAACAAATGGCAACACACACTTAAGAAAATATTCATCATCCCTTGGAGAATGGAATTTCAAATGGGAAAGTGTGGGGGTGGGGAGGGAGGGAATGACCATGGGATATATTTTATAATCATGGAAAATGTTAATAAAAATTAAAAAAAAAGAAAATATTCATCATCCCTAATCATCACAGAAATGCAAATTAAAACAACTATGAGATTCCACCTTATCCCAATAAGAATAACAAACTTCCAAAAATCAAACGAAAATAAATGCTGGTGAGGATGTGGTAAAGCAGTAACACTCATTCACTGTTGGTGGGAATGTAGGATGGTACAACCACTTTGGAAAGCAATATGGAGACTCCTGAAAATGCTGACTACACAGATACCAACAGATCCAGTTATACCTTTACTGGGCATCTACCCTAAAACCTTCAAACCATAGGCCAGACAGATTTTCTCAACCATGTTTGTAGCGGCTCAGTTCGTAATACCCAGAAGCTGGAATCAACCCAGATGTCCATCACTAGAAGAATGGATAACTAAGATGTGGTATATCTACACAACGGAATTCTATACAGAAGTAAGAAAAAATGACACAAAGAAATTTGAGGAAAAATGGTTGAACCTGGAACAGATCATTCTCCGTGAACTTACCGAACCACAGAGAAAAAATCAACACATAGTCTCACTCATCTACAACACCTAACCTGAATCTACCCAAGATACATTACATATCTAGCAAGTATCTCATGGACCAAACACTGGGATGGATGGGGAGGGAGCGGATGGCATCAAAGGAGTGGGAAAAACTAATCTGGACCCAAACGGCACTGGTACCATAAAATTCTACTTCCTAAAAGGCAGACCAAATGGCTTAACCTTCACTAGACCCTTATAGGAAACACCTGAACCACAAGACACTGGAGAGGGTAGGATCAAGACTAACCTAAATCTTCTACATCTTCCCTCTCTCCCTCTCCCTCTCCTCTCCCCCTCTCTCTCCTCTCTAACTCTTGTATATTAGTTATGTTTTTCCTCAATTTATTAGTGGGCACTGACCTGTAACCCCCACTACCAGCATGGGGCTGTCATACACAATGAGTTTTTGATCAGAGAAACCTAAAAGGTTTCCTAAAAGAATGACAGACTTCTGTTAGAGTACTTGATGACCCACCAAAGGTCAGTGGTAAGAACCTATTGCTGAAGACTCCATACACAGCTGACACGTAAAATGGAATGACATGGCTAGAAGCCAGGATAGAGTCAGTCCCCAGACAGTCAGCATGTCTAGTGACAGAAGTTGCCACATGGGCGACTGGGGGAAATGACCAATATCTGTCTAAGCAACTCATGGTCTAACCTACTTAGCAACAAATAACCTGGTATGATGCCCACATAAGTGCAATATTGGCACACAGCCATGGTGGGGAACTAACTGCTCTTGATTTGGCTAACTGATCCCCTCAGTGGTATGAGACCCATAGCTGGAGCTGGGAAACAAGTCAGAAGCATATCCAAACATAAGCCCACTCTCCAATATCAAGCTACCTTCAATCATGGGGTACAAGTGGGCCTACATCTCTTAAGCTCTCTATCAAAAAAATAAGGTTTTTTTTTTTTTTTTAAATTTGATTTATTAGTTTTCTTTTCATCAAATACAGGCAGTTTGGTACCATTGTTTAGGCTCATCTATGATCTACCCCCTCCCATTAGACCCTCCTTATTGATGTAAATGGGTCATGCATTATGGAGTTAGCCCACAGTTATTGGTATGCTAAATGTCTCTGCAAATCATGACCCAACATGTGACTCTGACATTCTTTCCGCCCCCTCTTCCGCAAAATTTCCCTGAGCTATGTTGGGTTCATTTCTGGTCTGCTTCAGTGCTGAGGTGTTGGGGGCATCTGAAGCTCTGGCTCTCTGATTTTGTAGGAGTTGATTTTTCTCTGCGTTGTTCTCCTTCCCCTTTGTGCTGGTATCCAGTTCACAGGAAAGCATCAACCTTGCTTGTTTCACCAATTGTTCTTAGTTTTAGTTGGGCCCCTTTTGAGGTATGTTGGGGCGGCTCTCTCCATAGGATCTGCATGTATCTGAAAAAGAGAAGCAGATTCTCCAATGGAGAGTAAGTTAGCACCCAGAAACTTGAAATAACACTTACTTTTTTGATAGACAGATTGATAGGTGTAGGCCCTCTTGTTCCCCATGATTGATGATAGCTTGATATTGTAGAGTGGGCTTGTGTTTGGGTATGGTTCTGACTTATTTCCCAGCTCCAGCTATGGGTCTAGTACCACTGAGTGGATCAGTTAGCCAAATCAAGAGTAGTTGGTTCCTCACCATGGCTGTGTGCCACTATTACACTTGTGTGGGCATCTCGTCAGGTTATTTGTTGCTAATTAGATTAGACAATGAGTTGCTTGGACAGATATTGGTCGTTTCCCCCAGTCGCCCATGTAGCGCCTTCTGGCACTAGACACGCTGACTGTCTGGGGACTTACTCTCTCCTGGCTTCCAGCCATGCCACTGGATTTTGTGTATCAGCTGCATATGTAGTCTTCAGCAATAGGGTCTTACCACTGGCCTTTGGTGGGTCATCAAGTACTCTGACAGAAGTCTGTCATTGTTTTGGGAAATCTTGTAGGTTTCTCTGATCAAAAGCTCATTGTGGATGGTAGCCCCAAGCTGGACGTGGGGGTTACAGGCCAGTGCCCACTAATAAATTGAGGAAAAACATAACTAATATACAAGAGTTAGAGAGGAGAGAGATAGAGGGGAGAGGGGGAGAGGGAGGGAGGGAAGATGTAGAAGATTTATGTTAGTCTTGATCCTACCCTCTTCAGTGTCTTGTGGTTCAGGTGTTTCCTGTAAAAGTCTAGTGAAGGTTCAGCCATTTGGTCTGTCTTTTAGGAAGTAGAATTTCTCAATTTTACTGGTGCTAACTTACCCTCCAGTGGAGAATCTGTTTTTTTTTTTTTTTTTTTTTTTTTTCAGATAGATGCAGATCCTAAGGAGAGAGCTGCCCCAACATACCTCAAAAGGGGCCCGACTGAAACTAAGGATAGTTAGCGAAACAAGCAAGGGTGCTGATTTCCTGATGAACCAGATACCAGCACAAAGGGGAAGGAGACCAACACAGAGAAAAATGAACTCTTATCAAATCAGAGAGCCAGAGCCTCAGAGGCCCCCAACAACTTAGCACTGACCCTACCAAAAATGAACCCAACATGGCTCAGGGAAATTTTGTGGAAGAGGGGGCGGAAAGAATGTCAGAGTCACATGTTGGGTCATGATTTGCAGAGACATTTATCATACCAATAACTGTGGGCTAACTCCACAATGCACGACCCATTTACATCAACAAGGAGGGTACATTGGGAGGGGGTAGATCATGGATGAGCCTAAACAATGGTACCAAACTGCCTGTATTTACTAAAAAGAAAACTAATAAATTAAATTAAAACAAAACGAAAAAGATCCAAGGCTGGTGGTTCAGTGTTTTAGTCCTAACAGTTGGGACACAGAGGTAAGATCACTGTGAGTTCTAGGCCAGCCAGAGACGACATAGAGCATTCCAGGTCAGGCTGGGGTAGAGTAAAACCATACCTCAAAAATCCAAAGCAAAATAAAAAATAGATAATGAACGTGTTTTTATAAATTACTTTATTTTACTTGAGAGAAAGTGACAGATATAAAGAGGGAGAGAGGACAGAGGACATGCACACAGAGTAGGGATATGGCAGGACCTCCTGGCACTGCAAAAGATCTCCAGATGCATGGACCACTTTGTGAATCTTGTTTTACATAGATACAGGGGAACTGATCCCAGACCACCAGGCCTTGCACAAAAGGGCCTTTAAACCACTGAGCCCTCTTTCCACCTCCAGAAGATGAATGGAGAATATTTGCACAATATTTTGAATAAACACAGTAATCTGAACTGTATATTTTTTAAAGGTCCAGATGTCAAATTATTTATTACAGTCATTACAGGCAATTGTGAACCAAATATATTTAAGATTATATATATATATATATATATATATATATATATATATATATATATATATATATATATATATATTGTGTGTGTGTGTGTGTGTGTGTGTGTGTGTGTGTGTGTGTGTAATTTTCTTTCACTCAAAAACTATGGAACACATGAAACACACACACACACAAGCTTTTCCCAGGGATCAGGAGCAAGAGAGGATTCTAAGTCTTGTAATTTCTATTCAACATTCTATGGATAAGTTCACAAGTTTAATTAGGCAAGTGAAAATAATTAAACATTTACACATGGGGAATTAAAAATTCAAAGTGTTTATATTCACAAATGCCATTATATTTTATAATAATATAAAAAACACAACACACTGTAAGAACTTACATAGAATTTAAACAAAGCTTTATGATAGTAAGTGCATATTAATATATTAGTTTCCTACAGATTTGCAATGAAAAACAGAAAAACTCATTAATACAAATATTTTATAGTAAAACTAAAGTAATAAGCTAGAAAATAAAGTAAGCATTGAATAGTAATTATTACACAGTATAAACTACACAAATTTGTAGAGAGATGTTATAGAATATCAAAATAATTGGAATGTATTTTAGAAAATTTAATATTAAATACTGAAATGCGAATGTCAGGTTCTATATATTCATTTCAGTTGCCAAAATTTCAAGTAAAGTTGCTATAATATATGAAGATACTATGAATAGAGCAAAATGAAAAAAAAAATTGTGGAATGCCCCAAAACTTCTGATATCAGTTTTTCTGATATAGTAAGCAAAAGTGCATGATTTAAGAAAAGTGATAAACACGGACAATATCATAAAATTAAAAGTGTATAATAAGTCCACACATCTACACTCACTTGGTTTTCAGTGAGGTTGATACAATTTTTAAACCAGAAATAATAGCATTTTCAATCAGTAGTGACGGGGCAACTGAATATACACATTTAAAAGAATGAATTTTTATTTCCTTCCCACTCTACCCAAATGTTAAATCCATAATGAGTCAACAATCTATTAGAATTTGAACAGTAAAATCCCCAGAAGGACACATATTGATAAACTTCTTTTATATTGGGATGGTTGATTTTAATTGCCAATATACGGAGAACACAAATAGCAGAAGGAAAATTGATAATTCAATTTTAGAAACATTTAAAATTTTGTGCATCAAAGGATGCTATGAAGAAATTGAGGAACAGGAGTGATAACTCAGTGAATAAAGATACTGCTGCTCATTGCATGGAGAGGAGATCAGGTCTCATCACTCACCTAAAGGATAGGTAGGCTTGACAGGGTATCTGTAACCTCAACACAGAAGGCAGAGAAAAGGACTCTCCAAGAAGAGGCTAGCTAGCTAGACTAGAAAAAAACTGTCAGCTCTGAATCCATCTGAGAAACCTTGCCTCAGTAAATAAGCTGGAGAGTGACTGAAGAAAACCCTATATATCAATCTTTGATCCCCATGAGTACACACACATGTACACAAACACCCATACATATATTCACATGCATATGGCACAACTACACACACCTATACAAAAGAAACTAAAATGACGAACTACATGATTAAAAAATATATTTGCAAATACAAAAATCATTTTAGGTTGTTGTCTAATATAATTTAAAAAACAACTTAAAACCTCAAATGACATGATAAGAAATGGCCAAGATACTTTGATAAACATATCAAAGGCAAGAACCAGAAAAATATGATCAAATTCATCACATGGGAATAAAATCTATAGTATAATGAAATATGAGTTAATATTCAGAATGGCTACAATAATAACAAAGTAATAGATCACAAAGAAAAGTATTGGACCTGGAGATGGCTTAGCTGTTAAGGCACTTGCGTGCAAACCTTAAGGATCCAGGTTTGAGTCCCCAGTACCCACATAAGCCAGATGTATGTGGAGTTCATTTGCACTTGCTAGAGGCCTTGATGTGCCCATTCTCTTTCTCTTTCTATTCTTTCTTTCTCACTAATAAATAAAATAATTTTTAAAAATTGGTGGCACTAAGAGGAAATATTCATAGAAAGCTCATGGGAACTTAAAATGACACAGCTTTCAAATAAGAGAGAAGGCTAACAATGGTACTAACATGGCTGTATACACACTGTGTACATAACTAATAAAAACACATTAAAAAACTAGGGAGGGAGGGAATTACCATGGGATATATTTTATAATCATGGAAAATGTTAATAAAAATTAAAAAAACATTAAAAAACTAAATATGGAATTACCATATGTATAAATAATTCCACTCCTAAGAATATAAAAAAGAATGGAAAGCATCTGTTCACATAATCCAGTACACTATTGTTAGTAACAGAATAATCCATATAGACAAGAATGAACATGAAATTCATACACATAAGTTGAAGAATAGATGAAATGTGGTGTATTAATACAGAAGAACATAGTCAGTCATGAAAAAAGTTTATTAACAAATATAATAATATAGATGAACAGTGAAAGCATACTTGGTGAAAGAATAAGACACCAGATGCCATGTAGTATATAATTCAACATATAGGAGATATACAGAACATGCTAATTTATATGGAAATAAAGTAAAACAATGATTGTCAAGGCTCCATGTAAGGGTGAAATGTATGATACTTTTTTTTAGCAAAATGAATATGTAAAATTTAATATAGTTGAAGGCTACATGAAATTATAGATGCACTGAAAACAACTGAATAGCATAATTGTAAGACTGTTGAATTTGATGCTCTATAAGTTTTCTTTCTTTTTTTTTTAAATTAGTTTTTTACTCAGTGAATAAAGTCACGTTGGTACCATTGTTAGCCTCCTCCCTGTCCTCCCCTTTGCCCTGGTCCCTCCTTGTTGGGCTATATGGGTCATGCATTGTAGGGTTACTCCTCAGTTATGGGTAGGAGGAAATGTCTCTTTGTAACATGACTCAACCTGTGGCTCTGACATTCTTTTTGCACCCTCTTCTCCAAATTTCCCTGAGCCATGTTGGATTAATTTTAGGTATGCTTCAGTTATGAGGTCTTGGGAGCCTCTGTGTCTCTGGATATCTGGTTTGGTAGGAGTTGAGTGTACTCTGTGTCCATCTCCTTCACAATTGTGCTGGTGTCAAGTTCACCAAGAAAACAGCACTCTTGCTTGTTTTGATAATTATTCTTAGTTTCAACTGGGGCCCTTTTGAGGTATGATGGGATGGTTCTCTCTTTAGGGTATGCATATATATGAAAAATTGAAGCAGATTGTCTGAAGGAGAGGAAAGTTAGCATCAGATAAATGGTATAACCATTGTTATTTTAGAGAGAATTTAATAGGTGTAGGTCCTGTTGTAACCCATAATTGGTGGGAGCTTGATAATGGAGAACAGACTCATTTTTGGATATGGTTCTGACTTGTTTCCCAGCTCCAGCGCTGAGTTCCATTCCACTGAGCAGATCAGTTAGCCAAATCAAGAGCAGCTACTTCCCACCAGAGCTTTGTGCCACTATTGCACTTGTGTGAGCATCACGACAGGTTGTTTGCTGCTAAGTAGGTTAGACCATGAGTTGCTTGCAGATATTTTCCCCGAGTCACCCATGTAGTACCTTCTGTCAATAGACACACTGACTGTCTGGGGACTGACACTCTTCCAGCTTTCAGTCATGACCCTCCATGTTACCTGTCAACTGCATATCTTCAGTAGTAGGGTCTTACCACTAACCTTTGGTGGGTCATCAAGTACTCTGACAGAAATCTGTCATTCTTTTAGGAAATCTTATAGGTCTCTTTGATCAAAAGCTCATTGTGGATGATAGACACCTGCTGATACTTGGAGTTACATGTCACTGCCTATGAAGAGAAGGAAGAAAAAGACAAGCAATATAAAAGAGTTAGAACAGGGAGAGAGAGAGAGAGAGAGAGAGAGAGAGAAACAGTAGAAGATGAAGGTTATTCTTCATCATACCCTCTCCAGAGCCTTGTGACTCAGGTGTTCCCTCTAAGGGCCTCTTGAAGGTTCAACCACTTGGTCTGTCTTTTAGGATGTAGTTTTTTTTCCCCAACCTCTCCTTTCCCTCCCCTCCTTCCTTACCCAACCTATTGTCAGGTACTCTATGTATTTGCTGGGTATGTCAGAATCTTGGGTAGATTCAGGTTAGGTGCTGTAGATGTGTGAGACTGTGGTGATTATCTTTATGTGATTGCTGCTGTGTAGAATTCCATCATATAGATATACTATACTATATCTTAGTTATCCATTTGTCTAGTGATGGACATCTGGGTTGATTCCAGCTCTTAGCTACTACAAATTAAGCAGCTATAACTTGGAGGTTTTAGGGCACATGCCCAGTAAGGGAATAACTGGGTCTATTGGTAACTCTATAGTCAGCTTTCTTAGGAGTCTCCATATTGCTTTCCAAAGTGGTTGTACCATCTTACATTCCTACCAACAGTGGATGAGGGTTCCTATTTCTCCACATCCTTGTCAGCATTTATTTTCATTGATTTTTTAATGTTTGCTATCCTTACTGGGGTAAGGTAGAATCTCATAATTGTTGAAATTTGCTTTTCCCTGATATTTAGGGATGATGAAAATTTTCTTAAGTGTGTGTGTGCCATTTGTATTTCTTCTTCTGTGAACTGCGAGTCCTGTTCTTTGCCCCATTTTGTGAGTGGTTTGTTTGACTTTTTATTGTTTAGGTTTTTGATTTCTTTGTAGATTCGAGAGATTAGGCCTCTGTCAGTTGGCTATTCAGCAAATATTTTCTAACTTCATCAGGGAAATGGGGTGGTAGATTTCTTTTCCTGTGGCATCTCTGCCTGGGTTTGCAGTTAGGGTGATACTAGCTTCATAGAAGGAGTTGGGGATCTTTCCCTGTTCTTCAGTTGTGTGGCACAGTTTGAGAAAGATTGGTTTGAGTTCTTCCATGAAGGTTTGATATAATCCAGCTGAGAAGCCATCTGGTCCTGGAATCTTCGTTTTGGGGAGGTTTTTTATTACCTTTTCAATCTTAATGACTTTGATAGGTTTGTTTAGGAGATTAATCTGCTCTGAGTTTAGCATTGGTAGATGGAATGTGTCCAGGAATTTATTAATTTCCGACATATTAACCAGTTTTGTGAAGTAGAGGTTTTTGAAATAAGTCCTCATGATTCCCCAATTTCACTTTAACTTTCCTATCTTTTTACATATAGAACCATTCTGAGAAAATTATCTTTAAGGCAATTGTAGCCTTTACATTTCATTCCTGGGCAAACATCTGACCCCAACGAGCTTATGGGAGAAAAAGTTTTATTTGAAGGTTACAGATACCAGGAGAATTTCCATCATGGAGTAAGAAGCTAGCTCACTTCAACATCCATAACAGAAACAGAAAAAAACATGAATATATACAGCTCCATCTGGCTCTCTACACACCTATTAGGGCTGGACCCAAGATATAGTGATATTCCTTCTCCAGTAAGGATTTGTCTGCTGAAAACTTAGGCAGATTATTTAATCCTAATCAAAAATACCTGAGTGTATGGGGGTCATACATTAACATTGATACCAACACAGCAAAAAATTAGATAAACTGTAGTGAAAATGATGATAGATATAATTTTTTCTAAAGCTTGATCTTGAACTTGATTTTAAAAATGGTTACCATATCCTATGTATCCTATATTTAATGGACTTGGTGAAGGAAAAGATTTTTATACATGGTGACAGCTAAAAATTCTGCCCTCTATTCATAGTAGTTTCATTGTAGTTTCAAATTTTTTATATCTGATAACCACCACCGAATTTCTTGTAAGCAAGCAGACTGACACTTACACCAAACAACTGCAATGCAGAGGAATATAATTAACAAGTTTCATTGGAGCTTATATTAACAGTGAATATTTCTATATATTGTTCATGTACTGATATTTGCAAAATTTTATACTCAGAGAGTTCTCAACTCAATGCCATTTATCATGTAACTTTATCCGATGTGTGCAATTAAACTTAGCATAATAAATACAAATTATCCAATATCTGGCATCATAAAGCACTAATCAATCTAAAATTTTATCTAATTAACAAGAAAATACTTATCACAGATTATTTTTTCTTAGTTTATTCCAGGAAAATGATTACATAATTATTTAAAAAATTATAAGAAGTTATAAATGAAATGAATTTGGACAGCTTATACCTTGGAGTTGGAAAAAATTAAACCCCTTTTCTCAAAATGTAATAGGTAAAATATTTAGCAAGTGATATTCAGGGACAGTATCCATAGAAGGTTGCATCTTTGAGAAAAGGGAAAATATGCTTAGAAAGAAGAAAACCACAGGTAAGGAACAGCAGTATAAAGCTTATACTAAATAAGCCCTCATAGTATGTGCCTATCTACCATTATGTTCTAGAAACTCTGTCACTATTTATTTTCCCAGTTATCAACATGACTATTTCCTCCTCCTCTGCACCTGTCCTTCTCCTTCCTCTTCCTCCTCCTTCTCTCTCTCTCACTCTCTGTATCTCGTTGTACCCACTCCACATATAATATTTTCTTCTGTAGACACCTTTCAAATACAAATATAAATATTTTTCCTGTTAATATTTTAGCTTTAAATTATGGCCAAGTCTTTTCAGAATTTGGAAACATTTTCATGACACATTTCCTTGTGCCTTTGGGTTGAATTTTGTTACCTGAAAATCTCATGTGGCTGAATGTAATATTTATTTTTCCAGTTCATTGATAGTTCGGTAAAAGAAATGTAAGAGCCCATGAAAATTAAACAGCTAAAGTGTTTGATCAATGAATACACTGTTGAGTACCATCATAGCACTAAAAGGAATGTAAGGTCACTGTGATCATTTCACTTGCTCAATTTTTCCTTTCATCAATCTTGTTCTTATGAGTTATGGATGCAAATTTCCACTGTAAATATATCTGACAAAAGTAAAATAAGTGAGGACTAATGGCCAAGACAGCAACCTCCTAGCTGTGCTACAAATACCGGGGGGGGGGGGGGAAGGCAAGAAATTAAGGATTATCTGGGCCTTCTTGTCAGTGGGAGGGCCCAGAGGGGGGAAAAACAGGGAATTGCAGATCCCTTCTCAGGTGGGTAGTCTACCCCACCCATACAGAAGCTGCGCTCCGCGCCCCAAGCAGCTGTGCTCCAACCACACACCCGCAGGGACCTCCACCATTGTGCTCTGATCACGTGCTGTGCTGTAATCCGATCACACACCCATGGGGACCATCACCACCGTGCTCCGATTGTGTGCCCACCAGACCCACCACTGCTGTGCTCCTATCGTGCACCCACCAGACCCACCACTGCTGTGTTCCAATCACGTGCTCAGCCCACCTCCACTGCGCTCTGATCCCTTGCCACCATAGATGCCTCTGCACTACAATTGCACATGCAGCAGGCCCAGTCCCACAGCAAGGGCCATACAAACCCAGACTGAGTCACTAGTGCCAGCACAGGTGCCATCCCCTACCTGTCCATTGCCGGCCATCCCCCACTCCCCTGTGGCGGGAGAGCACACTGTTTGCAGGTCCCAGAGTTCCCAGCCAGTGTTCGAGCAGCTTCAGGGCTTGCTACCTCAGTCCCCCTCCAAGATCAAAGGCAGGCAGCTTGAGTGCATTACTGGGTGAGAATTCATGCAACTTTGGCACCTCTGTAGGTGTAGCCACATAGGTGGCTTTGGCAAGAGAGAGAAAAAAACCAGGGTGCTTGGCAACTGCCCAGGATGCCTTGGATTCCCATTGAGCGAGAGCCCAGGCTGGTCCACCCACCTACCTGCCCATACACTGTCATGGGTAGACCACAGCACAAAAGAAATATCATGAAAAATAAAATACAAGAAAATCCAGACAGATCATACAGTCCAACAAGGATTACATCTAACCAAAACATAGAAGAGTGTTGAGGATCACAAAAAGAAGTGGAAGCTATGAGCAATGCAACCCTGACCAACCTACTGCTAGAACTTGCAGGAAAGCAACAAAGGACCGATAATCATGTGAATGCTACCATACCTAAACTAGAATAATATGATAAGACATTGGAAGGAATTCAAAGAGAGGTAAGAGAGTTGAGGGAGAGTGAAAAAAAAGAGGACCTTAAAAATTAGCTGGCCACACTAAGTGAAAACATAAAGAAATGCAAGGATGAATTCCAACAATCATCAAGAAAATCAGAACGATGGAAGTGATACATAGAAAAGTAGTAGAAAATGCAAACTTAATTGAACAAGTCCAAACTACTCTAGAGGCTCTCAAGAATAGAGTCAGCAAAGTGGAGGATAGAAACTCTGATCTGGAAGACAGGATGGAAGAAACAGTTTGAGAGTTCAAAAATTTCTGTAAATTCAAAAGTTCCTGTGAAGAGAACATGAGGGAATTGTGGGATACACTTAAATGTCCTAATATCAGAATCATTGGAATACCAGAAGGAGAAGAATTTCAGACCAAAGGCATGGAGAACTTATTTAACAAAATAACTGAAGAAAACTTCCCCAGTCTCTTAAAATAAAGGCCTATCAAGATATAAGAAGCAGACAGAAATCCAAACAGACTGGACCAAAGGAGAAACTCTCCAAGACATATTATCACTAACACTGTAAACATTGACATGAAAGAGAAAATCCTAAAAGCAGCTAGGGAAAAAAAACAGTGCACCACTTTCAAAGGAAATCCCATCAGAATTACTTCAGACTTCTCAATGGAAACCTTGAAAGCTAGAAGAGCGTGGAATAAAACTCTCCAAACTCTAAGAACATATGGCTTTCCACCCAAAATACACTACACGGCAAAAGTCTCCCTCATAATAGATGGGGAAAGAAAAACTTTTTCATGACAAAACTCAGCTTTACAATTATATGAACACAAAACCAAACCTACAGAAAGTATTCAAGGAAATTCTCCACAGAGAAGAAACAAATAACCAAACACAAATGCCTACAAGAAGGAGATCACAACAACAAAACCCAGAGTAGACACATAAAATTTTAAATTCCATGAAAACACCAACACACATCGACCACCACAACATGGCAAGGATCAAATCAAATCTCACAGCCATTACCCTAAATATTAATGGCCATAATTCAACCATCAAAAGACACAAGCTAGCAGGGTGGATCAAAAAATTAGACCCATCAATCTGCTGCCTTCAAGAAACCCACCTTACCACTAAAGACAGAATCCTCCTCAGGATAAAAGGGAGGAAAGCAATATTCCAAGCAAATGGGAAAAAGAAACAAGCAGGTGTAGCTATATTAATATTGGATAAAATAGACTTCAAACCAAAAATAATCAAAAAAGACAAACAAGGCTACTATTTAGCAAGGGAACAATCCATCAAGAGGATATTGCAATCATAAATCTGTATGCACCAAACACAGGGGCACCACAGTTCATAAAACAAAACCTACTTGAAAATAAACAGAAATAACCACTAACACTATCATAGCTGGGAACTTCAACAAATCATTATCAGTAATAGAAAAATCATTCAAACAGAAACTCAACAGAGAAGAGCTCAACAAAAACCATAGAACACTTAGACATAACGGACATCTACAGAATTTTCCATCCCAAATCCACAGACTACACATTATTCTCAGCAGGCCATGGAATATTCTCTAAAATAGACCATATACTGGGTCGCAAAGACTTCCTCCACATATTTAGGAAAATCGACATAATTCCCTGCATGATAACAAATCACAATGCGATATTGCTAGAAATCAACAACAAAAGAGCCCCCACGAATCCCAACAGCACCTGCAAAATAAACAGCAAACTCTTAAACAATAAATGGATAGTGGATGAAATTTAAAAAAAGTGAAATTGCAAAATTCCTGGAATTGAATGACAATGAGAACACATCATACCAAAACTGATGGGACACAGTGAAGGCAGTCCTCAGGGGAAAATTCATAGCACTCAAAGCCTTCATAAAAAAGACAGAAAGATCCCAAATCAATAGACAAACCATCCACCTAAAGGCACTGGAATAACAAGAAAAATCCAACCCAAAGAACTCCAGAAGGAAAGAAATAACTAAAATCAGAGCATAAATTAATGAATTGGAAACCAAGGAAACAATTAAGGCAATTGACAAAACAAAGAGCTGGTTCTTTGAAAAAATAAACAAGATTGACAAACCTCTGGCCAATTTGATCAAGCAAAAAAAGGAGAGGCTCCAAATTAACAAAATTCAAAATGAAAAAGGAGAGATCACAACAGACATAAGTGAAATTGGGAGAGTCATCAGCACTTATTTCAAAAAACGGTACTCCAAAAAACTGGAAAATGAGGAGGAGATGGATAAATTCCTGGACACGTACCATCTACCAAAGCTAAACTCAGAGCAGATTAATCACCTCAATGAACCCATCACACTCATGGAGATTGAAAAAGTAATAAAAACCCTCCTGAAAAAGAAGATTCCAGGACCAGGTGGATTCTCAGCTGAATTTTATCAAACCTTCATGGAAGAACTCAAACCAATATTCCTAAAACTGTGCCACACAATTGAAGAACAGGAAAAGCTACCCAACTCCTTCTATGAAGCTAGTATCACCCTAATCCCAAAACCAGGCAGAGATGCCACAAAAAAAGAAAACTACTGGCCTATTCCCCTAATGAACATAGACGCAAAGATCCTCAACAAAATACTCGCAAACCGAATCCAACAACACATCAAAAGCATTATCCACCTTGCCCAAGTGGGATTTATCCCAGGAACACAAGGGTGGTTCAACATACAAAAATCGGTCAATGTAATACACCACATAAACAAGCTTAAACCTAAAAACTACATGATCATTTCGATAGATGCAGAAAAGGTCTTTGACGAGACACAACATCACTTCATGATCAAAACACCAATGGAATAGACTTGAGGACCTGGATTTTTGGGTCAAGCAACTATTGCTATTTGATATTGGACAAAGGCCCGAACAATATAGGCTGGAAAAAAGATAGCATCTTCAACAAATGGTGCTGGAAAAACTGGATAACCACATGCAGGAAACTGAAACTTGATCCACACATTTCACCATGCACTACACTCAAATCCAAATGGATCAAAGACCTCGACATAAGACCAGAAACTCGAATACAATTTGAAGAAAATTTAGGAAGTACTTTCCATGATATAGGAATGGAAAAAGACTTCCTGAACAAACCACAGTGGCTCCCGATCTTAAACAGTCACTCAACCAATGGGATCACAAGAAGCTGAAGAGTTTCTTCACAGACAAGCATACAATTATCAAAGCCAATAGATTACCCACAGAATGGGAGAAAATATTTGCTGTATATCCAATTCACAGAGGCCTAATCTCTAGAATCTACAAATAACTCAAAAATCTAAACAATAAAAAGTGAAACACCTCACTCAAAAAAGGGGGTACAGTGCTGAATAGGTAGTTCACAGAGGAAGAAACACAAATGGCAAACACCACTTAAGAAAATGTTTATCATCCATAATCATTAGAGAAATGCCAATTAAAGCAACTATGAGATTCCACCTTACCCCAATCAGGATAGCAAACATCAAAAAATCAAATGAAAATAAATGCTGGCGAGGATGTGGAGAACCAGGAACACTCATCCACTGTTGGTGGGAATGTAGAATGATACAACCACTTTGGAAAGCAATATGGAGACTCCTGAAAAAGCTGACT
The DNA here is from genome assembly GCF_020740685.1 of Jaculus jaculus. Classification (NCBI taxonomy): domain Eukaryota; kingdom Metazoa; phylum Chordata; class Mammalia; order Rodentia; family Dipodidae; genus Jaculus; species Jaculus jaculus. Next base: position 123,252,092 of record NC_059125.1, read on the forward strand.
ATAGAAATACCAACAGACCCAGTTATACCCTTTCGGGGCATCTAACCTAAAACCTTTAAACCATAGGCCAGACAGATTTGCTCAACCATGTTTTTAGCAGCTGAATTCGTAATAGCTAAGTGTTGGAATCAATTCAGATGTCCATCACTAGAAGAATGGATAACTAAGATGTGGTATATCTACACAATGGAATTCTATACAGCAGTAAGAAAAAACGACACAAATCAATTTGAGGAAAAATGGTTGAACCTGGAACAGCTCATTCTATGTGAACTTATCCAATCACAGAGAAAAAATTGACACATAATCTCACTCATCTACAACACCTAACCTGAATCTACCCAAGATACCTTACATACCCAGCAAGCATCTCATGGACTAGACACTAGGAGGGATGTGGAGGGAGGGGAGGGCATTCAAGGGGTGGGAAACACTAATCTGGACACAAACAGCAATGCTATCATAAAATTCTACTTCATAAAAGGCAGACCAAATGGCTACACCTTCACTAGACCCTTACATGAAACACCTGAACCACAAGACACTGGGGAGGGTAGGATCAAGTCTAACCTAAATCTTCTACATCATCCCTCTCTCCTCTTTCCCCTCCCCCTTTCTCTCTCTCCTCTCTAACTCTTGTATATTAGTTATTTATTTCCTCATTTTCTTAGTGTGCACTGACCTGTAATCCCCACTACAAGCATCGGGCTATCATCCACAATGAGCTTTTGATCAGAGAAACCTAGAAGGTTTCCTAAAAGAATGACAGACTTCTGTTGGAGTACTTGATGACCCACCAAAGATCAGTGGTAAAACCCTATTGTTGAAGACACCATATGCAGTTGACCCGTAAAATGGAACAGCATGGCTGGAAGCCAGGAGAGAGTCAGTTCCCAGACAGTCAGCGTGTCTAGTACCAGAAGGTGCTACATGGGAGACTGAGGGAAATGACCAATATCTGTCCAATCAACTCATGGTCTAACCTACTTAGCAACAAATAACCTGTTGTGATGCCCACACAAGTGCAATAGTGTTACACAGCCATGGTGGGGAACCAACTGTTCTTGATTTGGCTGACTGATCCCCTCAGTGTTATGTGACCCATAGCATGATTTGGGAAACAAGCCAGAACCATATCCAAATATAAGCCCACTCTCCAATATCAAGCTACCATCAATAATGGGGTGCAATTGGGCCTACACCTATTAAACTCTCTATTAAAAAAGTGTTATCTCAATTTTCTGGGTGCTAACTTACTCTCTGTTGGATAATCTGCTTCTCTTTTTCAGATAGATGTAGATCCTAAGGAGAGAGCTGCCCCATCATACCTCAAAAGGGCCTTGACTGAAACTGAGGAAAATTATCTAAACAAGCAAGGGTGCTGTTTTCCTGATGAACCAGGTACCAGGTACCAGCACAAATGGGAAGGAGACCAACACAGAGAAAAATCAACTCCTACCAAACCAGAGAGCCAGAGCCTCAGAGGCCCTCAACACCTCAGCACTGAAGCAGACCAAAAGTGAACCCAACATGGCTCAGGGAAATTTTGCGGAAGAGGGGTCAGAAAGAATGTCAGAGTCACATGTTGGGTCATGATATGCAGAGACATTTATCGTACCAATAACTGTGGTCTAACTCCACAATGCACGACCCATTTACATCAACAAGGAGGGTCCATTGGGAGGGGATAGGTCATGGATGACCCTAAACAATGGTACCAATCTGCCTGTATTTGCTGAAATGAAAACTAATAAAATAATAAAAATTTAAAAAAAAGTAAAATATGTATTGTTACTATGGGCAAATTTGAAAAAAATAGATCATATTTATTGAGCATCATATTTGGTATACTGTTAAACATGTATAATCATTTTAAAAACATAATGATTTAATTTTTATCATTTTGAGGTAAAATATGTCAAAGAGCAGAGTAGTGGCTAGTTATCATTTTTATTATAAGAATTCATTGATTTTTTTTCTCATTCATTTAAAACATATTTTTATTTATTTACTTGAGAGAGAAAGAGTAAAAGAGAGATAGATAGAGAGAGAGAGAGAGACTATAGGTGTTCCAGGACCTCTATCTACTGCAAATAAACTCCATGTACTATTTTTTGCATTTGATGTGAGTACTGTCAGGCTTTGCAAGAAAATGCTCTCTATTTTCAGGTTCTGAAAAGCTATGTTATGGTTGGGCTGGAGAGATAGCTTAGCAGTTAAATGCTTGCCTGTGAAGCCTAAGGACCCCAGTTTGAGGCTCAATTCCCCAGGACCCATGTAAGCCAGATGCACAAGGGGGCACACATATCTGGAGTTGGATTGCAGTGGCTGGAGGCCCTGGTGTGTCCATTATCTCTTTCTCTGTCACTCTCAAACAAATACTTAAAAATTAAAAAAAATGCTATAGTAAACATTTTGGTAATGCATTAGTTAATTATTGGTATATTTTAGTTAACACACTATTCTTTTTATTCAAATAATAAATTTTAAAGAAAAAGATGAAGGCACTAGCAATAATAAACTTGTACTGAGGACATTTTATGTTTTCTGTGAATCAAAAAGTTGTAGTAAATTTTTATATTGTTTAATAACTTATAAGTACAATTATGGTTGGTATTTCATAGGGAAATATAAAGCAGAATTAATAGGACTGAAAAGAGCATTGATTTTTAGTGAACAAAATAAGTTTGATGATTTGCATTTCTTCAAGGGACTTATCTGAAAGCTTGTTGTCATGAAGTACATTTGCTGATAGGGAAATCAAGCGATGGCTTTCTTTGCAAAAAAAAAAAATCATAATTCCATGGATATATGCAAGTTACTAGAGCATATAAACATTGGCTTTACATTTAACTAAACTCTCCACTTAAACTTCTTATGCAAGTAGGAATGTTGGGCAGGTAAGAATATTTATATTCATCACGTAAATGCTCTATGTGAAACAGAAATAAATGGCTGTTTATAGGGTTAATGTATAAGTCATTGCAATTAAAGAAAACATTAAAATGCAACTTCCATTTTCTACAGAAATCTTAGTAGCAATTTAAATAAGTATTATTTTTTCCAAACATTTGTATAATGCAATATTTTAACTTCATTTTCAAGAAATAATGCTCAGGGCTGGAGGGATTGCTTAGTGGTTAAGGCATTTGCCTGCAAAGCCAAAGGACCTCAGTTTGATTGCCCAGAACCAACGTTAGCCAAATGCACAAGGAGGTGCACGTGTCTGGAGTTTGTTTGTTTGCAGTAGCTGGAGGCCCTGATGTGTCCATTCTTTCTCTCTCTCTCTCCCTCTTTCTCTGTCAAATAAATAAATAAAATTAAAAGAAAAAGAAAGAAAAATGCTCAGATATAAGGTCTTTTATTTCAGGAAAAGATCAGTGACTTAATTTACCACCACCACCAATTCTGGAGAAAAAACAATAAGACCTAAAGTAAAAATTACAAAAATGTAAAGTAATCACTTATAAGACAATGTATGTGGCGCAGAAGTGATGGTAGTTAAGTAAAAGACAAAAATAACATGAGTACTTGTGGTTGATCCAACTTTGCTTTAATTTTTTTTCAGGTGATTTTGCAGGTAGCTGCACTCCAGACTGACTTGAAAATTCGTGAGCTCAGGAGATAGAGTTGAGAGACAGGGGGTACCAAGGAAAAGGTAACAGTTCACAGGGAGATTATTAGAGCACAATTCCAGAAATATTCTTATTGCCCCTCAAGTATTTAAGAGCTTACTGATTGATAAATGCTTGTAAGGAAACTTTCTGACAATAAGGAAAGTTCTGAGAAGACTGGAGGGGGGGTTATATATATTGTTTAGCAATCATGTAAGGAAGGAAATAGTGCTTGTTTTTCACTCAGTAACCAATTTTTTATACCGACTGAATATCATACAGTATGATTCAATTTTCACAGTATCGGACGGACAATTAAGAAACACAAATTAAAGTTATCACTCCCAAAAGACTGCCTGTGATTCTGAATTCAGCTGCAAATTTGACTGGCTTTCCTCCTCGTTCTTTTTCCTACACATTTAGGGATCCACATAACCACACTTCCCATTAAGATTTGACTAATAATGCACTAAATGACTCAAAAACTTTGGAAAGTACTTTATCTATTGTTTATTCCAAAGGACAAAACTCAGCCAGTCAGGAACAATTAATGGAAGACATATATCAGTCAAGTTTTGAGCTAGAAATGGTAGTGAAGATCACTGATGGGTGCAAGGCTCTTGTGTTCACTAGGCTGGAAACCATTTGGACTCCATATTTTTAATAGAACTTTCATGATATAGTGATGATAAAATTATTGATCATTGATGACCGACTAAAATCTCTAGTGCTATCACTTTCTGGAGATTTTGGTGTGTGATTTAAAATTTCATGCTTCTATTAAAGTCTTCATCTTTTTTTTTTTTTTTTTTTTTTGGCAGTATATCCCATTCTGAAGCTATGAGTGTCTTTCATACTATGGAGGAACCTGCCAAGAGTTATCCGTCTTCATGAATCTCCAAGAGTTTTGGATTTTTTTGTTTTTGTTTTTTTTTTTTTTTTTTTTTTTTGGTTTGGTGTTATTTTTTCCAGGAACAAAGGAATGTCTTTGAAAAGTTTCATTAAATATCACATATTCAAAATTCAAGGGACATTGTATAAAGAGCTCAGAAGGTTTTTCCCTTCAGCATTGAAAGTAATTATATTTGATCTATGTGGATTTAATGAAACTCATGAGCAAAACCCAAAGGGATAAAACTATGTTCATACACTTTTAAGAGAACATCATAAGAAAGGACATACACACATATTTATGTATGTATATATGTATAAAAAAGAAAGCAGTACCTAGCAAAGTAAAATGCCTATTGCTTTCCATCTGCATTACTAATGCTTAGTAATTTAGTGAAATTACTAAGCATAAACGGAATTAAACCCACATGATCCATAATGAAGAGAAAAAAATCTGAGCAATCAGAACCATAGTACAACTGACCTAGTTGTTGTTAGTAGCAAGCCATAATATTGAAACATTTATTATTAATGAATTTCAGATATTTGAAAACTTAAGACATGGAAAATATGTTTTAGTAAGCTTAGTACTTCTAGAAATGAAAACTATCATGCCTGAACTTATAAAACTTATAAAATTTAAAATGTTTTCACTTATTACTCAGCAGGTTCTCAATAAACAATCAAAAATTAAATTAATGGCAAATAAAGACTATGAAAATTAAAAAGTAGTAAACTGAATTTTTAATGTAGAATTAAATAGAGAGTTAATGCATCACTTCAAGTGGTCTAGACAAGTTTAATGTCTATTGTTCTCACAGAAAAGAAAGGAGAATAAAGACTATAAAATTTAGAAGTTACAGAGTAAAAATTTTTCAAATTTGGTGAAAACTAGGCTCATAAATTTAATTATCACAGCACACCACATGTGTTATGAAGAATATTAAAAGAAAATATTGAACAATCAAGCCAGGCAAAAATAAAGATGCAAAAAGTTACAAATAGGATGTCACAAAGATAAGCATAAGCACTGATATTTCTAGTCAACATTGTCTTGGACATTTTACTTACTATAAGAAAGGGAATAAAATATAGAAACAAAATCAAGCCTCATGGAATCTACAAAAGTACTATGACCAATGTAAAAACTATTGCATTAATATCTTTTACTATAACTGATCAAACCTTGAGAAAATATAATTGTCAATAGAATCATATGTTATAAAATGCTTAAAGATAAATTATACAAAGTCTTCAAAAACCACACATGGAAGCTCCAAATAATTTTAAGAAAAAAGTGCTTTTTTCATGAAATGAATGACTTAGTATAGTTTGTAGGTCAATTATGCTCTAATTTAATACAATGTTTATTGACTGAGTTCTAAACCCAATTAATCGGGTGCAGTGCAATATGATACTGTTGGTTTGATTTCCATTTCCCCTACATGTAGTGATGCTAAACACATTTTGTATGTTTAATTACATTTTGTATATTTCTTAGATGCCTATTGCAGTGATTAGCCTGTTTTTGAATATGTTTGTTTATTATATTAGTGTGTTTTAGAAATAATTTATGTATTCTGGATATCAGATCTTTGTCATATATGCAATTTGAAATATTTTCACCAAATCTGTGTTGCATTTTCAGTCTGCTATTTGTGACTTGTGAAGCAAGGATTTTAAATTTGATCTCATGTCAAAATTCATCTGTTTTTATATTGTTGCTTGTAATTTTGATAGCAGATCTAAGAAATTGTTGCCAGACCTCTCAGCATTAATCATTGCCCCTAGAGTTTGATTTATAATTTTATAATTTTAATTATAGTGTCAATGGCTTTGATACTACTTAATTAATTGTAATTGTTGTCTGGTAAGGGTGTCTTATGGATGGGGATACACAATTCTCTCAAAGCCACATATTGACGAGACTGCCTTTCCTATTCTATGGTCTTGTGATATTTATCGAAAATAATTTGACCAAACATGGAAGCACTTCTTTCTGGTATTTCTGGATGATTTTGTTTATGTCTCCCTTTCTTCATTCATTCATACTCTAATTATTTATTAGTTGAAATTGTATAAATTTTGGAGCTTTCTACATATCATATTCAGCTCAATAAAAAACTTCTATTGATACATCAATATTTATTGAGTCACTATTAACATCAAAATAATAAAGTTAGGGCAGGCATCATCCTATGTATCAATTAACATATGTATAGATAAAAATATTGCACATATACACGATGGAGTTTTAAAATATATATTATAACAGATAATTCTCTTTTATTCCCACTCCCCTTTTCCTATTTCTCTTGGTCCTTCCTCTGTGGGATTATGGGATTTACTGTGGGGTCATGAAGGCCTCAGTCTGTCCCAATGGGATATTGGAGGGCATGCCTCAGTGTATTCCCAACCACTTTGTGGCTCTTATAATCATTCTGCCCCCTCATCCACAATGTTCCCTGAACCACGGTAAGTATATTGGAAGTCTGATTTAGTGCTGGGTTTTTTGTAGATTCTGAATTTCGGCTTTGAAGTGTTTTGCTTGATCACCATGGTATGCCAACATCACTCTGTCAGGCTAGCCATAACAGCATTGTTCATGATTCTGGTTCCACTGCAAGTTCTTCTGGGCACTGGCAGATGTGGAAGAGGTGATAAGTCTTGTGGTGTGAAGTTGGTTATATTGTCCAAGGATCTTGACTCTCCTCCGTTTTCTCTGCTATTTGTAAAATTAAGTAAATTCTCCAACCAAGAGTGAGAGCAGCTTGGGTTAAAGAGATATGAAAAGTTATTTGAGAGATATTTTGTGTACAAGCCCAGTCTTCTCCAGAGAGCAGCATGGTCTTCAGCCTGAAGCATGAGTTTTCTGACTATGGGAATATGACTTGGTTTCCAGTGTCGGGTGAAAGTTCTTTCCCACTGAGTGGGCCTTATGTCCAATCAGATAACACTTGGTTAACCCCAGAGGCTGTTTGGCATTATTGCACAAGTGTGAACTTCTTGTTGAGCTGATTGATTTTGTAGTGTGTATGTCCCCTATTTATTCATGTTGTTGGTGACCATTTTCTTCCAACACCTCCAATAGGGCTCTCCATCAATACAAGGGCTAGCCAGGAGGGAGCTAGTTTTTCTTTTATTTCCGGTATGATATTCCAATGTTCTGTGACCATAGCCAGTGTCTTCAGCAATAGTTACCTACGTTTGCCTCTGGCTGGTATTCAAGTGTTTTGGCAATGGTCTACATTGTTTTGGGGATGTTATGTGTCTTCCTGGCCAACAGCTCACTGTGGGTGAGGCAACCCAACCCTTTGCATGGAATTTACTGGCCAGATTCTGTGGTTTTAAGGCTAAGCTGTTTTCATCTTCTGTCTCCAGTTTTCCTTCTCCACCTTTATTATTGAATGAGGATATATACGGAACTGAGTCATGGTGTCTTAACATTTAATTACCTCCCCAAGCTCCCTGCCTCCTATTGTTTCAAAAGCCCTCACTCCCTGAATATTCTGCCCTCCCCTAACTTATTGTGTAACTTCTCTCCTTTATCCCTAGTTCTTATCCCTACTGGTTTCATTTGAATTTATGCCCATATTTCTGTGTTGACTAGGGTTTTCATTCATCTCTATATGATACCAGTTTGGAACTGAAGATGAGAGAATATATAAGTGGTGTTTGTTTTTCTGTGCCTGCACAATCTTGCTTAGAATGTTTTTGTTTTCCAACTCCATTCATTTTCCCGCAAATTTTGTTTCATTTTTCATTAGTGCTGAGTAGAGTTCCATTGTATATATGTACCACATTAATTGCCCATTCATCAGTTGATGGGCATGTGGTTTGATTATAGTTCCTAGATATTGTGAATAGAGTAACAACAAACATGGCTGAGCAAACAGCTTTGTAGTAGAGCAGAATCTTTAGGGTACATGCCCAGAATTGGTATTGCTGGGTCAAATGGCAGCTAGGCTGCAACATTATCATCTTTTTCAGAAGTCTCCATACTCATACTGATTTCCATAGTGATTATACAATTTTGCACTCCCTCCACTAATGGGTAGGGGTTCCTCTATCTCCACAGCCTTGTCAGCATTTGTTGCCATTAATTTTTTTTGATGAATGTCATCCTGACTGGAGTGAGAAGAAATCTCAGAGTTTCTGTGATTTACAATTCTCTGATAATTTTTTAAAGATGTTGATCACAATGGAGTCTTTTAAAAATACTTTATTTTTGTATATTTATTTGACAGAGAGAAAGAGAGGCAGAGAGAGAGGGAGAGAGAGAGGGAGAATAGGTGTGCCAGGACCTTTAGCCACTGCAAATAAATTCCAAATGCATGTGCCCCTTGCGCATCTGGTTTATGTGGGTCCTGGAGAATCCAACTGGGGTCCTTAGGCTTCACAGGAAAATGCCTTAACCACTAAGCAATTTCACCAGCCCCACAATGGAGTTTTATTCAAACAAAAAGAGGAATAAAAATATGAATTTCTACCCAATGCTATTAGGCAAGAGAAAGAAACAAAACACAAAAAAGTTTAAAATACATGAAAAGTGTCTTTTTGTATGTGAAAACGTCCCATATTTTTGACTGGATTTTAGCATTTTTCAATGCTTCAATTTGATACTTCATGACACCATATTGATATATCAATTAATTTCTCAATTAGTTATTTTTTTTTTTCAAGGTAGGGCCTAGCCCAAGCTGACCTGGCACTAACTCTGTACTCTCAGGCTGGGCTCACACTGTCAGCAATCCTCCCACCTCTGCCTCCTGAGTGCTGTGATTAAAGGCCTGCCCCACCACCACACCCAGGTTAAATGTTTTTAAAAGTATTTTATTTATTTGATAATTTGAGAGAGAGAGAGAGAGAGAGAGAGAGAGAGAGAGAGAGAGAGAGAGAGAGAGAGAGAGAGAAAGAGGCAGACAGTGTGAAAGAGGGTGCAATAGTGCCTCCATCCACTGCAAACAAACTACAGACACCTAAGCCACCTTGTGCATATGGCTTATGTGGATACTGAGGAAATGAATTTGGGTCCTTAGGCTTCACAGACAAGTGTTTTAACTGTGAAGCCAAATCTTCAGCCCAACTTAAATGTTTTATTTGAACAAAAATCAGTGCATGGAGAAGAGTTACAAGAAATTTAGCTGTGAAAATGCCCACATATTCTATGTATCAAGATGTTTGTTCTTCATATGACTTTGATTTATTGTTTTGTGCTCTCTCATTTCAACCTGAAGAAGACACTTTTCTCTCAAGGCATGCCCAGTAATAACACATTCTTTCAGCTTCTGTTTATCTGTGATGTTTTAATTTACTTCTCTGTTTTGAAACACAGTTTATACAGATGCAGAACTTTAGGGTGATAGTCCTTTCCTTTCAGTTCTTTCAATATATTCACCTGCTGACTTCTGGTCTTCAAAGATTCTACTGAAAAACAACAGATAAGTCTATTGGAGATTCCTTTATGTGATATGTCATTTTCTCTAACTTCTTTTACGATTCTTTCTCGGTCTTGTTATTTTGCAATGAACTTACAATTGTTTCTCAGTGTGGATTTTTTTGAGCTTGTCTTAATTGTGGTTTGTTGATTTCAATACACCCTTTTATATTCACACAATCACGGTATAAGGATTCCCTTTGCTACATATCCTAATTAAACTTTGCCATTATTTGTTTTCTAAAGGACAGGCCAATATGAGTAGGATGAGATAGGCCTCAATATAACTTTAATTTTAATTTCCCTGATGGCTAAGAATGTTGAATATTTATACATGTGTTTATAGTTCATTTGTACCTCATTTTCTTGAGAATTCTTATTTTGCCTCATTTGCCAATTAATTCATTTTCTATTTTGATATTTAGAACTTTGAGTTATTTGTGCATGCTAGATATTAATCCTGTATCAAATGTATTTATTGACATAGGGTAAAAATCAAAAAAGAAAACTGTAGGCTAATTTCCAGGATAAACATGGATGCAAGAAAACCATAATACAAAACTGCATGAAATTATAAAACTTCTACATTGCAAGGTAAACAATGCAGTGAAAAGACAGCCAATGGAATGAGACAAAAATTCTTTTTAAAGCTATGTTGATTGGATTATATTTTATTTATTTTCCTGCATGTTTATTACTAGTATACAGGAAAATTATTATTTGGTATGCTGATTACCTATCATGCTATTTGGATGAAAGTTTAAAGTTCTAAAGAGTTTACTGTTGGGGTCATTAGGGCTTTAAGATATAGGATCATAACATCTCCAAACAGAGAAAATTCATTTTTTTTTTTAATTTTTATTTATTTATTTGAGAGCGACAGACACAGAGAGAAAGACAGATAGAGGGAGAGAGAGAGAATGGGCGCGCCAGGGCTTCCAGCCTCTGTTAATGAACTCCAGACGCGTGCGCCCCCTTGTGCATCTGGCTAACGTGGGACCTGGGGAACCGAGCCTCGAACCGGAGTCCTTAAGCTTCACAGGCAAGCGCTTAACCGCTAAGCCATCTCTCCAGCCCTCATTTTTTTTCTTTCCTATTTGTATCGATTTATTTTGGTGCCCTGTCTTAATGTTTCAGATAAGACTTCAATTATTATAGAGAGTAAATGAAGCGTGGAAACTTTTTTGGCATTTCTGATTTTAGTGGAAGTGCTTGTAGTTGTCTCCATTATATATAAAATCATTTACAATTCTCTTCCTTACAACTTTTTTTTTTTTTTTTTGAGATAGGATCTTGCTCTGGCCCAGGCTGACCTGGAATTCACTCTGTAGTCTCAAAATGGCCCTGAACTCACAGTGATGCTCCTACCTCTGCCTCATAAGTGCTGGGATTAAAGGTGTGAGCCACCACGCCTGGCCTACATACAGCTTTTATTATACTAATATGTGGTGGCATACACCTTTAATTCCAGAATTTGGGAGGCAGAGGTAGGAATATCACCTTGATTTTTAGGCCACCCAGAGACTGCATAGTGAGAATTAATTACAGGTCAGCCTGGGCTAGAATGAGACCCTACCTTTAAAAAGCAAATAAGTAAAGAATATCCTTTGAATTTCAATGCTTTCAGATATTATGTTTCATTCTTCATGTTTACTCTTTCAATATTCCATGATGTTTTTGTAAGAACTTTAGTTCCCTCATTAAATTATTTATTTGAGGGTTGGAGAGATGGCTTGCTGGGTAAGTTCTTGCCTGTGAAGCCAAGGAACCTTTGTTCAACTCTCCAGGTCCCACGTAAGCCAGATACGCAAGGTAATTCAAGTGTGCAAGGTCATATGTGAGCACAAGGTAGCACATGTGTCCAGAGTTCAATTTCAGTGGCTGGAGGCCTTTGCATACCAATTGTTTCTCTTTCTCTCTCATAAAAAGGAAAAAAAAATAATAGTAATTTCTCTTATTTATAGTGTAGGCATTTAAAATTATCAGTTTCTATCATAAAAACACTTTCATTGTATCACACAGTTTCTACTATATTGTATTTTCATTTTATATCTATGCCTGTATGTTGGATATTTTGGATGACACTTCCACTAGACCTGAGCAGCTTTGGAGTACTTGGATAGCCAGCTTACAGTTTCACCACTGCTCTAGCAGAGAATCTTGAAAGATGAAAAGAGAGTGAAGGGGAATCCTGTTCCTGAACTTTTCATCTCCTGGATAGATAAGCTATGTGGGTCCACATGTCTGGGTCACATGGATCCCCAAAATCATCCAGGGAGTGATCTGGAGGACTTATCAGAAAGAAATAACTAACTTCTCACTGGAAGAGTTTAATTCCTCTAACTTTCAGGAGTGCCCTTAATCCACGAATCTGTGATTCATTTTGGTGAGAGACAATATTGCTCATGATAGAAAAAGAGTGGAAATGTCAAGATAATGACATGAACTGAAAATACAGGAGGAAAAATAGAAACCTTCCAGCCCACAAACACATGGAGGCAAGGCCACAGGGAGCAGATATCCCCCAGATTGTCCATCTGGGAGAGCACTCACTTACCCTGGTGCATCTCAGAGGGTCCCTGTTTGGGTGCTAGCTGTGGGTCCCTGGATCCTCTGGCCTGCAGTTCCCCAAAGGTGTCCAGGCAACCATGGAGAGCATGATCTTGAGCAGCCATGAGCAGGATGTGAAATACACCTGGGAGATGACTTCAGGGAGTAGCTAAGTTTATTCTATAGGGAAATTGGTTTATAAGCAGTTGAGAAAGAATGGAAAGAGCATCCTATGGGAATTGATGGGTTCAATGGTTGGTTGCCTAGTAACTTTCATTCCAGCACACAGAGAGAGAGTCAGGTGATCTACATAGTGGCGGAAAAGAGGGTTGCAGGGGGATGGGCTGTGTGAAGGCTACTGGCTGATACCATATAAGGAATTTCTTAGGCAAGTGGCCAAAGGTCACAAGGCTGTGAGCAAAGCCTAAGTCTTATCTGAATGTCCAGACATCTCAGGCTTGGAGAGGATGTGGCCCTACTTCCTACTGATCCTGGGGTCTGAGATTTTGTCCTGGGGTCCAGACTCACTGTGACCCCAAGAATGGGGTTAGGAGCCTGTCTCATTGCAACCCTCCAAAATGGGGGGAAAACCTCCCCTACTGGTCTGGTCCCTGATATATGGCCATCAGTTCAGGCTTCTGCAACCTCTCCATAGCCTGGGGCCTTCATGTCAGACAGTTTAGGTTTGCTTAACCTGGGATCTGCCTGTGTCTGAAAGTCTAGCTTGACATACATACATGTATATATATATATATATATATATACACATACACACATTGTATATGACTTTATCTAATAGTTCACAATATATGCTCATGATTCAAGCCATAATATACTATCCGGTTGTCACAGATTCCACTTAAAACATTTTATTTTTTTATACTTTACATTGATTTTCTTTTTAAATTTGGCATGTCAAACTATTCATTTATAAAATAATAAAATATCTTCCCTGTTTGTAAAATTCTGCTTTCATATTATCTTTCATTTCCTTACTTCATTCAAGTGTGTTGTTTGCATGTTCTTTGAATTCATTCATACATTGATTTGTGCCCCCTTTCACTGTTTTAACTATTATTATTAAAATTGTAATGTACATTCATTACTTTTGACACTTTCATGCTTGCATACAATTCACTTTAATCTCAATCCCACCCTATTATCCATTAATCACTAATATCCATCTCTCTCTCTCTCCCACTGAATCTGTCATTCTTTAAATTTAATAGCCATAAAATTTTCACTGTTTTAAAATAATTTTATTTATTAATTTGTAAGAAGAGAGGGAGCAAGGAAGAGAGAATGAGAATCATTGTCACTGCAAATCAAATCCAAACAAATGGGACACTTTGTTTTTCTGTCTTTATGTGGGTACTAGGGAACATCTATCACAAGCCTTTAGACTTTACAAGTGAGTGTCCTTAACATCTGAGCTATCTCCCTCCCCCACATTTTTTTAAGCTACTAAGTTAAATTAGGTTGAATTCCAGGTCATGAGAGGGTGGTTATTCACTGGAGAATGGGGAACTCACCACTGGCAATACCACTTAAGGACATGACTTCCCCTCACTCAGCAATCATTTGATGCCAATAACTCCTCTAGGTGTTGTGACATATCATGAGCCCTTTCCCAATCTATGATGGAATAATGACAGCCTTGGTCTTATGAAATTTAAACAAGTCCCAGGAAGTTCATAATTGTAACTGGTATGTACTATGTAGAAGACAGCATTCCACATGCCCATTTCCAATTCTTCTGATTTTATATTATTTGTATCACCTTTTCTGAGAGGTTTCATAATCCTTGGAGGACTAGATTTAAAGTTTACTTTCCTTGCCGGGCGTGGTGGCGCACGCCTTTAATCCCAGCACTCGGGAGGCAGAGGTAGAAGGATCGCCGTGAGTTCGAGGCCACCCTGAGACTATATAGTTAATTCCAGGTCAGCCTGGGCTAGAGTGAGACCCTACCTCGAAAAACAAAAAAACAAAACAAAACAAAAAAAAAAAGAATTTAAAGTTTACTTTCCTTAAGTTTCATTGCTTCCTATAAACTGCACTGTTCTATGTAAACTGGCCAATTGCATCAGAATGTGAAGCACAACTCTTACTAATCAGAGTGAGGCACATTACCCTTGCATTGTGCATAAAAGCCCCTCAGGTTTTACTCTAGATTTGCTTGCTTGCCTGAACTCTTTCTGGTTGTGCACACTTCTGCAGAAGTAAAACATTGCCTTGTTGGAAAACTTTGGGTTGTTTGGTCATTCTTGTGACTACAGACTCATATCTAACACTAAATTGAGTAGTCTGTTCTCAGTTGTCATTTTAATTGATCATCCATAAATCCGAATGGACTTTCTCCTTTTGCATTCCAGATATCATACTCATCCAATTTTCCTCATGAATGATCTTTGTAAGTGGATTTCTGATGCTCTACTCTTCATGACCTCTTAATATTGGAGACACCATCTCTCATAGCTAGATCCATCCTTAGCTGACTCACATATCGTTTGGAATAGTCTAATAACTTTTAAATTTTTCTATGCTAATATCTCCCCCACAGCAATATTTCTAGTTGTGTTGAAACATTTCAATTTGAATATACAATGGATAATTATAAATCAACATATCTAAGATTGAAGTCTACAGAACTGATTCAGATTATGCTAACTTCAAACTTTTAGGTGTGTTGATCTGGAACCTAGAACCAGTCACTAACTCATGTCTTATCTGAATGTTCTATATATAATCTAATAAACTGTGTATACTCTGTCTTCACAATCATTCCAGTATCAGTTTTCATCTATTCTATTGTAAGAAATCTAATATTTTTTGTTCAAAGGTTTACTTTCTCTTGTCCCTGTTTTTCTATAGTATTTAATCAATACTGGAGCATAAATTTTATTGTATGGTATGTTAGAATTCCATTCTAGCTCTCTGATTTACTTATAGCAAAAGTCTATGTCATGCTATTGATTGGCCTGCCTTACATGGTCTGCCACATGCTCCCTGTACTACATGTTGACCCCATCTTCAATCAGTTTTCGCTCAGTTACGTTCTGTGAGTCTCACTGACCTTTTACAATTTCTTCAATATAGTAAGAAAACTTAAATAACAGAACCACTTACCTAGCTTTTCTGTTATTAGAATGCTATTTTTGAAATGAAATTAACTTTCCTACTTTCACACATTTTGGAATGAAGACTATGTGCAATATGAGGATACTCAACACACACCAAAGCAGAAATCCAGAAGCTCCTAAGAGCTTAACACTGAAGTAGACTTAAAACACACTAACTAGGTTCAAGGAATTTTGCAAAAGAGGTGGCAGAAAGATTTTAAGAGCCACAGGTAGATAAGGCATACTCAGAGGCATTCACCACACCACAGCCAATGACTGACTTCTCTCACAAAGTGGAACCCACAACCCCATCATGAATATCAGCTACCCCACTGAGGTGTGATTTCAACAAGCTGGAAGCAGGGAGGGAGGCGGGAAATGATGGTACTAATATCTGATGTGTCCATACAAAGCATATTCTTTTATTTATTCGCTTTTTACTTTTATTTTTATTTTTTTTACATTATTTTTATTTACAATGGAGAGAGAAAGAGAAAGCAGAAGATGGAGAGAGAGTTAGCACACCAGGGCTTTCCCCACTGTAAGAAAACTCCAAACTCCAGACACATGCACCACCTTGTGCATCTGGCTTATGTGGGCCATGGAGAATTGAACCTGGGTTCTTTGGCTTTGCAGGCAAGTGCTTTAGCCACTAATCTATCTCTCCAGCCAACGTATATTCTTCATTAAAAATAGATAATTAAAAAGATAAACCATTGTTTCAACAGATTATTCTCTCCACAGTTACCACTCATATCAGAAGATTCTTGAATCGAGGATGCAGAGATTCCAGCATTCCCATGATGAGTAGATTTCAGGCATTCAATATATACAAATTCTTCTTCATGAATGTAGGTAGAGAAAAATTATAGGCAGTACCTGTGATTTTATCACTGTGAGAAATCAACTATATTTTCTGTTTAAATTTTAGCTATAATATGGCTATGAATGCCATTACACCATCACTTGAAAATATAATGCCTACTACCAGTTAGTGAAAGTACACATTGCTTTCAGACTTTGACTATTGTGATAGTTCTTAAGTAGAAGCAGGAGTAAGTTATTTACTTTTTGTTCATTTATTTATTTGATAGAGTGTGAGAGACAAATAGGCAAATAGAGAGGGAGATAATGGGTCCACCAGGGCCTCTAGCCACTGCAAATGATCTACAGCTACATGAGCTACTTCGTGCATTTGGCTTTATGTGGGTTCTGGGGAATCAAATTTTGGCTTTTCAGGCAAATGCCTTAACTGATGGGCCATCTCTAAAGCTCCCCTCCCCTTTTTTGTTGGGGACAGAGGCCCAAACAGGGAATAAGCAAGTGCCATTCTGTCCATCCTGGCAAAAGTTAAAATTGTGTCTAATGTTGCTTCTGCAAGATGTCTGCCAGTGACATGCCCAGCAGGAATTTATGATTCATCCACAACTCATGTGGGTCAGGCCCCCAAGTCCATGACAATCTGATCCTGGTCTCACCTGTGCTGGCCTATTCTGAGTTCATGAATCAATCAAGTCTCTGCTTTCTCCCCAAGACTGAGGACTTGATGATGAAGCTCACCCAGATTAGATTGCCCTGTTGCCTGACCTGAACACTCATGTAAGCCTGTTTCTCCTTCTCAGAAAGGCTAGAACCAGCCTGGCTGGGAAGGGGAGAGTACTTATCTTGGCCTGGGTACTTTTCTGCTTGCCTTCTATTTATAACATGCTTTGGGTTAACTTCTCACTTTGATTACATGTATGACTTTTCTTTGATCTCTGAGTCTTTCATTATTTCTTAATCCTGTTTGGACTTTTATTTGAAGGGTATTTTTTTATTCTGATGCCTTGTCTTCCACATATGGGTGTCCTTCCATCTGCCTTCTCTCTTTCTGGTAGGTCAAAGAGAATTCTCTGGCTGAGTCTTTCAGGTAGTTTTCTCCCCAGTTCTTCATATATATATATATATATATATATATATATATATATATATATATATATATATATATAATTTATTAGTTTTCTTTTCAGCAAATACAGGCAGTTTGGTACCATTGTTTAGGTTCATCCATGATCTACCCCCTCCCAGTGGACCCTCCTTGTTGATGTAAATGGGTTGTGCATTGTGGAGTTAGTCCACAGTTATTGGTACGATAAATGTCTCTGCATAGCATGACCCAACATGTGACTCTGACATTCTTTCTGCCCCCTCTTCTGCAAAATTTCCCTGAGCCATGTTGGGTTCATTTTTGGTCTGCTTCCGTGCTGAGGTGTTGGGGGTCTCTGAGGTTCTGGCTCTCTGATTTGGTAGGAGTTGATTTTTCTCTGTGTTGGTCTCCTTCCCCTTTGTGCTGGTATCCGGTTCATCAGGAAAACAGCACCCCTGCTTATTTCGCCAATTTTCTTTAGTTTCAGTCGGGCCCCTTTTGAGGTATGTTGGGGCAGCTCTCTCCTTCGGATCTGCATCTATCTGAAAAAGAGAAGCAGATTCTCCAATGGAGAGTAAGTTAGCACCCGTAAAATTGAGATAACAATTACTTTTTTTATAGAGAGTTTAATAGGTGTAGGTCCTCTTGTTCCCCATGATTGATGGTAGCTTGATATTGTAGAGTGGGCTTGTGTTTGGGTATGGTTCTGACTTGTTTCCCAGCTCCAGCTATGGGTCTCGTACCACTGAGAGGATCAGTTAGCCAAATCAAAAGCAGTTGATTCCCTACCATGGCTTTGTGCCACTATTGCACTTGTCTCCCCAGTTCTTAAATCACCCTACAATAAGCCTCATAACTCATGATTTCTCCATAAATAAACTTAATAATTCATAATTTATCCTTGTTTGGGTCAGTTTTTTAAAATTCTTTGTTAAAATAGACAAGGGCTCAAAATTTGTGCTTCACTAATCTGGGAGACTCTCCCAAACCCCTAAATCCTGCATAAGTTCTATGCAGTCACATGCTGTGGAAAAGAACAAGATAATTTATGGAAGGAATGTATAGGAAAATTGGAATTGATTCTTTACCCAAATATTTTTAAATGTTTCTGAAGCAAGTTATCAAGGAATTACCATCTTCAGTATTCCTACTCACTAAAATACATAAAGCTAGAAATTTCTCAGCCAACAACGTGTAATTGTTTATGATGTGCATATTCACACCTTCAATAAATAAATGGGATTGGAGAGATGGCTCAGTAATTTAGATGACTCCCTGTGTATGCATGAGGGTCTGAGGAGGAATGAGTGAACACTGGAGTTTTATTGCTATAATCCACATAAACAGCAGGGTGTTGTCATGTGTGCTAACCTTAGTCCCTCAGGGGAAGAGAGAGCTGGGAATCACTCTATGATCAATAAGGAACTCTGTCTCAAAGAATAACTGAGAAAAGAGCAATGGCATGGGTCGTGGATGTTTTGACCCACACAATCCTGACAAGTGCACTTACCACAGTTAAGCATATAAGGTGTCACCTGGGTGCACAAACATGCCCACATATCACAAACACACACACACACACACACACACACACACACACACAATCAGAAAAAAATGAAATCACATTATTCTGAGGCTCTTGGAAACTGCAAATCTGTTGATATTGGGAAATGGTATAAAGTGCTTCCTGCCAAACAAATATTTGACTGTTTTATAAAAAAAAGACCCATACTCTTTGCACAGATGGAACTGCTACAATGATTGGTAATGCATCTGTTCTGCTACTTTAGTCAAAAAAGGAATCTCCTTCTGTCATTTTTACATTCTGCCTTTTACAAGGATGTGCACAAGACATTTGCATGGAACCTGAAAGAAGTTTTTTTTTTTTTTAAATACCTATTAATGCCGTGAATAAAACAATATACAGATCTCTGCATCATCTCATATTAATTTGTGGTTTTAAAGACTGAAAGTAGAACATTACATACTAATCAGCCAAAGGAAGAGTCAAAGGCTTTCCAGGCAAATTGTCTAGTAGTCTACAGGAATAATATTTTTTTTCTTAATCTGGAGAACCCTATTTGAACATTTTGAAAGAAACTATTTAGTTACTGATTGATTTACTTTATTGACAAGTATGTTTAATAATATTAATGAAATAAATCTTTGAAATCATGGAGTTATCTTTAATGACACTTGGAAAAAAATTCACACTATTGGCTAACTTATCAGTAAAGAAGATAACTGAATGAATATGACTTTCATATGAACTACCAATATTTAATAGACACTGAATAGCTTAATGATTGGTAATTAAAATTTTACCTTTGGCAATTTCTTTCACTCTAATGTCTATGCATATGAGAACTCCATATTCTCTGGTAAATTTCCATGACTTAAAAATAGTTAATAATCTCTGCCCTAGACATACCTACTCCCCAACATTTTCTGTATCATTTTTGAAAACTCCTTTGGTTAATATATATAGATGAAATAAAATATTATTTTTCATTTATAGCTCAGTGCACTTGCAAGAAATAATGAGGTACAAATACATGCTTATTTGTACAATATTTTCATCCCACAGCTTATATCCAGCATTGATTTACAATAGGTCTTGGATAGAGTTCACAGACATGTTTTTAATTTTTTTATGTCTATTAGAGATTTAATTATTAATTTTTGCCTGCATTCTGTTAGTTCATTTCCAAATTACTTCTGTGCCTTGACCTTGAAAAAAAGCTTAATCTTAGGTCTGCTGGTTTATCCTAGTGGTTGTTGATCTTTCTGAACAAACCCAGTCAACCTGCCACTCATCAAGTCCATTTGTCTCTGAATTGACTTAATTAAAAACCTCAAATCTAATTTATTTTATCTTTATAACATTCAATTGGAGGGAAGAATCCGAACTTACACTTAGAAGTTATTTGGTCAAAAACAATAAAGTCAAATGAAAAAAAAAAAGTTAAAAAAACTCAGTAGCATTAATCATTATTTATTTTTATTAAGTAGTAACTTTACATGGATACTTTATATGTTGATATCATAATTTTCTTCTTCCCTGTCCCCAATCCACTGAAGGCCCTACTTCGTGGGATTGCTGGTATTCATGTAGTTGTGGGTTATGAGTTGTGAGAGCAGCAGTCATTGTATGCGGGGGGGGGGGGGGGAATCCCTTTGTACACTCTCTACCACCCTGTGTGTCCTACACTATTTCTGCCTGGTCCTCTGCAAAATTTCCTGAGTGTTGAACCATATCCAAATCTAAGCCCACTCTCCAATATCAAGCTACCATCAATCATGGGCTACAAGAGGGCCTACACCTATTAAATCCTCTATAAAAAAGTAAGGGTTATCTCATTTGTCCTGGTGCAAACTTACTCTCCACTGGAGAATCTGTTTATCTTTTTCCAGATAGATGTAGATCCTAAGGAGAGAGCCACCCCATCATACCTCAAAAGGGCCCCTGCTGAAACTAAGAAATATTGGTGAAACGAGCAAGGGTGCTGTTTTCCTGATGAAACGGGTAACAACACAAGGGGGAAGGAGACCAACACAGAGAAAAGTCAACACCTACCAAATCAGAGAGCCAGGGACCCAGAGGCCTCCAACACCTCATCACTGAAGCAGGCCATAAACGAACCCCACATGGCTCAGGGAAACTTTGAGGAAGAGGGGGCAGAAAGAATGTCAGAGCCACATATTGGGCCATGATATGCAGACATCTATCCTACCCATAACTGTGGGCTAACTCCAGAATGCATGACCAATATACTTCAACAAGGGGAGGGGGTAGGTAATGGATGAGCCTAATAATGGTACCAAACTGCCTGTATTTGCTGAATACAAAACTAATTAATAAAAAATAAAATAAAATAATTCCTGAGCCTTTGTGGGTGTGCTTTAAGTCTACATCAGTGTTGGGCTCTCAGAAGCTTCTGGATTTCTGCTTTGGTATGTTTTGAAAATCCTCAGTGCCTGTCTCCATCACCCTGGTCCATGTTGTTAGGCTCATCTTAGAAGCAGCACTCTTGTTCATTTTGCCAGTTCTTCTCTGTGGTTTCTTGTAGGCCCTAGCTGCTGTGCAAGGGGTGGTTCATCTTCTACCAAGGAGTCAGCTACCCTTAACTTGTTGATAGATTTTAGTTGGATTTGGTTGTCACTGCTTTCTGAAAAAGAAAAAAACAAACAGACCCTTGAATGGAGAGTGAGATCAGGAGAAGTTAAAAGAGATAAACACTGTTAATTTAGAGATTTTGATTGGTATAACCTCCTGTTTATCTTCTTTTTCCTGTTTATCTTTTATTTTTATTTATTTATTTGAGAGAGGAGAGAGATTGAGAGAGGCAGAGAAATGAAAAGAGCGAATGGGCACACCAGGGCCTCCAACCACTGCAAATTAACTCCAGACACATGTGCTGCCTTGTGAATCTGACTTACATGGGTCCTGGGGAATCAAACTGAGGTCGTTTAACTTTGCAGGCAAACACCTTAACTGCTAAGCCTTATCTCCAGCCCAAGGATGTATACTCTTTTGAAGGGGCCTGAATGCTCAAGGAGGTCCCTAGTCTTCAAAATCTGCTTTATTCCCCCCTGTATTAACAAATTGGCACCCTGCCTGGTATTGTGGAGTATAAGAAATGCCAAAAAGAGAGGGTCATTGAGTTTGCAATGCAGTCTTGTGTTGTGGAAACGACCAAGGGCAGTGTGTAGCAGGTTTGCTGGATGCCTACATGGAGAACTGATGGAGCTGTGAGGATGAACCATGGATTGCAGTGAAGACCCAGTGGAGATGCCAGGACCACGAGATGGCTGCTAAGGAATACAGCTGGCCTTAGATGAAGTTTTCCAGTACTGTGAGTAGCCTAGCTAGAGGGGCAGAATTGGAATACCTGAGACTTGTTGCTGGTTAGAATTATTGGACTTTTAGATTAGTCACTGACTAAAGTTGTTGGACTTGAAGCTACAGAGTTTGATGTTTGCCCTTCTTGTTTTAAATCTTCTATGGTCTGAATATTTCTTTGCTATGCCTAATGCCATATTTTACAGTATGAATGTTCATTCTGTGCCATTATTGGTTTTCTGTTTTTTTTTTTTGTTGTTTTGTTTTTTTTTTAGTATTATGGCTCAGTTAAAAAAAAATCTTTGACTATGAGGATGTATGAACATCATTGGGATTGATAAAAACCATGGGGACTTTTAAAGTTAGATGAATGCATTGTGTTTTGCATCATGTATGATTATCAATTTATGTGGGCCAGGAGTGGAATTGATTCAGGTGTCCCCCATAAACTTAGGTGTTCTGAATGCTATGTTCCTGGCTGATGAAGATTTGGGAACTAATGCCTCCTGGAGGCAGTGTATTGTTGGGGGATGGGCTTATGAGTGTTATAGCCAGTTTCCCCATGCCAGTGTTTGGCACACTCTCCTGTTGCTACTGTTCACCTTATGTTGGCCAGGGAGTGATGTCCACCCTTTGCTCATGCCATAGTTTTCTCCTGCCATCATGGAACTTCCCCTCATGCCTATGACATTATAAACCATTTTTTCCCCAAAAGCTGCTCTTGGGTTGGTGAATTCTGCCAGAAATGTGAACATGACTGCAACATTTCATTATAGCATATTCCTTAGTGCTAAGGAGCATTCCATTTTGTGCATACACCACATCTTTATTATACATTCACCAAATGTTGGGCATCTGGGTTGGCTCCAATTCTTAGTTATTGTGAATTGAGCACCTAAAAACCTGGTTGAGCAAATATCTCCATTGTGAAGAGTGGAGTCTTTAAGGTAGATGCCTAGTAGAGTAATGGTTGAGTTAGTTGGTATCTCTATTGTCATGTTTTCCAGGTGTCTCTGTATTGATTTTCATAATGGTTGTACAAGTTTGCATCCCTACCAACAGTTAATGAGGGTTCCTCTTTCCTCACATCCTTGCCAACATTTATTATTGTTTGAATTTTTTTATTGATTGTCAACCTTTCTGGAATAAGGTGAAATGTCATAGTTGCTTTAATTTGCATTTCCCTGATGGCTAATGGTGTCAAACATTTTCTTACTTGGGCATGAGTCATTTGTATTTCTTCCTTTAACCTATGCAGTTATGTGCCCCATTTTTTGAGTGAATTGCTTGATTTTTCTTTTTTTCATTGCTTAGCTTTTTGAGTTCTTTGAACATTCTAGGTATTAGGCCTCTATCAGTGGCACACCTGGAAAAGATTTTCTCCCTTTCTCTGCCTAGTCTATTGGCTCTGTGGTATGTCTATCAGTACAAATCTTGTTAGCTTCATAGCATCATACTGGTTGAGTGATTATTTAATTTCCTGGACTAATGAGGTCTTATTCAGGAAGATTTTCCGTAATAGTATAATGTGAAGACTTTCCTCTATTTTTTTCATCTAGTAGTCTGAGTGTTTCATGTCATATATTGAAGTCTTTAAAACACCTGGAGTTGATTTTGTACATAATGAGAGGAATGGGTCTAGCTTAATTTTTCTACATATGGTTATCCACTTTTTGTAGCACTGTTTGTTGAAAATGCTGTCTTTTCTCCAAAGTATTTTGTTATCTCCTTTGCCAAAGATCAAGTAGCAGTAGTTACTTGATCTAAGTTCCAGATATTCAATTCTGTTCTATTGGTCTATATGTCTGTTTTTATGCCAGTACCATGCTGTTTTGGTTACTATAGCATTGTAATATAACTTTAATCTGAGCATGATGATACCTCCAGAGGTATTTCATTTGCCAAGGATATTTTTGGATATCAAAGGCCTTTTACCCATTAATATGAATTTTTAGATTTTTTGTCTCTATGAAGAATGACACCAGGGGTTTTATTCATATTGTGTTGAATCTTCATATTGCTTTCTATTTCTATTTCTATTGTCATTCTATGCATTCAGGGACATGGGGGATCTTTCCATCTTCTCATGTGCTCCTCAATTTCTTTCTTGAGTATATTTTTATTTTTTTTAATTTTATTTTTTGTTTATTTATTTGAAAGTGACAGAGAGAGAGAGAGAGAGAGAGAGAGAGAGAGAGAGAGAGAGAGAGAAGGAATGAGAATGGGTGCGCCAGGGCTTCCAGCCACTGCAAACGAACTCCAGACACATGTGCCCCATTGTGCATCTGATCCTGGAGAACTGAGCCTCGAACCGGGGTCTTTAGGCTTTACAAGCAAGCATTTAACCTCTAAGCCATCTCTCCAACCCTCTTTCTTGAGTATTTTTATGTTTTAATTTTATAAGTCTTTAATATCATTGGTTAGTTTTATTCCAAGGTATTTGATTTGTTTTGGGTGGTGTCTATTGAAAATGAGATTGCCTCACTGATTTCTTTCTCTATATATTTACCTTTTGATTATAGGCAAGCTATTGATTTTTTCTGTGTTGATATAGTCTTCATAATGTTGAGATATATAACATCTATGCCTACTCTCTCCAACATTTTGATCATGAAGTAATGTATTTTGTCAAAAGGTTCTCTGTATGTATTAAAATTATCATGTGTTCTTCTGTTTAAGTTTATTTATGTGGTCTATCATACTAGTTAATTTCGGTATGTTGAACCATCCCTGAATCTCTGGGATGAAGCATACTTGATCAAGATGGTTGATGCATTTGATATTTCTTTTTTTCCTTTTCTGCAAGGATTTTATCCAGGATTTTGCATCTGAGTTCCTTGGGGATTTATATCTCTAGTTTCCTTTTCTTGTTGTATCTGTCTGGTTTTAGTATTAGCATGATTCTAGCTTTGTAGAAGGAGCAGGGGGCATTCCCTGTACTCTGATTATGTGGAAAAGCATAAAAAGCAATGGCTTCAGTGCTCAGATGAAGGTATGGTAGAATTCAGCTGACAATGCATCAGGTCATGGATTTTTCCTTTGGAGGAGGTTTTGATTGCATTTTCAATCTCAATGGATGTAATAGGCTTGTTTAGGACATTCATTTGCTCTGAATTTAATTTTGGTATGTGGTATGTGTCTAGAAGTTCATTCATTTCTTCCATGTTGTCCAATAGAGGTTTTGGAACTATGTTGTAGTAATTCTTCCAATTTCATCACTGTGTATTGTAACTTTCCCCCTTTTCACTTCTAATTTTGTTAATTTGAGACTTGCTTTTTTTTTTCATTTGATCAAATTAGTCAAGGGTTTTTCAATCTTATTTTCTCAAAGAACTAGCTTTGCATTTTGTCAATTTTCTTAACTGTTTTGCAGTTTCCAATTCATTAATTTCTACACAGATCTTAATTATTTCTTTCTGTCTGGAACTCTCAGAGTTGGATTGTTCTAGTTTTTCCAGTGCCTTAGGTGGGAGGTTAAGTTATTAATTTGACATTTTTCTGCCTTTGTTATGAAGGCATTTAGTGATATGAATTTTCCCCTTAGGAAAGTCTTCATTGTGTCCCATATTTTTGGTATGCTGTGTTTTCATAAAGTTCAAGAAATTTTACAATTTCCTTTGCAATTTCTTCTTCAACACATTCTTTGCTAAATACCATGTTGTTCAGTCTCTAGGAGCTGGTACAATTTCTGTTGTTTCTCTTGTTGTTAATATCTAGCTTTAAAGTACCCTGGTCTGATATGATGCAGGAAGTTACATCAATTTTCCTGAATTTATGGAAGCTTGATTTATGCCCTAGTATATTATGTGTTTTGGAAAAGTTCTGTGGGCTGCTGAGAAGAATGTGTATTCTTTAGAATTATGTGGAAAGTTCTATAGATGTATGTTACATCTAATTGTTCCATGTTGTTGTTAAGATCTATTATTTCCCTGATATTTCTGCTTGGATGATCTGTTTAATGATGATAGTGGACTATTAGAGTCCCCTCCTATGATGATAATGGAATTTATTTCTAATTTCATTTATGTTAAAAATTAAGCCAATACTGCATGTGTTAGTGTATTTTGCTTCTTTTAGCCTGAAGAGTGAAAAAAATGACTTCTTTGGATTTTATGAAAATGTCAGTATCTGTGAAAGATTATTTTTAGAATGACTACTGAAGAACTACATAAAGCGGTTTTGATTTCTACTGTTGTGTGCTTACAGTGCAATTATTGAGTATGTTGCACATATTAGAAATTATTTTGATGTATTTTTAACATATAATTTCTCATGATTGTTTTGCTTTTCATTAATGAGAACTTTGTAATGGTGTTCAAAATAATTCATAGAGCTTGGGAAGCTGAAAATTTGATAATAATTCATTATAAAAATATTACATATCAAACTTCTTTTCTACTGTGATTTGCTTCATGAAACATAACTATTTTCAGACTAACTTCCTTAATTATGGATGGGTCTATATATCACTTAACAGTTCTTTCCCCCTAATGTCTAATAGTTACATTCTTCTTCTAAAAATTTACCTCAACTTTTAAAAGATACTTATTTATTTTTGTGTTATATCAGCACTTTTTTCCCTTTATTAGTTATGCATATACTCAGTGTTTAAATAGCCATGTTGGTACTATCATTAGCCTCCTCTCTGTCCTCCACCCTCCAAAGTGAGCATCCTCATTGGGGATTATGTGACATATATTGTGTGGGTAGCCATCAGTTATGGGGAAGAGGCAATGTTTCTGTGCATAATGTCCCAACTTGTGGCTCTACCAATCTTTCCGCACCTATTTCTGTCAATTCCCCTGAGCCATGTTGGGTTCATTTTAGGTATACTTCAGTCATGAGGTCTTGGGAACCTCTGTGTCTCTGGATATCTGTTTTGGTAGGAGTTGAGTGCTTTCTGTGTCTATCTCCTTCACTCTTGTATTGGTACCAAATTAACCAAAAAAGCAGCACTCTTGCTCATTTCACTAATTATTCTGTAGTTTCAGCTATGGCCCTGGTGAGGTGTGATGGGTTGAATCTCCCAGTAACAGGATGTGGGCTAACATCCAAATGAGCTATTGACCAGAGAGACCTACAAGGTTTCCCCAAAGAAGACGGACTTCCCTTAGGGCACTTGATTACCCACCAAAGGTTAATGATAAGACCCTACTGCCAAACACATCATATGCTGTTGGTATAGAACACAGAGAGACCTGGCTGGAATCTAGAAGAGATTCAGTCCCCAGACTGTTAGGTTGTCTAGTGCCAGATGGTGCTACATGAGCAACTGGGGGAAAATGACCCA
Organism: Jaculus jaculus; assembly: GCF_020740685.1. Classification (NCBI taxonomy): domain Eukaryota; kingdom Metazoa; phylum Chordata; class Mammalia; order Rodentia; family Dipodidae; genus Jaculus; species Jaculus jaculus. Next base: position 123,279,742 of record NC_059125.1, read on the forward strand.
CATCTGTCCAAGAAACTCATGATCTAAGTTATTTAGCAGGAAACAACCTGAAGTGATGCTCACCCAAGTGCAGTAGTGGCACACAGCCATGGTGGGTAACCAGCTGCTCTTGAATTGACTAATGGATCTACTCAGTGGAACAGAACCCATTGTTGGAACTGGGAAACAATCCAGAACCATATCCAAAAATTGAGTCTGTTCTCAAATATCAAGCCCCTGCCAATCATGGGCTATAAGGGGACCTACACTTATTAAATTCCCTCTAAAATAATAGTGGTTATCCCATTTATGGAGTGCTGACATCACTCTCTGTTGGAGAATCTGATTCTCTTAATTTTTACTTTTATGGACAACTTCTATACTTACAGAGAATAAACCATGATATCCACCCCCACTTTCTCCTTCACAACTCTGCTCTCCATCATATCCCTTCTCTTAATTTTTAATCCACAATTTTCCAGAGCCTTACTTATGATTATAATAAAGATAAGGTTAACATATTTATATACTTACTAGTCAGATGCCAGATTAATTCAATAATATTTGGTAAAACTAAAATGTTAATTAGTTTTCTTTAAGCCACACAAAACATGATCCTTGAAAACAAATACTTTGTTTATGCATTAGCTCTTAAGTGGGTTGATATGAGCATAAGGAGTTTTAAAGTGGGAATAAAAACAACTCAAATGTCATGTTTTGTTTCAGTACTATTAATTAACTTTATTTCTCTCTCTCTCTCTCTCTCTCTCTGTATGTATGTATATATATATATATATATATATTTATTTATTTATTTATTTATCAAAAAATTCTATAAAATGCATTATTGGAAAAGATTCTACACGAGGTTTGGAGAAATGACTCAGTTGGAAAAGGGCTTGCTGCACCAAACACCAGTGATTGGCACCAGTGATTGGGTAGCAGGGATGGGAAACCCACAGGAAAGCTGGCTACCTAAATTAACTTGAACTAAACTAACTTAAAGTAAACTAACTTGTGAGACTTGGGAGATCCTCTCTCAATAAATAAGGTAGAATACATTCTATATCTTCTATGTCACCCTCTAGCCTCTACACAGCTGCACAAGCACACATTCTTCCATATGTATAAAAGCACACCTACACACATGCATATGACACACACACACACACACACACACACACACACACAAATATTCTACATGAAATAGACATTTAAGATTGTTTTAGTTTTTTTTTTACACTACAAAATTAAAGCAGAGACCCCCCCCAAAAAAAAAAAAAACATATGCATGATCTTTACATTAAGGCTAATTCTTAATAATAATCTCAATATTTTGTGCTGGTAATTTGAATATTCAAGTGTATACATAGTGTAGTATGTATAATTGTTGCACATCTTTGTATGCACCATTCTTAAAACAATGTAAATAATGATTCATAATTTTCATGAGAAGGACATTCAAATTATCTTGAACACTGTAATTATAGATGAACATTTTACGTTCAGGGAAAATTCCAGAAACCAAGACAAATCTATATGAATTATGAGTATTAGCTCTGATTTGGATCCAATTCCCATTGGTCATAAACAAGTAATAGTTAACCACAGTTAGTGCAGCTTTTCTGAAAATATCAAGAATGGACTTAATAAGAAACAAGAAAGATGAATTTTAGTTAAAAATAAGAGTATGAAACTTTTATATTTCGAAGAATAAAACTTTAAATAGAGTCATTAGCTGGATTTTTTGCTCAATGAATATCAAAATCTAACTACTCATTCTGCCAAGCATTTTTTTTTTGTCATGTATACCCTTGAGAGATTAGATTACTAGGGATTACTAGAGGTCCAACCATTTTCTGTGGGACTTATGGATATGTTTTTCTTGAGATATGCTACATGAAAAAATATTAGTTAGAGTAGTGTTTACCATAGTAATATAATAGTAAAAATTGAACTATTAGATTGTCCAATGATAAGAGATTGATTTTACATTATAATATGAACATTACAAAGCTTTCAAAATATTATAGAATAAAATTTTCATGATAATATCATCATGATAAAACTGACAATATAAATATCATGCTCATAATTTAGTAGTTTTTACATACTAGATGCTTTTAGAAATACATCAGACATGTTAAGTAATCTATCCTCATGAACACTATGAATTAGGTATTACTATGGTTCATTCCATTTTTTAAATAAAAAAAAGAAAACCTATTTTCTGGGAGGCAACCTTGTGATAGTCTATGTTGAGAATTTGTCCCTTTACATTTGAAGGTATAAAAAGAACCATTTTATGATAACACAATATGTATGGAGTGATTTTTAAGGTTGGAAATAAATTAATTATGCTTAATTATATACATATATATTAAGAGGAAAGTTAGAAATAATATTATAATTTTTAAAAGATTATGTGTTAGCTTTCAAAATTTATTTGGATAATTTTCTATGTTCCCTATAATCTGTACTTTTTGACAATTTTTGAGGTATTCTCACAGAAGAAAATCATGAATTCTGATTTTCAAATTAATATTTTGTTAGAAAAGATCTTGGTACCAGGAATCCCATCAACTAACATTTCATATCAATAGTAAGCTATTGGAGAAATTTTATGTGAATGTGATTGTATTCACAGTAGCTTCTATAATATTTCTTGAAATATAAGACAAATAAAATGAGGGTGTGAAAATGCCAAACAAACACATCATTGTCAAATTAAAGTAACAAAGAGGAACACAAAGAACTTGAATCAAGGGAACAATTAAAAGAATTAGATCATCATTTTGAAACTATTTGATGTCATAAGCTTAAGTGTACTTGTTAGTTTATTAAAAATGAGAAAACTATAACTTTAAATGTTGTTTATGTATTAGATTTACCTCGGAATTTAATTTATACATTTCAGTCATATTTTATGTTTTTTTCTTTTTCATATGCCAAAATGCACATTTAATCATTTCTCAAATTGAAGAAAATAATGGTGTGATCTTAAAGAAAACCAGAAATATCAATTTTGAGAAGAATAGTTATGTTTTTTTGTTGTTGTTCAAAATTCTACCTATTGATAACATGTGCTGGTTTCCTATGCTATTTGTGAACTTTATTAGATAACTCTGAGGGCTATTCAGCATGGAAACACTGTAATTACTATTATAGGCAAAGAAGGAATAAATGACATTTGTAATAACAGAAAAATTAAGTTCTACAAAAATTAGTACCAATATCCATAGCATCAATATTAAAAATCAAAACAAGTGTTTATTTCTAAATCAATCTAACATAATGGTATCATTTATATTTAGCATACAATCATCATGCATAATTAGCACTTTTATAAGCACAATCATTAAATTTTCACAAATTTTTTTTAAATGTTCTCTGAAAATAATACTCATAGGTACTGTAAAGTAACTGCTGTGCCCTGATTTGGATTGCTCCTCAGGAAATTCTATTTAAGCATCTCTTATTTGAGTTTGATCATATCAAATGGAACTTGTAATTGTAGCTGATGAGTAGAATTCAGACATGCTGCTTAACAGCTTACAATGCACAGGGCAGCTCCTACGATTGAGTGATCTAACTTATTAAGTCAGTATCATTGTCCCTCAGTTTACATAGAGCATTGGCTCCAGTACTCCATGTAGATATCAAAATCTGGGGGTGTTTAATACCTTTAGATAAGATGATATAATATTGAAGCTTAGGCATAGATTCCTGTATACTTATCACATCTCTAAATTACTTATTGTGCTTAAAGCAATATAAATAACATGCATTATTAAACTGTTTGTTTATGGAGTAAAGGCAAGGAAATGTCTGTACATATTCAACAAAAATTCATTCTTTCTTTTTTCAATTATTTACAATTTGTGATTGGCTGACCCTAGTGAAGAATTGACAGACATTGAAATATATAGACATGAAGTAGCAAACATAGAAGCACTGACTTAAGGGTAAAGCATTTATTAGTTATAAATGAGCTCTACATTTTTTCACTGACCTATTTGTTCCAAAATTAGGACATAGGACACAAATTCAAGCCACTTGAGAAGGCCAAGTAAAACAGGCTGTGCCGCTGGGCATGGCGGTGCATGCCTTTAACCCCAGCACTTGGGAGGCAGAGGTAGAAGGATTGCCATGAATTCGAATCCACGCTGACACTACATAGTGAATTCCAGGTCAGCCAGGGCGAGAGTGAGACCCTACCTTGAAAAACAAAACAAAACAAACAAACAAAAACCAGGCTGAGTCACTCCTTGTTTCAAGGGTTTCAGTGTCAAATGTCAGAGGGTTTATACTTTGTAGATAATTATTAGGCAAATTTATCATTTAATTATAAATTTTATGTAATTTGTTGTGAAATATTTTTTTCCTTGTGAATTTTCTAAATATGGAACAGTAATAAAATCAGTAAACATTGTATTGCCTCACTTTTTCATATCTAATTAGATTTAAAGTAGTATAAACTAAGAATACTAGAAATCCCACCCCTGTCCAGACTCAGGAAATATTATGGAAGATAAGGAGGAAAGAATGTGAGCAGGATGGTGGAGTGTTGTGGACTTTCACATGGCTGTTACTCACTTGAACACACAACAGCTTATGTACCTACTGAGAAGCTGTATAACACTAGGCTCAGGAAACTTTTTTACATGGAGTTGGGAGGTGATCATTGAGTGGTGCTTCTCCTTGAAGATTTAAATACAGTTAGTGGTTGATGGGATGGAAGAGTCATTTGTTCACTTGGTGTATCCACTGGTAAACTGCCCATGCTCTTGGAAACAAACCATTGCCCACACTCCTATAAAGTAACCCTAATGAAACTCACTGAGTTTCAAGAAAAAGACATAAAAGTAGAAAAGTGAGTAAGTTGGGAAGGGGAAAGTGATCATCATGAGCAGAAGAGAGCAAAGAGGGGATATAAGGGGCAAGAAAATGAAATGATTGAAACATATGTATGTGTATGAAAACATCATAATGAAACACATTATTGTGTATACTTAATACATTATAATAAAATAAAAAGAATATATAATTTATGAATGTGATAAAGTATTTAGATATATGTCTCAAATCAAAGAAAACAACAAGATGTACAAGGCCATAAATAGGCATCCTTCCTCAAACAAGAATTAACAACAACAACAAAAACTTCCATTCTATGATCATTTTTAGCACTATTTTTAGGCTGATTCTAAGGAAAAAATGTTTTATTTATATTTCCAAATATGCCAATTAGACTCGCTGTGTTCATGACAAAATTAGCACACAGGATTTAGAACTGCTGCTTTCTCACATAGTTGTAATTTATACATGGTGTCATCCAGTCTTTAAGAGTCAAGACAGTTTTTTTTTTCTTGCTAATTCTATCAAAAATATCAGTTAGTCATGGCAGAGACAGAAAATACCAATGAAAAGCCTGTCTGAAAATGTTATTTTAAATTATGATGAGCATATATTGTTGTTAGGGTCATAAAAGGTGATGTGCAAGTCTTGTTTGCTTCACGCATTGATCATATCCCTATTGATCCTTGGACATTTGAGTAAAGATGTGTTCTCAAAGCAATTAAAGAACCATAGAAGCTGATCTTTGACGTAGCAGATTGACATTTGCAGGTTGCTTGCTTACTGAAGTGATTATAATTAACCACTCAACCGATATATTTTTTTTTATTTTTAAATTATTTATTTATTTATTTGAGAGTGACAGACATAGAGAGAAAGACAGATAGAGGGAGAGAAAGAATGGGCGCGCCAGGGCTTGCAGCCTCTGCAAACGAACTCCAGACGCTTGCGCCCCATTGTGCATCTGGCTAACGTGGGACCTGGAGAACCGAGCCTCGAACCGGGGTTCTTAGGCTTCACAGGCAAGCGCTTAACCGCTAAGCCATCTCTCCAGCCCAACCGATATATTTTAATACTATTACATAAAAATTAATGTTGGTATTTTCAAATGTGTTAACACTAAGTAAAATTATAGTAAGAATTTCACAGTAAAAAACAAACTATAGAGCCAGGTGTGGTGGTTCATACCTTCAATCCTAGCACTTGGGAAGCAGAGGTAGAAGGATCACCAAGTGTTCAAGGCCACTCTGAGATTACATGGTGAATTCCAAGTCAGCCTGGGCTAGAGTGAAACTCTATCACAAAAAATAAGATTATAGGGTAGGGAAAATAATAATTACCTGAGAAAAGCCAGAAATTATGGGGGAATACTCATATTACAAAAATGCCACTGAACAGGGAGACTTCTTTATATCTGCTACAGTGTTATGAAGTCAAACTTTAAGTATGTCCCTTGAATAAAAGAAATGCCATGTTTATGTAATAGTATATTTTCTTTGTCTTTAAGAATGATAAGAGTAAACTGTTGAAATAATCTTGGGAAGGAGAGGGTCCCTGCTTCAATGAAAATAAAAATTATCTTTAAAACACTGATGGAACTGCTTTCATTTCAGTGAAAGTTAAATTGTGGCCTTTGCATGCCTAAATGGTGATAGGGACTTTGTGCCAATAGATAATGCTGAACAAAACAAATACATATGAAATGAATTGAAAAAAATATGAAAATAGATGGGCTTGGTTTGTAATCATGATGTCCTCATTTTCTAGATGTCAGAACTCAATGAAATTAAATTATACAGATGGTACAGTTTTTAATAAAAATACGTTGTGTTTATATAATTCTTGTTATCATATCATGGATGGAATTCAATTTCTCTACCTTCATTTGTGCAAGTTGTGAGAGTTTTACTATTTAAATATATATTAACATTAATTTTGAAATCATTTTCACATGCATTATTAAAATAGGATGTAGCAATGTAATAAATAATACCACACAGTTTATGTATATGTATGTTATAATTGTTTGGAGATTCTGATTACTTACAGATTTATTGTGACATGTAAACTAAAGTGTAAATAAATTTCAGATGAAATGCTAATTTCTAGAGCAGGTCAGTTTCCCAGGTGTTTTTCTGTAATTCATAAAATATAGGTTGTGGATCCATTCTCTTGCAAATTAGAAAAGCTGTTTTAAGGGAAGTGGTTAGGAAGTATAATATATCAGATGTAATGTGAAAGTGGAAGAATATTACTAAGAACAAAAAGGTACAAATGGGGAGTGGACATTGAAATGGGGAGAGAAATAGTTTGGGAGATAAGAGAGGAAGAGGAAGGATCAACCAAATCTATGGAAGAAATGCCATGGGGAAACCTCTTGTTTTTTAAGCTCATTAACAATAAATTTATAATTAAATAATAGGCATAAATAATTTTTATTTATTATGGAGTCTATGTGAAATGAAAACTCACTCTTTTTTTTTTTTTTTTTTTTTTGGTTTTTCAAGGTAGGGTCTCACTCTGGTCCAGGCTGACCTGGAATTAACTCTGTAGTCTCAGGGTGGCCTCGAACTCATGGCGATCCTCCTACCTCTGCCTCTTGAGTGCTGGGATTAAAGGCATGCGCCACCACACCCGGCTGAAAACTCACTCTTTAATTGCTATAGAGATTCATAGATTTTATCTGAATTTGACAATTTTTTTGCAATGGACAAAGGTCTTCTAAAAATTTTAATTTTAAGAACTTATACTCAAAACACCTATTCTTCAAGATACACTGGTAATAATAGTAATGCATATAATTTTCCTTATTTAAAAGGTCAAGTATTACTTGTCATTATCATTATGCATGTATTAGTTTAAGAGCTTTATTCAAATAAATTTTATATAACATAAAATTTGGTCTTTGAACCTGTATAACTTAGCAGTTGTTTCTGGTACACATTCCGTTTTACTCGACACTATGAAAATTAAAAATACTTTGATTATGTCAAAGTAAACCTCTCATTCCTTACCAGTATCTCCCACCACCTCCCAGTTACTGTCCCTAGGCACAGACAACATCTGACATATTTCCTGTCTTTATGATGTTTCCCATTCTTGACAATTAATATTAATGCAAAATAAATACTACAATACAAAGACTTTTTACATTTGGCTTCTATTTAGTATACTATCCTAATGTTCATCTACGTAGCGTGTATCAGCATTTAATTTATTTACTTGAACAGATAATGATCTCTATCATAAGTTTACCTCCTTATATCTAGTCAATAACTTAATGGATATTTGGGTTGTTTCCACTTCTTTTTCAAGAAAATGTCTCATGTTTTACATGTGCTACTGGGGAACTGAACATAGGCAAGCAAAGTTTGCAAGCAAGTTCCTTTAACTGCTTTTGTTTTCTCAACCCTAAGAAAAATGCTTCCAAGAGTCTTCACTGTACAAGATTTTATTGTGACATTAAAATTTCTCTGTGTATATTACTAGAAATAGACTTACTGAATCATGTGGTAGCTTTAACTTATGAACAGTTAACAAATTAATTTCCAAAGCAGCTATACTTACTTTATTTTCTTATGTTTGAACAATGTATGAAAATTTCTATTTTCCTATATGTTTTCTAGCATTTTGATACTTGTTTTTACTTTTTTGCTTGTAGACATTGTAATAGTGATATTATGACTTTAATTTTCATTTCCCTACTTTTACATTTTCATATGCTTATTGTGAGTTGGACAATTTCATTATAAAGATACCTGTAAAGTTATTACACATTTTAGTATAATTGTATATACTTTTTCTAATGAATAATACACATTTTTTATAAATCTTGAATCAGAAACTTTCAGGTTTATGATGTATGAATATTTTTCCCAAATGGAGAGATAAACATGTATAATTCCAGCACTTTGAAGATAAAAGCAGGATGATTATGATTTTCAGTTTAGGGTGTGAAGTGTAGCCAGAGTATATCTCAAAAAAAAGAGGAAAGAAATAAAGAAAGAAAAACACAGCACTTGGGAGGCAGAAGTAGGAGGAGAGTCAGGAGTCTGAGGCTACCCTGAAACTATATCATGATTTCCAGGTGAGCCTGGATCAGAGTGAGACCCTACCTCAAAATCTAAACCAAAAAATAAAAATAAAAGTTTCTCCTCATTCTGTGAGTTGCCTTAAAAGTTCTTTGATAGCATCCTTTAAAGGAAATAGTGTTTTATGTGTATTTTTGTTTCTTATTTTTGTTATGTTATTTATTTATTGTTTTGCTTTTTGAAGTAGGGTCTCACTCTAACCCAGGCTGAACTGCAGTCTACCATGTAGTCTCAGGGTGATCTTGAACTCACAGAAATCCTAACTCTGCCTTCTGAGTGCTGGGATTAAAAGTGTGTGCCATCACACCCGGCAAATGTGTAGCTGAGGCTGGTATCAAACTCCTGATCCTCCTGCCTCTACCTCTGCCTCTTCCTCTTCAGTAATTTTCTACTGATGTGCACCACCACAAACAGCATGTTTCTTAATTTGTTATGTAAGTTTTGTAGTTTCTACTTATCTTTTATGCATGTTATATAGAAGTGGAACTGTAGCCTGGGGCTGCAGCCATATTTTCAATTTCTATGTAAGAAACTTGAATCTGTATTGTAAATAGAAGAACAGATTAATGGTGGTGAAAAGGCCTAAGTGTGGTCAGGGGAAGAGATTGAGTAAAGGAAAGGTAGAGGGAGGGCTAACCAAAATCTTAGAGGATAAAATAAGTCATATGGAAACTTACTACTCTTTTGGACAATGGAACACACAGGAGCCACAGACTGTTAATAGAAAATTTTCACTGTCAGGGATGGGATACCTTCCAGTGAGTTGTTAGCCAGGGAGGTCCTTGATGCCCCCAAAACATTACAGGACATTGCCGAGGCCCTTGGTTTCCCACCAAGAATAGATGGTAAGACCCTATTGCTGAAGATCCCACATATTTGGGCCATAAGGTCACTGAGAAATCCTGCTGGAGCTCAGCTGAAAACCTCCTCCATGTAGACCAGCTGACAGAAAGCTGGGAAAGTCACTCTGTATGCAGTTCAATGTGTGAGAGAGAAATCACCAGTGAAGATACTCAACAGTGGACACTGCAAGCCTTATATTTGTCCAGCCAGGCCAAAGGAGCCAATGGGTGCAATAGTGGCAAGTCTGTTATGGAGGAAACCAACTGCCCTCTTACTGGACTGGAGGCCCACTCCATGGGAGTGAATACATCCCTGATACTGAAAACTTAAAGTAGGGGTGGTTATGAGTCCTGGGGTGTAACGTCTGCTGGTGTCTGGCTAAATGTATATACTATGCTCACCAAACTGCCCAGCAAGCACTTCTCTTAATGTTAATACCCATATATTAATTCTACTCTCACTTTTGGTTACAGAACTTTCTCCTTTCATATGGCAGTAACCTTGGGATGACTCAGAAGGCACCATAGTGTTGAGAAGAAGTGACAGAGGCATGCTCAGCAGTGCAATATCTCTATCACACCTTCCAAGGCTCAGGTTCCATTGCGGAAGAGGTGGTGGAAAGAACGTAAGCCAAAAGAAGGGTAGGATTCCTTAAAACGTACTCCTCCTGACACAAGATGGTCTGGATTTCCATGATCTTACAGTATCTGATAATACCTACACAAGACCATTATAATAGAAGGTAAAAATCATGACATCAAAATAAAAGAGAGACTGATTGAAGTGGGAGGGGATATGATGGAGAGTAGAGTTTCAAAGGGGGGGTTGGGGAGAGGGAATTACCATAGAATATTGTTTACAATCATGGAAGTTGTCAATAAAATAAATAAATAAATTAATTAATTAAAAAAGAAACTTCAATCTAAGTTACTTGTAAAAACAAAGCCAAAAAAGGTACATAATTTAGGGTTTTACTTTATTGCGTGATTGCTATGTGTTACCTAATCTCATGCACTCAAGTTTTACAATCACCAATAACTAACCAATCAGATCATGTCAAATAAAGGTATAACTTGTCAGTTTTTTCTTTACTCCAGTGATTTCTTCATGAATATCCATTTACCCATTGTAGAATATAAATCTTTGAAGCGATTTGATTCTGAAGGCTGCCCAATTCATAAATCAGGATCTGTTCATATTAGCTCTATTAAATTCAATTTGTTGAATGTTTCCTTGTACTATGCATCATGTTTAAAAAATCATTGCTTAATTCAATATAACAAGGATTTACTCCTATGTTTTCTTCTAAGATTTTATTTTATGAATGCATGAAATGTCTTGGAAGGTAAAGTTCCAACTTCCTTCTATTGCATGTGGCCTAAGCACAATTTTCTGAAAAAAATATTAATCTCTTTTTAATAGGTGTAAAAATAATGCACATGTATTTAAGATACTACAAATATGATTCCTTGATCTATAACATAAAATAAAATGGGTATCATAACATCTATATTTCTGTAGGTTTGTAATATAAGAAATAGAGAAATGTTAATTCTTTAACATTGTTCTTCTCTCTCAAGAATTTTTAACTTTTCTTGTATTTGCATTACCATATGAATTTTAAGATCTTCTTATAAATTCAGGTTCATTTACTTTCTTGGAGTTTTATTAGGTTTTTTAAATTGAATCTACAATTTGATCATGTTGTCTAGAGACTATTGACATTTCTGATTATTTATAAGATTTATAAGATCTTGTGTTTCACTTATGTTCAAAATGATGAATGTGCAAATCCTATCCTTCAATCTTTTTTAAAATTTTAATGTTATTATGATTGTTTAAAAAATATTTATATTCATGTGTGCTTGGGCATGAGTGTATGTGTATGTGCCTGTGCATATCTGGGCCTCTTGGTGACACAAAGTAATACTAGAAGCTTACAAAGCCTTCTGAGTTCTTATGAGGATGGTTTTGGAATTGACCCTGGGCTGGCTGGATATCTATGTAAAGAAGGCCATTTGACCACTTATTCATCTTCTGAGCCCCCATGTAACTATTTTTTTTTTAATTAATTTATTTATTTGAGAGCGACAGGCACAGAGAGAAAGACAGATAGAGGGGGAGAGAGAGAATGGGCGCGCCAGGGCTTCCAGCCTCTGCAAACGAACTCCAGACGCGTGCGCCCCCTTGTGCATCTGGCTAACGTGGGACCTGGGGAACCGAGCCTCGAACCGGGGTCCTTAGGCTTCACAGGCAAGTGCTTAACCGCTAAGCCATCTCTCCAGCCCACCATGTAACTATTTTTATGTTTGAATTATACATGAAAACAGAGATGAACTTGATATAGCAATCTAATATTATGTTATTTTGCTGAACATTTTTGATATTCCTAGTAGCTATTTTGCTCATTAACTATTAGTTTATAAATGTAATTCCACATATTCCTTTAGCTATTTTTAATGATGAATGTAATTTTGAAAGAATTCTTGCAATTGTTCTATATTGTTGTTGCAGTCTGGGTCGCATTGCTGTTAGAAATCACCCAACCAAGAGCAGCTTCTGGGCAAAAGAGGTTTATTTGGCTTACAGGCTCGAGGGGAAGCTCCACGATGGCAGGGAAAAACGATGGCATGAGCAGAGGGTGGACATCACCCCCTTGCCAACAGAAGATGGACCACAGCAACAGGAGGGTGTGCCAAACACTGGCATGGGGAAACTGGCTATAAAGCCCATAAGCCCGCCCCCAACAATACACTCCCTCCAGGAGGCATTAATTCCCAAATATCCATCAGCTGGGAACCTAGCATTCAGAACACCTAAGTTTATGGGGGACACCTGAATCAAACCACCACATTCCGCCCCTGGCCCCCATAAACTGATAATCATACATGATGTAAAATGTAATGCATTCAGTCTGACTTTAAAAGTCCCCATAGTTTTTAATCAATCTCAATGATGTTCATACATCCCCATAGTTCAAAATCTTTTAACTGAGCCATAATACCAAAATATAACCTCAAAAAAACCATAATGGCACAGAATAAATATTCACACTGCAATAGATGGCATTGGGCATAGCAAAGAAACATTCAACCAATACAAGATTTAAAACAACCAGGGCAAACATCAAACTGTAGCTTCAAGTCCAGCAACTCTAGCCAGTGACAAATCTTCAAGTCCGATAATTCTAACCAGCAACAAGTCTCTGGCATTCCAATTCCGCCCCTCCAGCTAGGCTACTCACAGTCCTGGGAAACTTCATCGGGGCCGGCAGCTCCTCAGCAGCCATCTCATGGTCCCGGCATCTCCACTGGGTCTCCACTGCAATCCACGGTTTGTCCTCATGGCTCCATGGGGTCTCTATGCAGGCAACCAGCAAACCTGCTTCACACTGCCCATGGCCATTTCCAAAACACAAGACCGTGTTGCAAACTCAATGACCCTCTTTCCAGCATTTTATACTCCACAATACCAAGTAGGTGCCAATTTGTTAATCCAGGGGGGATTAAAGCAGACTTTGAAGAACAGGACACTCCTTGAGCACTCAGACACCTTCAAAAGAGTTGACATTCTTCTTGTTGCCCTAGCGCAGGTCAGCTAGCCCAGTCTCAAAGGTTGTAATCTCTCAGTTGCAGCTGAATGGGCAACAGTTCACCCAAAGATTTTCCTTTCTGTGCCATATCTCTCTGCACACACCAGTTCATTTCTACGCAAAGCAACCCTGCACAACTTCTCAGGACATGGGCACAAGAGCAAGCTTCTCACACAAACTACTAGCCCAGTCCAGGCAAAGCTTTTTCTCACCCTCATAAGCCAAACCTCACAGTCCATAGTTCTTACTGCCTTCAGGTCTTTCAGCTCTGACCAGGATAGACAATCAAGCTGTACTTACAGCACTGCAAGGCATCTCTTAGGCCAAGGATTCAAATCCTTCCACATTCCTCTTGAAAACCAGCTCCAAAAGGCCAAAGCCACATAGTCAGGTGTCTAGCAGCAACCCCACTCCTGGTACCACTTTACTGTTGCAGTCTGGGTCGCATTGCTGTTAGAAATCACCCAACCAAGAGCAGCTTCTGGGCAAAAGAGGTTTATTTGGCTTACAGGCTCGAGGGGAAGCTCCACGATGGCAGGGGAAAACGATGGCATGAGCAGAGGGTGGACATCACCCCCTGGCCAACAGAAGATGGACCACAGCAACAGGAGGGTGTGCCAAACACTGGCATGGGGAAACTGGCTATAAAGCCCATAAGCCCGCCCCCAACAATACACTCCCTCCAGGAGGCATTAATTCCCAAATATCCATCAGCTGGGAACCTAGCATTCAGAACACCTAAGTTTATGGGGGACACCTGAATCAAACCACCACAATTGTGTTTGACATTTTATTTGTATTTTTGCTTGTCATATACATTTAGATTCAGATAGCCTTAATTGAAGCATAACTGTACTGCTTAATATCTATGCAACTTTGAAAATCTATGAAAATACTTATACTGCTCTTTAGACACCAATACATTCGCCTATAGGATAAAATATTAATATGAATCAAATTGAGTTATGTGAGCACAGGATTCAGCAAAACATATGACAAAAGGTTGTCAAATGAATGAATTTCTAAAGGTTATGAGATTGGTGTATTTTTTAAAATTATTTATTTATTTATTTGAGAGCGACAGACACAGAGAGAAAGACAGATAGAGGGAGAGAGAGAGAATGGGCGCGCCAGGGCTTCCAGCCTCTACAAACGAACTCCAGGCGCTTGCGCCCCCTTGTGCATCTGGCTAACGTGGGACCCGGGGAACCGAGCCTCAAACCAGGGTCCTTAGGCTTCACAGGCAAGCGCTTAACTGCTAAGCCATCTCTCCAGCCCGAGATTGGTGTATTTTTTAAACAAATGATGATTCCCCCTTAGTACATAAAACCAAAAATAAAAAATAATTCAATTTGCTAGCCTAACTTTTAATGTGCTCAACAGAAACGGGAATGTGGGAAGAACCACTTATCTTCATTGGGCTTATTTATGTAATCATATAAATGTAGCTTAACTTTTTTATACCTTGTTAAATAAATATCAATATCATCTTGAGGAGAAATATTTATCTACTTTTGTTAAGCTCAAATGTGCTACCAATATTATTAACACTTAGGCCATGATGACTTTGGTTTCATAATGAACATTAATTAATAATGAAGTTTCTTATTCATGTCCCACACTTCTCATCCAAAATTTACAGAATTTATTTCAATACATTGTGAGGCTCACCAATGAGCAGTTTTCTATGATTGTTAGCCAATAGATTTATATACTAAAACATATTTCCCAATGTATGCCATAAAATAAGACTTACAAACATATGAATAAAGCATCCTAGTTGCTCCCTTATGTTCTTTCATGTAAGTGACTTTCTTTTCTTGTATGTATTAGACTAATGATAAGATTAATGTTTTAAAGTAAATTATACTATGTGATCAAATGGTCTCATTCCATACTTGTTTTGTGCTATAGATTGTCTTTTGAATATAACTTCAATGTTATAATATCTTGCTTTCTCATTCAAATCAATGTACACTGACAATAAAAAGTTGAATTCTGAAAAAAAAATGGTGATTTCTCCATCAGACTACATCAAAAAAATATCCCTAACTTCTCACGTGTCCACATCGTAAGATGAAATTCAATGCCACTATAATTGTAAGAACTGTGGCTGTTTACACAGCATAAAGAAAACATTGTGCCTGTATATGAGACATGACAGTACATTTTCTGTTATGAAAAATAGCCTAAAAGAAAAAAGACACAAAAACAATTTTACCATTTACAAATAACGTGTAAAATTTCTCCAAATATCTAAAAATGCTAACTAAACCTCTGTAATATATAATCTAATATTTAGATCCATATCTTTGGGTTCTGTGAATATATAAATTGTTATTTGTAGTAATAACTCTAAGTTTGGGTCAACTGGTTTTTGTATTACTTTCACAGCAGGGTATCAAGGTAAAAGTTCCAGAAGGATAATTTTTAAAAACAAATTTAAAAAGATCATTGCACACACTAAGAACTGCTTTAATCTCCAAGTTCCTACAAAAACAAGCATTTTCACATCGTTTCTCCAGAGAATGCTGCAAGCACACTGGTCTTTATTAATCTCCAGTCTAGAATTTTAAAATTTACAACTATGAGAAAAGCCAAATATCTAAAACTTTTGAGAAATTAAAACACTACACATTGATCAAATTTAAAGAAAATACTGTTTTATTTATTTATTTGGGAGAGTAAAAGAGAGTGGGAAGGAGAGAGAGAGTGGGAGGGAGAGAGAGAGAGAGAGAGAGAGCACGAGAGCGCATGGGTGCACTTGCCATTGGTCTCTTTTTACTGGTCTCTTGCCTGAACTCTATGGATTTGGTATTATTTGGGGTGGGTGCTCAAATTAAGACCAGCAGGGTTTACAAGCAAGTAGCTTCAGTCACTGAGTCATCTTCCCAGCACTTTGATCAACTTCTAAATGTTATTTATTTGTTTCTTTGCACGTGTGTGTGTGTGTGTGTGTGTGTGTGTGTGTGTGTGTGTGAAAGAGAGAGAGACAGAGACAGAGAGAGAGAGAGAGAGGAGCTGGTACTCTGTCCTTTTGACACTGCAAACACCAGATGCTTATGCTTTTTGTGTCTTTCTTATGTCAGTGTCTTGGGTATTGAACATGGGCTGATAGTCTCTGTAAGCAATCACCTTTAAATCTGAGCCATCTTCCCAGCTTCTGATCAACTTGTAAGTTTTTACTTATCTATTAACAAGAAGAGAGAAAGAACGAATGGATGAATGAACGAATTATTATAGGCATGCTAGGGCCTCTAGCCACTGCAAACAAACTCCAGATGCATGTGCCACTTTGTGCATCTGGCTTTACATGGGTACTGGAGAATAAAACCTGTGTCCTTAGGCTTCCCAGCCAAGTGCCTTAACAGCCAAGCCACCTCTCCAGCCCTGATCAACTTTTTTTGTTTGTTTTTTTCAAGGTAGGCATCTCACTCTAGCCCAGGCTGGCCTGGAACTCACTATGGAGTCTCAGGGTGGCCTTGAACTCACGGCAATCCTCCTTCCTCTGCCTCCCAAGTGCTGGGATTAAAGGCATGCACCACCACACCTGGCCAATCAACTTTTATGTAAGCTTCAATATGGGTAAATTGCAGTGCAATGATTAAGATATCTAAGAACAATATTGCACTCCAAGAATAAGATTTTTAAAACCCTTATGTAAGAATATCACATTAACTATTCCTAAAGAGACATGAAGCTAATTCCAGACAGGACACTAATAACACACATAAATTTCACTAAAATCTAATGTGATGAACTAGGTTACTGGGTTTATGAAATGAGACAAGAGACCCCTATTAAATCCTAGAAGCAATCCCTAAATGGTCTCAATTGACTAAGTTTTGGATACCTCTGTGCTCTTAAACATCCAGCAAGAAAGTATAACAAAATTAGTTAGTAATATTATATAATAAAATTCTATCAGCCCACAACCAAGATTACCATCCTATTCTGATTTATGCTCAACATGCAATGTTGTAAAATAATATTTCATGTAGCCAAGTTTAGAGAATTTAAAATATTTCCTTGGCCTTTATGGTTCTCAACTAGAGGACCTTCCACTGAGCCTCAGAAAGCATAATCAAAGTACCATATCCTCCTCTTCTCCCCTCAGACATGATTACAATGCTATCCAAAAAAGATTCTCCATTTTACCAATTCTAAATCACTTGGTTCAGAAACAAGAGAGATTTATTGGTGCCATGACACAGGTTTTCAGGGTATGAAATATTCAGCTTCACAAAGGTTATAATATCTAATCAATTTCTTGGTAATTCCACACCAGCCCAAGGAACTAGACTAATTGATCTCATTAGGAATTTCTAACAAAGGGGCAGCATGAGATTTAATATTTACACAGATTGAATCTATCCTGTCCATGTGCGTGTCCATGTGTGTGTGGCATCAGACCCACATAGCCATTTAGAAAAAAAGAGGCCTTTGTATTGCCATATATATTAATCAGGGCTTTCTAGTGGAATAGAACCAAAATAATGAATTATATTTAAAAAGGGGATTTATTGGATTAGGTTACAGCAGTCTAACAATATCAATTTGCAGGTATAAAAGTCAAGGAACATAGTAGCTGCTCAGTCCACGTGACTAGATGGCTCAACAGTCTCAGTCCAGCACTGAAGGCCTGGAGACTTCTAGGAAAGCTGCTGTCTTCAATCCATGCTTGTCTTTACTCCATGCTGGTCTTTACTACAAGCTGGAAGATAGCAAGAAGCACTAGCAGCCAAGTGGGAGGAAGGTATCATTTCTCCCAGATCTTCCTTAGATATAGTCTCCCTCCAGAAAGGCAGGCAACTCTAGGGGAAAGAGCTCACACTGAGGGAAGGACTCATTCTTTTAGTTTATCCTTCCTGGAAGCAACCTCAGAGGCCCACCCAAGAGGAATGTCTGTGGATGCCCAAACAGATGTAGTTGATGATAGAATTGAAACAGCTTGCTATATTACCCCATTTAAACATGCCCCAATATTTTTGCCAGCCTCAAGTCTGAATCTACCTTTTTGTGATCACATCTTAACATTTACTCAAGGAATTGGGTATATTTTTAAAAGCATATCATAAGATAAAAGGAGTCTCCAAGTTATGTGGAACAAACCATACCAAGTCCTCTTCATTTCTCCAAATCCAGTTAAGCTATAAAGAAGTGCTGCCACTCTGCATTCATATATTGAGAGTTTATACTGGTCCACCACCTGAAGCTCAAACAACCTATACCCATGAGCCACTTGGAGATATCCATCCCTTTTCCAGTGAGATCCAAGTGAATCTCACCTAGAGACACATCTAGATACCCATAAGTCATTAAGACTTTTTTTCAAGTGTCTGAATCCAATTGATGCAGGATTTTGGGGTTCAGGAGGAATCTTCCAGAATTTATGAACCCAAAGTATTGCATTCTGTCCCATCATTAATAAAGAATTAATAATTATGGACTCAAGAAGGATTAATTATGAATTATTAAGTTTACTTAGGTATAAATCACAAATTGGGTTTATGTAATGGGCAAATCAAAAATTGTGGGGTTTATTTAAAGGAGATTGGGATCTAGGAAGGAAAGACAGAGCAGAGTCATAGATATGTGGGAAGTAGGAAACAGGCTCTCATGTGAAAAACACTGCATAGTTTATAAGGTTTAGTTAAGAGAACATGAGGTTTTTGAGGAAAAACTGGAATAGAGCTGCAAGAATGTAGAGAATATATCTTAGATGTATATGTAGAGAGATTCACAAAGAACACACATGCCTTCCTGAAGAGGGAAAGTATCAAAGCAGAAGAGAAATTGAGGGCACTGGGGGGAGGAACTGGAGTAGAGCTACAAGTATGTGGAAGATAGAACTTAGATGTATATGTAGGGAGACTTAGAACACACATGGTATCTGCCCTGTGTTTTTATATATAGGGAAGTTAAGAAGAAAAATGGTGAGGCTCAAGGAAAAACGAGAGGTCAGATAACAAAACATAGGATAAATGAGTAATGAAGAGGGTTACACTCATGGTTACCCCAAGTTTAACGAATTTGCAGTTAGCAGACCCAGAGACAGAAAATGCATCCACATAGTTGATCAGAGATCAGAGGAAAGTTATGTATGTGATTAAAACTGAGAAGTTACCTCAAACTATAAACAGAGACAAGCAGGAAAGGCACACCAGACCAAGAAACTGTTACACACTCTGTCCCACCCAGCCTGGCTGAAATATATCTCTGTGGCTGAAGGAAGAGAGGAAGAGCAGAACAGCAGAGAGATAGAGGAAAAAAAAAAGAGCTGAGCTGAGCTGAGTGGAGCCGGCAGAAGTCAGTGACAGGAAGAAGACAGTAGCCTTTACAGGCAAGAGGAAGGCCAGAATGGTTTGTACAGAAAGAGGAAAGACCCTAGAGCCAGACCATTTGGGCCAGCTATCCAAGTAGTGCGCTAGATGAGTGGACAGCAGGGTGTGCTATAGATTAATCTCTATCAGGCAAGCGTTCCATTTTTGCCAAGTTTCATTCTGGTTCTTACTTTGGGCTTCAATCTTACTAAAACTGCCTTTAAAAATCTAACTTTCGAGCAGGTGTGGTGGCACATGCCTTTAATCCCAGCATTTGGGGGGCAGAGGAAGAAGAACCACTGTGAGCTCAAAGCCAATCTGAGACAACATAAAAAGCTAGGTTTCTCCTATCCTCCTTTATTATGATATAGTTTTAAAAGTACTTTCCTTTTGTTCCCTCAATGTCCAATAACATTTCAATTTTAAACATGAATCGCTGATCTGTCTCTTCAGGGGAACCTTCAGATTATTCTTAATCTGAGGTCATTACTTACCTACAATTATGACTCCAATCTGTTTTAACCTCTTACCCCAGTATCACTGAGCTCCTATAATGGACATAGGACTTCTCATCTTTGCATTCAGTATTATCCCACTTCTTCCATGTCTTTTGTCACTTTTAACATATTTTTATTTATTAGAGAGCAGAAAGAGAGAGAGAGAGAGAGAGAGAGAAGGAAGGCAGAAAGGGTGGGTATTGGCACACCAAGTTTTCTTGCCACTGCAAATGAATTCCAGACACATGTGCCACTTTGTGCTTTAGGGTTTACATGGGTACTAGGGAACTGAACCCAGACTATCAGACTTTGCAAGTAGCTATGTTTAACAGCTGAGCCATCTCTCCAGCACCTATTATGCCCCTTTTTTTTATCCATTATGACTTGTAATTCCTTCATTCCTATGCATTGTTTCTCTTGTTACAAATTCACAATTTCACCTAAAAGTAGTTTTATTTTCTACGTATTCATGACTTTCCTACTGTGCTGCCTCCTAAAAAAAATCACACTAATATTTACAAACCTGGCTAGGGCAAATCTTTGACAAGCTTTCAGCATAAGCTTGAACTCTCTTAGCTACTTTCTTGTTGGTTTTATTCAGCTCTGGGTTTTTTGCTCTTGCTTATTTAAGTGCCTTGTATGATTGGTATATTCCTGATTACAGGCCATTAAACTCCAGATGATATTTTCTATGGGATATCACAATCTACTCCAATACCTAACTACCTTTCATGAAACTGGAGGCATCCCTAACCCAATGGCACTTTAGTATTGCAAGAATTTGCTTTCTAGATATCCCAATGCCCTCAAATTCCCCTACCACTTTTCCTATGAAATCATTTCTATATGTCTGTTTCAAATATACAGAATGGCTGAAAGTATCACCATGACTAGTCCCTCATGAAAACAGGCCTTTCATATAGGAAAATCCTAAATAGGGAGATCTATGGAGCCAATGACCACTGTCAGTTTGGATGAGTCACACACTAACTAGTCCCAACTTCCCTACCAAAATGAACAATGATATTTGTCATGTTACATAGGACACATTAATTAGGCTTGCTTTCTGGAGGTACAAGACTTCCCTTGCCCATAAGACCTTTAAAGAATACATTTTGGTTCTTCTTTGTAGGCTGAAGCATTACTTCAGACTGCTGCATTGTCATAATTAACAGACCTGAAAAGGTGATACATTTCTGTACATCTCTCAAACCATGGCTCTCCCTCTTAAAACCTAACAATTTATTTATATAAGTTGTGTATAAACACACACACACAAGGTTTTGTCACACCCATGGAAATAATTAGAACTGGTAAAATAACAATATGCCAGGCTCATAATTTCTTTTACAGGAACAAAGTTCACACTCTAAAGTATGTGAAACATTATATACCTACTTTCCAATCACTTCTGTACCTTTTTTATATTGTAAATAGCTTTGAAATATAGACAACTTAGTTTTTTACCAAAGTGAGTACTTTGAATAATATACTGTCATAATTGTTCCCATAAAACATTACTGGAAGTTTATTTCAAGCTATAGAAGGGCAGATATATATATAAAACTTAAAACTTTAATTTCTTATTTAAATGTCCCAGATTCACATAAAAGTTCAGTATTCTATTGCATTTTTATATTACCTTTGGACATGTTTGGGAAAGAAAAATCTGATTAGTTCCTTTCCTAGGATTTGATATTGAACAATTTAGCATATATAATATAGTCTATGCTGAAACTCTTTTTTTTTTTTTTTTTTTTTTTTTTGAGGTAGGGTCTCACTCTAGCTCAGGCTGACCTGGAGTTAACTATGTAATCTCAGGGTGGCCTCTAACTCATGGCAATCCTCCTACCTCTGCCTCCATTGGGCTGGAATTAATATGCTTAAACTCTTAAGATAGTTGTTTGTAATTGTCTTTGAGTTGATTCAGTGATCAACAGAGCTCAGTATTCTGTTTAGTACAGTAACAGCTTTTTAAATTTCTATAATATTTACAACACTCAAGAATTCCTAGAACCTAAATACCAATTCTAATCACTTATTTAATTTTGTAAGATTTCTGCCTGGGATTTTGACTTTAATTTTCTACACAAGTAGATTTTTATTCATTTTTACTTGAAGATTCATGTTTCTGATATCAATCTGAATTAGTTCATATACATACACATAAATACATACATGTATGCATAGATATACTCATGTGATTATGAGACCGGGCCTATACACACACATTCATTGTTTCTGGAATATTTGATTGTAACACAGATATTTGGGTCATGCTTATTTCAGGGTTATTGCAAAAGCCATTCACTTCCATTTCATTTCATTTCATTTTCATGAATAAGAAATAAAAAACACAAAAAAAAACAAGAACACAAAACTGAAATTATATTTAGTGTTATTTTAAATTAATTAATTAATTGCAAGGGGAGAGAGGGGAAAGAAGGGAGAGAGAGAGAAAGAGAATGGTCATGCCAGTGCCTCTAGTCACTGTGAACAAATGCCTGATACATGTGCTACTTTACGTGTGTATTGGGGAATCAAACCTGGCTTTTTAGGCTTTGCAGGCAAACACCTTAACCACTAAGCAATCTATCCAGCCACAAATGTTATATTTTCAAAAATCTCTAACAAAAAGAAAAGAACAAAATTAGCAAATACTATACTATCTTCTAGGAAGAAATTCCACTAACTGGATGATGGGAAGAACTGGAATGCAAATCAAAGTGATAAAAAATTTCAAAATAATACCAAATTATTTTTGGTAATATCAAAAAAGTAATGGTGTGTAAGTGTGTAGTAATTACCTGGAGTCTATTGTAATCCAAATGATTTATAATAATTTATTATAAACTTATTGTTTCAAATAACTACTTTTGTCAAGTCCCATTTATGTTGATATATACTTAAAGATAGTTGCCATAAAAATTAAGCCAGGAGAAAAATAAAAGAAAAACAGGTATAACTGTAGGAAAGAGGGAAAAAGAAAATTTGGTGATAACATGGCCTGTTATTCCTGAGGTTTACTTATAATACATGAAACATGATGCAATGAGACAAAAATGTTTTCATACTTATGCTGTATATTTTAAGTTTTCATTTCTTTTTAGAATTTGAGACTATTATTTTTTTTCTCAATATTTATTAACCTTTTCCATGATAATAAAACATATCCCATGGTAATACCCTCCCTCCCCCCACTTTCCCCTTTGAAATTCCGTTCTCCATCATATCCCCTCCCCATCTCAATCAGTCTCTCTTTTACTTTGATGTCATGATCTTTTCCTCCTCTTATGACAGTCTTGTGTAGGTAGTGTCAGGCACTATGAGGTCGTCTATATCTAGGCCATTTTATATCTGGAGGGAGCACGTTGTAAGGAGTCCTACCCTTCCTTTGGCTCTTACATTCTTTCTGCCACCTCTTCTGCATTAGACTCTGACCCTTGGAAGGTGTGATTGAGATGTTACTCAGTACTCCAGTCACTTATTTTCAGCACTATGATACCTTCTAAGTCATCCCAAGGTCACTGCCATCTGAAAAGAGATTCTCTACCCAAAGTGAGAGTAGCATAAATATAAGGGTATGAATACTAAGAGAAGTGCTTACTGGGCAGTTTGATAAGCATGGTATATACACTTATCCAGACATCAGCAGATGTTACACCCCTAGGGCTCATTACGAACCCTGTTTTAATTTTTCAGTATCAGGGATGTATTCCCTCCTTTAGAGCAGGCCTCCAGTCCAATTAGAAGAAAGTTGGTTTCTACCCTGATAGATGTGCCACTATTGCATCCACTGGCTCATTTGGCCTGGCTGGCCAATTATTGGCCTGGCTTATAGTGTCCAGTGTTGAGTATCTTCACCGGTAGTATCTCTTTCTTCCATTGAACTGCATGTAGAATGGCTTCTTCCAGCTTTCTGTCAGCTGGTCTACATGGAAAAGGTTATCAGCTCAGTTCCAGCAGAATTTCTCAGTGGCCTGGCAGCCCAAGTATGTGGAGTCTTCAGCAATAGGGTCTTACCATTTATTCCTTTTGGGAAACCAAGGGCCTCGGCAATGGCCTATAATGCTTTTGGGGCATCAGGGACCTCCCTGGCCAACAACTCACTGGAAGGTATCTCTTCCCTGGCACTGAAAAATTTCTAGCAATGATCTATGGCTCTTGAGTGCTCCATTGTCCAAAACCAGAGGATTTTATATGATTTATTTATATCCTCTTAGATTTTGATTAGTCCTCCCTCCACCTTTCCTTTATGCAATCTCTTGACCTGGCCCAAGTGAGAATTTGAGACTATTATTAAAGAATATATTGTCAGTAAAGTGTTGTTCCTTTAAAGTACTACAGAGCTCCACAGGATGACTTTGATTAAATAGATAAAGCATTGTTCAAAGAATTGAGGATAGCAATATGCTATACAACCTGAAGATATAAGTAACTTCTTAAGCCACTGGGTTTAAAGTGAATTGGCCCAATTAAAATTCTGGAATATTCTATAGAAAGGTACATAAAAATACTTTTAAAACTCTTTCCATCTTAAAATTGAAAAATCGATAAAATCCCACCTCAAATTGAGTAGGTAGGTAAACAGCAATATGAAGAAAAAAGCAAAAATCAGGAGCAACAATAACAAAAACAATCCTCAATTTATTTGTACATATGTAAACAAAATACAACAGAAGCATGGAAAATGATATTGTTTTTTTTTTAATTTTTTGTTTATTTATCCATTTGATAGTGACAGAGAGAGAAAGGGGTGGGGGAGAGTGGCTTCCAGCCACTGCAAATGCACTCCAGACACATGCGGCCCCTTGTGCAACTGGCTAACATGGGTTCTAGGAAATGGAGCTTGAACTAGGGTCCTTAGGCTTCATAGGCAAGTGCTTAACAGCTCAACTATGTCTCCAGCTCGTATTTTAAAAGTAAAATGTTCCCTATAGGATCATGTGTTTGAATACCAGCTAGTGGTGCACTTTGGTAAACTTATAGAACCTTTAGGAAATGGATCTTTGCTGAGTCACTGAGGGAGACCTTGAGGTGCTATAGCCTGAAGAGTTCCATGGTGTAATGGTTAACAATCTGGATTCCAAAGTGTTATAGCCTGTCTCAAGTCCCGTTCCCCTTTGCTTCCTGCCTGCTGATGTGACTGACAGCTCTTGGCTCCTGCCTTGCCCTCCTCACAATGATGGACTTTTACCTCTGGAACTTTAATCCAAACTAAATGCCTAACTTTGTAAATTCCTTCTGATCAGATACTTTTAAAAGCAAAAATGGGGTAAATGATACATGTATTATCTGGGTACTTTGTAGGAGGTTTTGGTAAAAATTCACATCTCAATCTCTAAAATTTGTTTACATATTGGCTTACACCAAAAAGGTTAATCTAGGTTGTGAAAAAAAAATTGACCTTAAAGAGATTATTTTCTGTTCTGATGTGGCCTTAAAGTGATAACAATAATAACTTAATGTTGGAGTAAGAGGAAGAAATGGAGTCAGTGCTAGAATGACTTGAAATAATAAAGGTGAAATCATCTCTTAGTAACTTGAAAATGGCAGGCTAGCCAAAGCATAAAATTTATATATCTACTAGAACTGTAAAAGGTAAGGAATCAGATTTTCCCCTATGAACTCCAGTAGTAATGCAATTCTATTTCTATACTTTGATTTTACCCAGTAGGGATAATTTCAAACTTCTGACTTGTTGAAATGCTAGAAAATGAATATATATTATTTTCATAAAATAACTTTCAATAATTTGTTATATCAACAATAAGAAAAAAATACATCATATATCCAGGGAGAAAAAAGGAAATTTAAGTTCCTTCTTTATGTATGCACCCAGTAAACTGAAGATAAATTAAAGTTTTTTAATATTAAAAGAATCTTAGTAAATACATTCTATATAGTAATAAATATTAAAATAGTGAAAGTATAAGAGATAAACGAATATTTAACTCATTTTGGAATAGGTAAGCAAAATTTAAGCATTAAATCATTTTTGACTATATTAAATTAAATACTTTTGTAATATAATTTCTTTGAACAAAGTCAAAAAGCAAATAATATCATAGATAAACTACTTGAAACAAATCTGAGAGAAGGGGCAATATATCTCCTATATAAAGATTTATATTAAATCAAAACAAACTTTATGTTCTCAAGAGGAAATATATGAAGAATATGAATCGACAGCTAAAAGAAGAAAATAAAATGACAAACATAAAACAAGTCCATTTAAGAATTTACTGAAAGCAGACCATATAAGTGATTTAGAGACTTGGAATGCTAAATCTAAGTTGTGTTACCCAGCATTTGTGTTATGTAGCATATATAACCTAAGATTTATTTTAATTATGAATTATTACATATATGCCAACTAAAATGTGTTAGTGATGATTATGTAAGAAATCAATGAGTGAATATTTTCGGTGGGCTATCATAGCTCATGATAAATGTAAAGAGTGAAAAATATTAGAATTTTCCAGCTATTAACTACATTGATAAAATTGATGAACTTTATAGGTTATATGCAAATGGTTCATAATGCTGCAAAAGGATAAAACCTACATTTTTTTCCTTGTGAAAATTTAACTGGTCAATATTTATATAAACATAATGATTATATGCATCAAATGTTTAAAAACTGATAACTTAAATTGTGTATAAACTCAGTCATTAATAGTATACATTCTTTAGCATGTGAATGGATGGTTTTAGAACTATGATAGCTCATCTTGATTGTCAACTTTATTGGATCTGTAATCTACTAAGAGACAGGCTTCTGAATATGTGTATTAGAACTTTTGGAGAAAGGACTAACTGCAAAGAGGAGGCCTATCTTCAGATTGAACAGCACCTCCTAGTGTATGATGAAATCCTGAGTTCTGAAACAGTAGTGCTTCTTGAAATCTTGCCCTAGCCTCCTGCATCATGAGTGTGTTTTATTTCTTCCGCTTCTGCAACCATTGCTCTCTGACATCACAAACCAGGTTCTTTGGCCTACAAATGTAACTGAAAACTCATGGCTCCAATATCAGTGGGACTTCTGAGGAAGCAGCTATCCAGTTCTTAGCCTCTACAACATGCAGACTACCAAGGTTGGACAACCCAAACTCTAACATGTAAGCCCTCTACAAAATTCCTTCGTAAAATATATTTGTTCTCTCAGTTTTCTTTCCCAAGAGAACCATACATACATGTAAATACATTTACGTAACTGAAAGTAACACAGAAAGAACAATAAAAATCATGAAACATACTGTGAGGCCTTGTCCCCTCCACAGAAACCTACTGTTGCATAAATGACTTCACAGTCATTACAGATATCCCCACTGAAGGGATATGGAATGTGGAATGGGGTTTGGGTAGAGTGGGAAAAAAAGGATAATTGAGTGGAATAGGACTGGTTTGTATTATGTGCATATATTAAAGTTCAAAATAAAATGATAATAATATCATGGAATTGTGTAGGTGGAAATCAAAATAACTGTGTCTATTTTTAAAAGTCAACATAAAATGACATGTTGAGTGATTCCAATTATATGACATTTTAATAATATGTTACTTCATTTATATGAAAAGGCAAACTAATGATGAATAATATAGCACACAGAAATTGTTCAAAGGGCTTATAAATGGAACAACAGAGGCAACATGAGGACATATTTGTTTATGGCAACCACCTATACCTTGTTTGTGGTGGTTGTTATGAAAATATGTACTCAAGAAACTGACTTATCAAAATTGTACCAAAATAAGCTAATTATAGTAATCATTATTTTTTTTAATTATTTATTTATTTATTTATTTGAGAGTGACAGACACAGAGAGAAAGACAGATAGAGGGAGAGAGAATGGGTGTGCCAGGGCTTCCAGCCTCTGCAAACGAACTCCAGACGCGTGCGCCCCCTGTGCATCTGGCTAACGTGGGATCTGGGGAACCGAGCCTCGAACCGGGGTCCTTAGGCTTCACAGGCAAGCATTTAACCGCTAAGCCATCTCTCCAGCCCGTGATCATTATTTTTAAACATTTTTTGTTCAAATTTATTTATTTGAGGGAGAGAAAGAGAGAATATGGGCACAATCAGACTTCTAGCCATTTCAGACAAACTCTAGACACATGGGCAACCTTGTACATCTGGATTACATGGGTTCAGGGAATTGAACCTGGGTACTTAGACTTCACAGTCAAGTGCCTTAGCCACTAATCCAACTCTCTAGCCTGATCAAAATTTTTAAAATTGACCATAATCATGTTCTCTGAAAATGTATGTTGGTATGGGAAATGCCACATGGCATTAGAGCATGTGCACCCAATTTATGAGAGCTCTCTGGAATTAAGAGCTAGCCTGCTCACTGGAGCCAGGTACCCCCACCACATTCCCTGCCTCTATTATCCCCACATTGGTAGCATCTGACTACCAGTGCCTTTTCCTGCCCCATATGAGGAACAGTAATATCTATAAACTACCCAGCAGGGAATACTAGTGAATGTTCCATGATCTCTTCAGCTCCATAAAATAGGGGAACAGGGACAAGGGCTAAGGCTCTAAGATTTCATAGGCAAAGCACAGCTGTGATCAGGTGCTGACGAGATTCTAGACTTCCAACCACAGATTTCCTATTAGCCTTCAGCCCAAAGATACAGGGACACATGCCAACTTCACAACTTGTGTATGTATGGATACAAGACTATAACACTACAAGTGGGGTCAAACCCAAAATAGAGCACTCATTGAGTATCCTACAAGGGAAAATAATTGCTTCTTCATTAACAAAAAGACTTTTACCCCAAGAAGTGTAAACACCAAAGGAAAAAAAAAAAAAGACAATAAAGTAAGAGGGCTCAACCAAGTTTGCCTAGTCCCACAATGGAGGTCTCCAATAAAAACAAAGAGGAGGCAACATAAATTGATTCCCAAAATGAAAGCATTATAATCTTATTCTCCCTGATCAAGCAAATCACTGAACTGGAAGCAATTTATCAAAAAAACAACAATCAAGTAAAAAAACAAAAAACAATGAGCTGAACCATCTCTTAGAGTATACAGATTTTGCCAATAGGCTTAACTTAAATGAAGAAAACCAGAGGCTTAACTTAAATGAAGAAAACCAGAGAGACTCAAAAGAGCAATAAATGAATTGAAGGTGGATCAAAAATAGAGGATCCGAATAACCAACTAATTAAGCTTAATTGAGATATGATTAAATACAGGAATGAATTCCAAGAATCATTAAGAAAATTATAGCATGACCTGGAAT
Organism: Jaculus jaculus; assembly: GCF_020740685.1. Classification (NCBI taxonomy): domain Eukaryota; kingdom Metazoa; phylum Chordata; class Mammalia; order Rodentia; family Dipodidae; genus Jaculus; species Jaculus jaculus. The sequence continues at coordinate 123,309,185 of NC_059125.1, forward strand.
TAGAACCCAACAAAAGGGCTGGAGAGGTGGCTTAGCGGTTAAGCGCTTGCCTGTGAAGCCTGAGGACCCCTGTTCGAGGCTCGGTTCCCCAGGTCCCATGTTAGCCAGATGCACAAGGGGGCACACATGTCTGGAGTTCGTTTGCAGAGGCTGGAGGCCCTGGTGCACCCATTCTCTCTCTCTCCCTTTATCTGTCTTTCTCTCTGTGTCTGTCGCTCTCAAATCAATAAAAATAAATAAAAAATAAAAAGAAAAAGAAATAGAACCCAACAAAATAATAGCTATTATATAAATAGACAGCATAAAATACAAACCAAATAGTGCTCATAAAGGTATCCCTAGAATCACACACTAAATAGTTAATCAAGTTAATCAAGTATTTGCTGAATTCACTACTCCACTGTCATCAATAGACAGGTCATCCAAATAGAAAATCAACAGGAAAACAATGGAGCTCAACAACACCATTAATCAACTAGACCTAAAAGGCATCTACAGAACATTCCACAAACACATTCTTCTCAGAATCCCATGGTACTTTCCTCATGATTATTTCAATTGATGCAGAGTAGGTGTTTGATGAAATATAACACCATTTCATGATCAAAACACTGGAGTAGAACCCTCATTACTGCTAATAGGAAAACAAACTAGTACAACCTCTGTGGAAATCAATATGGAGACTGATGAAAAAGACATAAATAGAGCTACCAACTGACCCAGCATTCCACTACTGAGCATCTATCCTAAAGGTTCCAATATTCACTGCAGAAATATTTGCTCATCCATATTTATTGCTGCACAATTTACAATAGCTAAAAACTGGAATTAACCCAGATGCCCATCATTTGATGATTGGTTATGGAAAATGTGGTGCAAACACATAGTGTAATTCTACTCAGCAGTAAGAAAAAATGATACAATTAAACTTCTAGGAAAATGGATAGATTTGGAACAGATCATACTAAGCACCCTTACACAAAAGCAGAAAGGAAAATACCAAATGATCTGCAGTTTATAAACTGGAACAGCTTGAATTGCTGTCATACTCTACAAGAAAATTGAAAACCAGGTAAGAGGTCTGGAAGGGTTTGGGAGAAGAGGAAATGGAGGGTGGAAAGTTGAGATATACACAAAACTAAAACCAACATGAATTGTCACCATAAAAATCTCCCTCCTGGATAGCAGACTAATATATATATAAAATAATATATTATATATATATACATATCTCCCTCAAAAAGAGCATAGAGGAATCATTTGTTTAAATGGGCCCTGGAGACTGGAGAGAGTGTAATGAAGCCTGGTCCTAAAATATTTTGTCTTGGCTGTTAAATACCACTACCAGAAATAGGTCACATCCTATTTTTGACGTGTTGCTCAGAGAAGCCTGTGAAGTCCCCCCAGAAAGCAGACTTTAGTTAAATCACTTGATTACCCACCAGAGAGGAAATTTAATACACTATTTTTAAAGATAACACATGCTGCCTAACATCAAGAGATCTGGCTGAATCTGGAAGGAAGTCAGTTCCCAGATGTTTAGCCTATCTAATGCTTAAAACTTGGACATGAGATGCTGTTCATAAGCATCCTACAATACTGCCAATAAGCAGGAGACCCTACTATATGCAATCAACCATCCTGAAAGATTTACATGCCTATGGAATAGTGATGTCCACTCTAGTTAGGTAACCAATGGCTTTTTGATTAGCTAAGAGGTCCTCTCAGTGAATGAGTGAATGAAAGCCATAGCAGGAACTTGGAATGAAGTCAGAATCCTATGGAGACCAAGATTATAGATTCCAATGAGAAGATTCCAATGAGAAGATTCCACTAGATTTCGGTCAAAAGTGAAGCTACACCCATCAAAATCTCTCTAAATTAACAATGCTTATCTCCTAAACCTATCCTGATCTTGCTCTTCATTGGAGAATCTGGTTTTCCTTTTCAGAAAGCAATCTCTCCAAAGGACAAGGATAACCGACTCCATGTCTGCAGGTGAATCACCCTTAGCACAGCAGCTAGGGCCCAGCTTAAAACACAAAGGAATTGGTGAGATGAGCAGAAACAATGCTTCTATGGAGAGTCTAATGATCTACAAGGTGATGGTGATGGGGACAGACATTGAGCATACTAAAATTGTACCAAAGCAGAAATCCAGATGACGCTGATAGCTCAACACTAAAGTAGAATTGAAGAACACGCAGCAAGTCTCATGGGTGTGATGGATCACACCTTAATCCCAGCATTTGGGAGGCAGAGTTAGGGGGATCACCATGAGTTTGAGGCCACTCTGAGACTACATAATGAGTTCCAGGTCAGCCTGGACTAGAGTGAGACCATACCTCAAAAAAACAAAACAAAACAAACAAACAAACAAAAAAAAAACACAAAGAACACACAGAAAGTTTCAGGGACTTTTGTTGAAGAAGGGAAGAAAGAATTTAAGAACCACAAGATGGAAGGGAAAAGCCAGAAGAACTGCCTCTCCCCCCACCACACACACTCACAATGGTGGACTGCTTCTCTGACAACTCATAACCCACAACTCCATGGTGAATACCAGTAATCACACTAAGGGAGGACCCTCAGTGGAGTGGAGGCAGGGAAGAGGAGAATGATGGTACCAAACTTTGATGTATCCATACAAAGTTTCAACTTTAAAACATAGATTTAATTAAAAAAACACAAATTAGTAATATGATTCTGAAATGTACACTTGGTTTGGAAATCAAAACACTTGGTATAAAACAATAATTCTGAAAAAGATGTAGTAAGTTAGAGGACACAACTTGACTCTCCAAGGCTTATCATAAAGCTGTAGTGATCCAGATAGGATAATGCCAGAATATGCAGAGAGAAATAGGTTAATGAAATTAAAAGTCTAGAATTAGGGGCTGGAAAAGTAGATAAGCAGTTAAGCACTTGCCTGTGAAACCTAAGGACCCCGGTTCGAGGCTTGATTCCCCAGGACCCATGTTTGCCAGATGCACAAGGGGGCTCACACATCTGGAGTTCGTTTGCAGTGGCTGGAGGCCCTGGTGTGCCCATTATCTCTTTCTCTCTCTCTGCCTTTCTCTCTGTGTCTGTTGCTCTCAAATAAATAAAAAAAATAAACAACACAAATATTTAAAAGTCTAGAATTAAAACTACCTGTATATGTTCATTGAGATTTTACCTGAATTACAAAGTAATTTAATCAAAAACCATGGAAATCAACTCAGTAATGGTGCTGGGATAAATATATACCTATGTAGACAAAAGGAAGTTTATCTCTTTCTCTGACTGACTACACACACACACACACACACACACACACACACACACACACACACACTCACACATTTTAATTACTAAAAAAGTCCTGACATTTTTACAGATTATGAACATTATATAAATTCCTTCTTACTCTAAGGTATTTAGTGTGTGTGTGTGTCCATGTGCAAGTAGTGGATAAACTCAACTTCATCTACATTAGAAACCCTTGCTCTTGGAGGGCATGGTAGCTCAAACTTGTAGACCCAGACCTTTAAAGAAATAGAGCAAGTGAGAGGGAGAGAGATAGAAAGAATACAAATTAACAGGATTGATTTGGGTGATACTCTCTGCTGCCCTTCTCCCTATTTACCAACTTCCCTCCTCATTTGTACCTTTCTGCCTTCAGTATTCGCCCTTTCATTTAAATGCCACATGTATCCTCTTATTTGTGGGGAAAAAAAGTGGAATAGGAAAGTATTACATTAAGATAGGCAACCCAGGATTGAAATGAGAAATAATATATGTTCTCTCCAATATGTTAATTCTGGATTCTAATTTTTATATGTGTGTAATTATGTAGTAAATGAAGTTAGGGGATATGAAACTACAAATGGAAAAAGGGGCCTTAATAAAGGGAGTCTGAAAAAGTCAACCTTCTACTCTTTAAAGTCTTCAGTTATTTATATAATATATGTTAATATAATTAGTTGTTAATTATTATATATGATATATTATATAATATATAATTAATTAATATATAAATATATATACATATATCAAACATCAACTAAAAAACAAAACTGGTCATGTATTCCATAGTACACCAATTTCAGTTTTGTTCATGTATTTAAAATTAATAAAACTACAACACAGCAAGTATTATTTACAAATATTTATACCAGTTTCATTTATAATACCCCCTTTTTAAAAAAGAGATATCCCTATTACTCATTTCTCAGTACATAAAGAAATAATAGCATACAGAAGATGCAATCAAAAAAGATAGCAGAAAAATTGAAAGGCTGAAACATAAAAAATCTTGGTTTAATCTCATTGGATATTATTGTGAGTGAAATTGGCCAAATATCAGAACAAATGTTTATGCACAGTATAGGTCCATTTGTTTAGAGAATAGCTCACTGTATGGCTATAGCTCAGACTGTGTCCATTTGAGATTGTAAGGAGATTGGCAGTGAAGAATATGATTGTTTATACTGGAGTTCCAATGTCCTGTTTTGTGTAGTAGTTAAATTTGCCAAATTTTATATTTAAAATATGCATAGTAGGTCCACTTTCTTATTGTTTTTCTGCACCTTTCAATTTTACTTGCTAGATAAAATAGGGGAGGGGATAGGACAATTTTGCCCAAAATTGACCTTATTCAAATGTCCAATGTGGTTCTACTTATTCAGCAGGTATTTATACAAATGCTGAGCATGTTAGTGATAAACTAATAGTAAGAATACAGAAATAAGGTGTTAAGTATATGGCTCAGCGAATAAATTAATAGTGTGCATCCTGAAAATCTGAATTTAGATCTCAAGCATCCCTGCAAATGCCAGCTGGTGTGGCAGCCAGCCTATAACGCCAGTGATGGGGAGGTAGGGACAGAATCTTCAGGCCAAGCTGACTAGCTAGCGTAGCTGACACAGTGAGTTCTGAATTTCAATGAGAGTCTGTACCACAGTAAAATAAAAAGAGGAATCAAAGAAATACCCAATTTCAACCTCAGGCCTCCACACATGTATGTGCACCCACATATTCTTGAACACACACACACACACACACACACACACACACACACACACACACATGTGTATGCATACAAAAATACAGAAATTCAAATAGAAAAAATGGAAAGAAAAAATGAAATTCAAGTATCATCCAGTAATATCATTTATAATGTAATAATATAGAGAGCAATTGTTTGGGAATATGATAGGAAGTGTGTTCATGAGTATGTGGATAGGAGGAAGAGTGAGAGTGCTTTAAAAATAGCTGTTAGTTTAATACTGCACCCCTTATAAATTGGTATAGTGTAGAAACCTATAATAATACAAAGCTTACTGATATGAAACTTGATGGTGAGGTGTCTATATCTGTTCCCTTTTCCTAACAATTGTTTTTATGATGGAAACACCTTTGATTTTCTCGTGGGAAAGATTGAGAAGATTGAGAACTGCTTTCCTCCCCTTACTTATAGACTCCATCTTGCACCTTCGAATACAACTAGATTTTTCGTTATGTCACATCTATCTGTCAACAAGTTTCATCTTCCTACAACTTCATTTTTATGAATCCAGTTGATTATATTGGACCACCATTATACTTCAGGATAGATTTCCCTTCTCAAGTCCACAGCTTTACTCATACCTGAAATGTCATCACTATCATTATCATATATAGTAATACCAGTTACAAGAAGGAGGGTTGGGCATCTCTGAGTGATAATTGTTAGGTCTAGTACAAGTAAATTCTCCTCATTTTCATATACCAATAGAAAATGACACAAAATAGAAATTCTGTTTATTATACAAATAATTTATGCTAAGGAAGAATACATGGAGGCTTTAGAATTATTACTAAGATCCATTAGTCATATTTCTGCAGCAATTATGGAGTTGTAATATTTTTTATAATCTTTTATCTTTTAAATGTAACATGACAGAGTGGAATATATGTGATTTGTTGTGAGTCCAAGATTAACTATAACCCCAGCCCTGCCAATTCTTTACAAACTAGACCAAGGAACATGCTCTCTCTGTTTATTTTTGTCTGTGGTGATAACAGTGAAGATTACAATTAATATTCTCTCTCTCTCCATATATATATATACATATATGTACATTCCTTTCTGTTACATACCTTTATTTTAGGGAGTATTTATGAAAAAGAACTAAGGGTAGATAATGGCAAAGATTAGTGTGTCACATTTCAGCATTTGTTGCCAAAATATTGTCAACCCTAGTAAGTCTTTAGATACTGCCCAAGCATAGCTTTTAAAAATGAAACATTGATTTTCCAATTTTTATTAGGCCCCACCCATCAAACATCCTCTCTCTGAGCACTACAGGATTGATCTTGCTGTGCTGATAGTTAGCATTCCTAATGACTCAGTACCCATAAGTTTGAGTCACATCACATCTCTTTATATGAATCAGCTCTGGTCTCACATTGAAAATTCAAGATAACTCACTGGGAATTCTAATGCAATTACTATTCTCCTCAGGTGGTGTTGAATAAATCTTGGGTTGCATGAGCTTTGGAAAAAAGAAACAACATGCGACCTGACAATAACTGAATTCTTCTTCCCAGGATCCTTCATATTGTGATTTATTGTAGCTTAGGGAATTGCATTTCGTAAGAGTATGTGTCTGGAAGGATGCTGAAGCTTGAACAGAAAATGACTATGAGTTTTAAATTCAACAGTAAGACATTGACTTAATGGGTTGTTATTTTTTTTTCCTTTTATTGGGTGTCTTTATGAACAGTTAGATATCAGAAAATGCCTTGAAATAAATGATTGTAGCTTGTGTGTATAATTCCAGAAATTTATACAGAGCTAGGAACATAGAAAGAATTTAACACATGGTGCTCAAAGGTGAAAAGAACATAATTACAGGCCCATGTTGGCATAGCTATGAGAGGAAGGCAGACACCTGCTCACAGTTCTGCTACTTAGATGGACTACAATAATGAATATCACTATACGGAAGTTATTGAGTACTGCAGAATCTCAGTTCCTTCATAGCATCTTTGAAAGTGATAGTATTATATTAATGGCCGAGGCTGCATTCAGAAATAAAATCATTGCTAATAAGTCACACTTAAAAAATTGGCATAATCTCACATTTTTGTTAATTTTGCTTTTCATTTCTAAATTAAGACATTATTGCCTGTTCTTAGTATATAAGATGTAACAAAGGACTTTTTGGAAAAATTGTGGTATGTACATAGAATCTTTGGTTTCATGAAAGAACAAATATTGCTGTGTACATTGAGAAAAACGGCAACCTATGAGTAGAAGCCAAGAGAAAGGTTTATTGTCCAAAGATAAGCAATATGCCATACTTAAATCATGTACACAGTATAACTATCTTGGCAAGTAATTTCTGGTTTCAGATTGTATGCATAACCTACTTTTACTATCACTAAATTTGCAATTGAAATTTAATAGGAAGTGAAAACAAAATGAAAGATTTTCTCTTTTACAGTAGTACAATTCATTATATTAATCCTTTTATAGCAGATTAAACACCACTTAGATGCAACTTCGACTTTGTGAATGCTTTAAACATGGTCAAGAACAAACTTGTATGTCTCAGTTCTTTGCTTTAGCATAATGTAGTTTTCTAATGACCAAGATGTCTTTGAATTGGAGAGGACACACTTCTTAAAACCAGCAAATGTGATACCTGTCAACAAGGATAAACATGGTATTAATGAGAGTGCATGTTAATGCATTAAACTAGTAGGGCATCAGCAGGATATCAGTTTCACTGCCAACTGATATTTAAAGATGATCCACCATTTGAATTAGTGTTAGTGATAAATTATTTCCAAGTAGTATTAATCATACTCACTGGGAAATTAAAATGTCATAAAATGATAAAGTGTTAAAGAAACAGTATCTCTCATCTACACCTGCTTATGCATCACAATATCACTGGAGTGTTTTCTCAGAAACATTCAGGAGAGACTTGTTTTTAATATGGAATGGAGTTGTTGAGTGATTTAATATTCTTTTCATTGTTTATCAATTTTTAATAAAATTAACTGCTTAAATAAAATGCTGTATGCTATCATATGATCACTGTTTATAAAAATACATAATTTAAACTAAATTAAACAACTTTATTCCACTAATTTGCTTTGTTAGATGTGCTTTATTATGTAAATGTGAGTTTTTAATCCTTCAAATTACAAATTTACTTATTGAAATAGGGTATACAGTTCACACAACAAATAAATTCATATTTTTCAGTCATTTTGTATTATTGCAAAGCTGTTTAATATATTACAAGTATTCCACAGCTAAAATATATGCCCAAGGGAATGGAATGAGGAAGTCAGTAAATGCACTTTTTTATGTCAACAGTATTTTTATCACTTGTTCAATACTATTACATATAGGAATATTTGTGCAACATAAATTTTGTTCACAATTACACTAACACACCAGATTACAATGTATGGACATCTGACTAAGCATCAAAAACAAATATAAATTTCAAGGAAAAAAAAACTATGATTCTACAAAGCTTCCCATCGAATTGAGTAAATTAAAAGGAAGATAAATACTCTAAAATGCTTTATATTTATTACACAAGTAAATAGTAAGCATACCAACAATGTAAAACTCATATGGTAAATTTTGGAAGTAAATGTAGAGAAAAGTGAAATATGCCAACTATAAGTTATGTTAGATATAAACAAGAAATATATTAATATCAAAGGCAGCTTCTAAAAACCTAGAAAAAAATGTTGATTTTCATTAGTAGTTCTGTTTCCCTAAAAATGTAAGTTCAAGGAAAGATAACAATTATAAAATATCTCCACCTAATCATGTTGATATTCACATTGGACAATTGTTAGCGTCTGACAATCATACCCTTCTTAAGTAACACTTCAGAATGTCTCCTTTCGGGCTGGGGAGATGGCTTAGTGGTTAAGCGCTTGCCTGTGAAGCCTAAGGATCCCTGTTTGAGGCTCGATTCCCCAGGACCCACGTTAGCCAGATGCACAAGGGGGCACATGCATCTGGAGTTCGTTTGCAGTGTCTGGAAGCCCTGGCACACCCATTCTCTGTCTGTCTCTATCTGCCTCTTTCTCTGTCTGTCACTCTTAAATAAATAAATAAACAAACAATTTTAAAAAAGAATGTCTCCTTTCTAGGACAGAGTCCTTTTATTTTTTAATATGACCCAGCTAAATACCATTTGTTGTGACACATTATGAAAATCAAGGTGTGAATGAATATTGAAATGACCTTTCCTGACAAATGCTCATAGTTGTGAGTTTGTTTACTCAGTATCTTATTCTTTTGTAGACATTTAGAATGTGCTACATATTGAGGTTTTATCAACTAAATTTTAAATTATTATATTTAGAAACATTTCTTTAGTTTTAAATAAGTTTAAAGCATATATATATATATTCTTTTTTGAAAGAAAGAGGGAGGCAGAGAGTCAGAAAGAATATTAGCATGCCAAGGCCTCCTGTCACTGCAACTTAACTTCAGATGTGTGTGCCATTTTGTGCGTCCGGCTTTATGTGGGTACAGAGGAATCAAACCCAATTCATTAGGCTTTGCAAGCAGGAACCTTTAACCTCTGAGCTATCTCTCCTATCCCTTTGTATCTCACTCTGAAGCCCAGGCTAACTTTGAACTGAGAGAAATCCACCTACCTCAATCCCCCTAGGTGTGCACCCCTATATTGAGATCTAAACTTTATTTGCTTTGTGAAGTTACTAATTTGGGGGATGCATGTCTTTTATTTCTACAACTTTGTCAAATATTATATACCACAATTCAAATTCTGTTTTGTTGCCCAAATCTGGGATCTTACAGACCTGATGCTATTGCCTACAAAGTCATCAAATCCAGTAGATTTTTAGCCTTTCACCTTCTTATCTACATATGATACTTTGAAATGTTTTATAGTCTATACCTCCAAAGATTTCTAAGTTGATTTTTTTATCTTAAACAGTTCATATATTAGTATAACGTAATTACCATTCAAAATTTGCTCAAAATATGTATATTTCATGGGGTAGACAGACAAAGTAGAAAATATTTTATAATAAAATTTGACTTCAGAAGCAATAGATTTTTTAATCCCATTTCCTGTGAATACTTTTAATATTTTATATGCTGTCTAGTGAAAACATTACTCAAAGAGTATCCATTATCCATTAAATATTAATACTTTTTAAAGTCTTTTAAGGGTCCACCATTGTCTCTGTAGTGTCCAGCAGAGTGTCTCAACCAGTATATACTTAGTATTTACCATATGAAAAAACAAAATACATATAAAAAGTTTGCAGTAACATAATTTGATCATCCTTCCTTGTCCATACCTTCTTTTGTTCTCTTTCCTGCCCCTCATCCCTTCTACTGTATTATTCCTTCTTTATTCTATTTTGATAAGGGTTTTTGTTTGTTTGTTTGCCTCCACCATCCACATTGAAATGATGTTGAGCTCATTATTGTGCAGGTCTTGTGGAGGTAATTAGTTTTCTTACCCAAGTAAAAGACACATGCTGGAGAGATTGCTTAATGGTTAAGGTGTTTGCCTGCAAAGCCCAAGGACCCAAGTTCAATTCCAAAGGACCCACAAAAGCCAGGTGAACAAGCTGACTCATGCCTTTGGAGTTTGTTTGCAGTGGCTAAGGTCCAGACACATCCATTCTCTCTCCCCTTTCTCTCTTTCTTTCTCAAATAAAATAAATAAATAAAAATTAAAACTAGGGCTGTAGATGTTGCTTAGTGGTGAAGGTGGGAAAATGACCAATATCTGTGCAAGCAACTCACGGTCTAACCTACTTAGCAGCGAATAACCTGATGTGATGCTCACACAAGTGCAATAGTGGCACACAGCCATGGTGGGAAACTAACTGCTCTTGATTTGGGTAACTAATCTGCTCAGTGGAACAGAACCCATAGCTGGAGCTGGAAAACAAGTCAGAACCATATCCAAAAATAATCTCCATTATCAAGCTACCACCAATCATGGGCTACAAGAGGGCCTACACATATTAAATTCTCTCTAAAATATTATGGTTATCCCTTTTATCTGGTGCTAACTTTACTCTCCATCGAAGAATCTGGTTCTCTTTTTCATATGGACTCAGATCCTAAGGAAAGAACCATCCCCATCATACCTCAAAAGGGTCCAGCTGAAACTAAAAATAATTGGCGATACAAGTAAGAATGATGTTTTCTTGATGAACCTGGCACCAACACAAGTGTGGAGGAGATAGACATAGAGGACACTAAACTCCTACCAATCCAGATATCCAGAGACACAGAGGCTCCCAAGACCTTATAACTGAAGCATACCTAAAATGAACCCAACAAGGCTCAGGGAAATTTGAGGAAATGGGGGCAGAAAGAATGTCAGAGCCACACGTTTGGTCATGATACACAGAAACATTGCCTCGTACCCATAACTGATGGCTAACCTCACAATGCATGACCCATATACTTCAACAAGAAGGGGCCAGGAGGATGGAGGAGGACAGGGAGTAGGCTAACAATGGTACAAACTTGATTGTATTCACTGAGTACAAAACTAATTTAAAAAATCTGATTAATGACCAAGGTCAGTTGTTTTGCAAGCATATGCACATTTTTTCCACATATACAAGCATTTTAAGAATATTTTTGTTTATTTTTATTTATTTGAGAGTGACAGATAGAAAGAGGCAGAGAGAGAGAGAGAAAATGGATGGCCAGGGCCTCCAGCCACGGCAAATGAACTCCAGATTCATGCACCACCTTGTGCATCTGATTTACATGGGTCCTGGGGAATCCAGCCTTGAACTGGGGTCCTTAGGCCTCATGGGCAAGCTCATAACCACTAAACCCTCCACCATCCAAAATGTACAAGCATTTAAAAAATATTTTATTCTGTTAATTATTTGTGTGTGTGTGTGTGTGTGTGTGTGTGTTTGAGAGAGAGAGAGAGAGAGAGAGAGAGAGAGAGAGAGAGCATTAGGCCCTATAGCTACCCCAAAAAGACTCCAGAGGCATGTGCCTTCCTCTGCATCTGGATTACATGGGGAATAGAATCTGGGTCCTTAGGCTTTGCAGGCAGACATCCACTAAGCCATTTCCCCAGCCTATATACAATTATTTTTGTCAAATAATGGAATTTTAGATTCATATCAATTTCCTAATGAAGAATAATATAAGATTAATGGTTCTTTATATATTTCTTACTGTGCCACTTTCTCGGTTCCTTAGGCTGGACATAGACTTTATAGTTGGAAAGTATAAGCTGTTGCAGTGATTGTTTTTGGTAGTGTTTTGTTTTTGTTTTTGTTTTTTGTTTGTTTGTTTTTTGAAGTAGGGTGTCACTTCAGCCCAGGTTGACCTGGAATTCACTATGTAGTCTCAGGGTGGCCTTGAATTCATGGAGATCCTCCTATCTCTGCCTCAGGCATATGCCACCACAACAGGCTTTGTCTTGTAGTCTTTATATGTCTCAGAGTTCCTAGTAGTGAAAGGCAATAACCAGGTGCAGCAGGTAAAACCTACTACTTTTGTATGGGACTAGGGTACTGGGTACTGGGACACTTAGCCCTAAATTTTTGTTGCCCTTATGTAGAACTTGATATTCAGAATTCCTTAAACCCTTGACAGTAAAAAGTGATATAGCCCCTGGGCCTCCATTATCTGTGGTTCTTGTTCTTTAAGATTGGACAGCTCTCTGGAAGTTTTCTAGAGACAAAAGCATAATGTTTCTCTTTTTCAGGCTCAGCTCTATGTCCACGTTTGCAGTTTGTATTACATCTTCCCCTTTTCCTTAAGCTGACCACTTTGGTGAAGTTTTTATAGCCAAGGTCATGGCTGATGCTGCTTTTGCCACTTTCTTGTGCTGCTGCCCTGCCTTTGTGCTGGTCATTCCTGATCTCAGTTGCTCTCATGGACTTTCCTGTTCTGGGGCTATCAAACCCTCTGACTCTGATACTTCTGCTGTTCCACTGCCACCTGCTCAGCTGCCTCTTTCATTTATTATGCAGTCCACTGGCTTTGATAAAAAGTAAGTAAGGAAATATTGTTTGAGCAAAGCTTGTTATTGGGGAACAACACAAGATGTTTCCTTTTCAGCACTTTGGGTAGAAATGCCCACTTATTCCACTAGAGAATGGGTTTTTGTAAAACTATAGCAAAACCTTCATGTAAATGAAAGATCATGTTCCCACCAATACTGGCACTGTCCTTTTTTCCAGCAGTCACAAAAGGCCTTCTGCTGGATCAGTAGGGGAACTAATGTCCATCTGGCCTGGGTGAAAATGCTTTTAGGGTAAGTCTAGCAACAGCTGCCAAAAAAGCTGCAATCATTGTGTCATTTTCCAAGGTGTCCATGGAGAGTTCAATGTGGCTGTCACAAGGATTGGTAGCTGCTTGACTGACAGTCCTATTGATCAAGGCAACCATGACAGAAAGAAAGAGTACAATGACTGTAAATTAAGAAGTCAAATCACCCTATTCCCCCAATACTTGATTATTTATAGCCAAATCAATACCAGAAGGAGTGCTTACAAGAACTTGTTAATAATGCTAATAGTATGAATAAGAGTTTAACAGTCCTTTCAAAAATGCTGAATACTTGCTCAGTGTCTAAGGAGTGGTAGGAGCCTTTCATCTACCTCAAACAGAGATTTTCCAAAGACCTCCACCTTTGAGCTTCTTAAAACACTAATCCTTAGGACATAAGAAGGCCTGGCATCTCTTTTCAGGAATTCTTATCATAAACTCCAGTTCATTGTTATCCCTGTTCCATCCTAAAGTGCTCTTTTGCTTCCCACTCTAGATTTTTTTCCACTGTTTTCTCAGAATGATCATTATATTTCTTATATTTTTGTTTTATTTATTTATTTGAGTGCGACAGCTAGAGAGAGAAAGAGGAAGAGAGAGAAAGAGAGAGTGCCAGGGCCTCCAGCCACTACAAACGAACTCCAGACGTGTGCGCCCCCTTGGGCATCTGGCTAACATGGGTCCTGGGGAAACGAGCCTCGAACCGGGGTCCTTAGGCTTCACAGGCAAGAGCCTAACTGCAAAGCTGTCTCTCCAGCCCTCATTATATTTCTTGATATGTCCAGAGTTTCAATAGGATAATATATTTAACATGTCCACACTTTTGCCCATTGCATGCATGTACCTATTCTAATCAACAAAACTAGTCATCAATTAGAATATGGCTATTACACTTGCATTATAAAACAAAAATGTATCAACTACCAACACTTTCTGAAGCAATGAACTAAATTCTTGAAGGTATAGAAGATGACCAAAATGCTTCTGGAATCACTTTATAATTGGTAGATAGAGAACAGGAAGTAATACAATACATAGAGTATCCAGATATTTTATGACATACTGCAGACGAATGGAAGCAAGAGTAAATATATTTGTGCATTAGATTAGGAATACCTTAAGGAAAATGCATATGATTAGATTCCTGTCGAATAAATATACTTTCAGTACATTTAAATATATTGACACTAATTACCTTATATAGTGTATATATGTCCACAGAGAAACGAATAAGTTTTGGAAGGTATTGTAAATAGCTTGGTCAAAGGATTGTGTAATGGAAAACAAAAGTTGAAGTTTTAGAGGTAGGTTAAAAATCGCTTGTAAAAGTCTAGAGAATCTCACCAAAGGATGAGATTTTACTTTACTGTTGCAGTCAGGTTCACATTGCTGGCAGAAAACACCTGACCAAGAGTAGCTTGTAGAAAAAGGGGGGTTATTTTGGCTCACAGGCTAGAGGGAAAGCTACATTATGGATAGGGGAAAATGACAGAATGAGCATAGGGTGGGTATCATCTCCTAACCAACATCAGGTGGACAACATCAGCAGGAGAGTGTGTGAACACTGGCAAGAAGAAAATGGCTATAATACCCATAAACCTTCCCCCAACAATACACTACTTCCAGGAGGCATTAGTTCCCAAATCTTCATCAGCTATGAACCTAGCATTCAGAATACCAAAGTTTATAGCAGACACCTAAATCAAACCACCACATTTGCCCCTAGCCCCCATAAACTGATAACCATACATTATGTAAAATACAATGTTCAATACAAATTTAAAAATCCCAATAGTTTTTATCAGTCCTAATGATGTTCAAGTATTCACATAGTCCAAGGCCTTTCCACTGAGCTATAATATCAAAAAATCACCCCTCAAAAAAATCCATAATGGCACAGAATAAACATTCACACTTCAATACATGGCATTGAGAATAGCAAAGAAATATTCAACCAATACAATATACAAGATACAATACAACCAGAGAAACACCAAACTCTGTAGCTCCAAATGCAATAACCCTAGCCAGTGACAAGTTTCTAAGTCTGATAATTCAATCCAGCAACAAGTCTCTGGAGCTCCAATTTCACCCCTCCAGCTAGGCTACTCACAGTCCTGGAAAACTTCATCTGGTGCTGGCAGCTCTCCTTTGCAGACTTCTCATGGTCCTGGCATCTCTGCTGGGTTGCCACTGCAACCCATGGTTCATCCTCATGTCTCCATCTGGTCTCCATGCAGGCATCCAGCAAACATCCTTCACACTGCCCATGGCCATTTCCAAAACACAAGACCATGTAGCAAATTAAATGACCCTCTCTTTTCTGCATGTCTCATACTCCGTAATACCAGGTGGGGTGCCAATTTGTTAGTCCGGGGGGTGGAGTAAAGCAGACTTTGAAGATCAGGACACTCCTTGAGTGCCGCGGACTGACTCTCGGGGAGATCAGGACCGAGGGAGAACAAGGGCGAAGGCTCAAGGAGAACTCGGGATTCGGCGAGGAAATGACAGACAGACACACTCTAGGTAGAATATGCTGCTGCAATTTACTGAAGGTTTCATGAAGATTTTATACAGATTACACAGGGAAACTTAGCAAGCCAACAAGTGATTTCAGAAATCATTAATCTAAACAATCTTAAGTATTGTTCTATTGTAAGCATACATGTAATGTTGATCAGGCAGGAACTGTACCCATTTTTTAGGAAGGATGCCTTGTATCATTGACCACAGCTTTACATGAATAAAAGCTTGGGGTAAGGGGTGTAAGATGAACAATAGGTTATTTATTTTTTATAAACCGAGCAGAGAGCCATCTCTTTTTACTTATTAGATTATTTATATAATCCTCATATTTATTATAAAAGTGTTTCTATCCAAAAGACCACCAATATTTTAAGGCTGGTTTAATGTTTTCCAGGAATTCTTTTCTTACTTGTCTAGAGTATAAGCACCAAGGCTTACGTGTCCTTGCTAAGCATTTCATAAATGGAAGAGTACGCCATAGCCTCCTTTTTCCTTCATAATTCATTCATCTATTACCGAATTTATCATATCCTCCCTCATAGGGGAGTGGGACTAAGTAGATTCCAGCTCTAGGAGTCCACCATCTGCCCTTGATCAAGTACTGAACATATCCCCCAGGAAGTTTCCTGGTGGGAATGCCTAAGTTTTGTAACTCCTTTTCTGCAGAACTGTCATGTTTCTTATGAACACTACCGATCAACATTTCTACTTTCATATTCTCAGGCTCAGTATCGTTCTCAAACATCATAAGCTGTTTCTACTCTACACCATCTAAAAACTGTTTTAGAGTTAATTTTTTATTCCTAGTAGAGTTATACATTTTCTCCATTGCCCTAATCATAGGAGGGGCACATTTAATGCTTAGATTGTTTCTTGTACTCTGATTGCGTGCATGATTACTAATAAGTGTTGAATTAGCTGTTCTTAGACAAACAGCTAGAAGAAAGCAGGAAAGAAACAGCATTGGCGCCAGCAATTAGGTCGTCGTGACTTCATGGGCAGCAGGAACCTTTACAGTAACCGACTGCCAAGGGGTCACCGGGGGCATCCCTCCGAAGAGTGCTGGCCCTCTGTCCTCAGCTCTCATCCAGTACAGAAGCATCTCTGCTTGCTACACAGGCGAGGTCGCCGTGGACGTAGCACTTGAGCATTCAGTCCACTTCAAAAGATTATGCATTCTTCCTGTAATGCCATATACCATTATATAACGAACCTTATCTGCTGAAATTTATGGTGATGGAGATAAATTTAGACTTTCATAAAGTAAAGCATATCTTATAAAATAGTTTTTTTTTCTTTTAACTCATATAATAAGTGCTTTTCCTATAGTAATGTCAGTGAACATGAACCTAGAAGATTCTAAACATTTAAACAACATTGTGAGAATACCATATATTACAGAAAGCTAGAGGAGAAGGCATTTGAGGGTTGATTTTCCCCTTCAAGTATATCTTTTAAAAGGACACAATGAATACCTCAGTATTTATTGATTAGGGACAATTCTCAGAAGAGATTTTTCTTTTTCTTTTATTTTTCCTCAGAGATAGTGTCTCTGTAACCCAGGCTCACTTAGAACTAACTCTGTAGTTCCATGCTGGCCTCAAACTTACAGTGATCCTCCTATCTCTGCTTCCCAAGTGCTGAGATTAAAGGAGTGCACCACCACACCCAGCAGGACTTTTTAAAAGTTGTTTTAAAGACTATGTATACACCCTAGATTCTATAGATAGAATAATTTTTTATGTTTTTTTTTAGGTCATCTGGCCCATAAGTAAATTAAGCTTCAGATTCAGTGGATTCAACTATTTATAGTCAATAATGTCTGTGGAAAAATCAATACATTATTTCACAATTCACATCATTGTAAATATTTCTTTTATTGAGTCAAAGTTTTTCTCCCTTTTGATTATCTACTTATCCTTATTCTGTAGTGTCAAAAGTGTCCAATTCACTTTTACATAACAAAGTTTAAATACTTAAAGGGAGATATCATAGCATTCATGAGCGCCATATTGTGATGGTTAATTTAGGTGTCACTTTGACTGGATTAAACAATAATCTAGATAGTTGGTCAAACATATTTTTTTGGTTATGTTTGTGAAAGTGTCTCCAAGGGTTACTGACATTTGTATCTGAAGACTCACCTTTACACACTCTGGATGGAGAGCACTAGTCTGTTCATAGGTGCCACAGAGGACAAAATAAAGCAAATAAGCAAAGGAACACTACTTCTAATATATAACTCTCTTGTCCTTTTGGATGTTAGAACTCAAGGGTCTGGCATTTGCAGTTGAGAAATTCTGCCTGCAACATACCAAGTTCTCAAGCATGGTATCCTTAAGGGTTTAATCATTTTTTTCCTTGTTTCTCAGGCTCTTAGATTTGAATTGTGCCATGGTACTGGTTTCCCTGAAGAGGGCCTGTGGGACTTCTCAGCCTCCATAACACATGAAGCCAATATTCCATCTAAATTCTCCCTCAACAATTTTCCATGTCCATTTATTTTGAAAAGTCCAATTAAATACCTAGCATATTCAATCACAGATGTTCTACTGCAATATTTTCAGATTAATACATCAGTGTTGTAGTAGTAGCTGATTTTTTTTCTAAGCCTAGGATAGAGATATGTTCCTGAAATAAATGTTTTTCTTTTAATCTAGACATACCAAGAAGAAATTTGAGGGAGAATTATGATTACTACATTTAAAAACATGGGACATTATGCACAGAGACATTGCATTTTCCCCATAACTGACTGCTGCCCCCACAATCCTCATGGGGATGACTGGCATCCCCAATGAACAAGGTCCCTTTGGAGGGAGGATGGCAAAGATGAGGGAAAGGATGGTACCAGCATATATTGTTTACATACTGAGTATGTCCATAACTAATAAAAATAAAATTAAAATAAAACCAGTGTTCTTTCTTTGCTATAATCCTACAGTAGGTAATTAAGAAAAAAATGGGTATCATGAGCAATCTTATACACAACTTTGAAAACTAGCATCAGCAGGGTGAAAGAAAAACATATTTTACTGTTATTTATGTTCGATATTCCATGCAGCAAGGTATCTGAATGATACACATATCGGCAGGGGTTTGATTATTCTTCTGTAAGAATTAGCTTCTACTTAAATTTTATAAAACAGAATTGAGACATGTTTTTCTCATGCTTTCAAAACAATTACATTAAATTACTTAAGCAATATGGCATCATGTGATACTTTTAAATATTTACATTGGTAATCTACAGATGACAAAACCAATAAATAGAATTAAACTCTTCTAAGCAAATGGTCCATATGGACCATTAAGTCAATAGGCAGCTCTGTAAGTATGAAAATGAGGGCAACAAGATGCCTTACATACCCAGCAAGCACCTCATAGACTAGATAATAAGATGGATGGGAGGGCGGGGAGGGAATCAAAGGGTGGAAAACAGTAATCCGGACCCAAACGACAATGGTACCATAAAATTCTACTTCCTATAAGACAGACCAAATGGCTGAACCTTCACTAGACCCTTACAGGAAACACCTGAACCACAAGACACTGGAGAGGGTAGGATCAAGACTGACCTAAATATCCTACATCTTCCCTCCCTCCCTCTCCCCCTCTCCCCTCTATCTCTCTCCTCTCTAACTCTGTAACCTGTAACCCCCACTTCCAACTTGGGCCTACCATCCACAATGAGCTTTTGATCAGAGAAACCTACAAGGTTTCCCAAAACAATGACAGACTTCTGTCAGAGTACTTGATGACCCACCACAGGCCAGTGGTAAGACCCTATTGCTGAAGACTCCATAGGCAGCTGACATGTAAAATGGAATGACATGGCTGGAAGCCAGGAGAGAGTCAGTCCCCAGACAGTCAGCATGTCTAGTGCCAGAAGGTGCTAATAGGAGTCTGGAGGAAATGACCAAGATCTGTCCAAGCAACACATTGTTTAACCTAATTAGAAACAAATAACCGGATGTGATGCCCACACAAGTGCAATAGTGGTACACAGCCATGGTGAGGAATCAATTACTCTTGATTTGGCTAACTGATCCACTCAGTGGTACTAGACCCATAGCTGGAGCTGGGAAACAAGTCAGAACCATACCCAAACACAAGCCCACTCTACAATATCAAGCTACCATCAATCACGGGGTATAAGAGGGCCTACACCTATCATACTGTCTATCAAAAAAGTAAGTGTTATCTCAATTTTCCGGGTGCTAACTTACTCTCTGTTGGAGAATCTGCTTCTCTTTTCCAGATAGATGCAGATCCTAAGAAGAGAGCTGCCCCAACATACCTCAAAAGGGGCCCAACTGAAACTAAGGACAACTGGCGAAATAAGCAAGGGTGATGTTTTCATGTGAACTGGATACCAGCACAAAGGGGAAGGAAACCAATGCAGAGAAAAATCAACTCCTACCAAACCAGAGATCCAGAGCCTCAGAGGCCCCCAACACCTCAGCACTGAAGCAGACCAAAAATAAACCCAACATGGATCTGGGAAATTTTGCGGAAGAGGGGGCGGAAGGAATGTCAGAGTCACATGTTGGGTCATGATTTGCAGAGACATTTATCATACCAATAACTGGGGGCTAACTCCACAATGCACGACCCATTTTCATTAACAAGGAGGGTCTATTGGGAGGGGGTAGATCACAGATGAGCCTAAATAATGGTACCAAACTGCCTGTATTTACTGAAAAAAAAACTAATAAATTAAAAAAAAAAAGAAAGAAAGAAAAAAGAAAATGAGGGCAAACTGCAGCAGAACACCATTCCTCATAATGTAGTTAGTTAAATGTTAATAACAATTTGGGCAACATTAACGTGGCCAAACTGTCTTAAATAGATTAAATTTCATACATATAGACTAACATTGAGAGAAGACTTATGTTAATAATTAAAATAATAATAATAATAACAAAAATAATACGAACAAAATAATAGCAATGATATTCATAATAATGGCAATAGCAATGCAATGTTGAAGAAAATAAAATTGCATTAATTATACTCTTGGTCGAATGGTATCCAAACTTTAATTTTTATTCTCCAAAGATATCATAAATATCATTGTCCCTCATTTAACCCACTTATCTTTTATTTACAAGAAACTGAATTACTTTATCATCTATCTACTATTAAAGTGAAGAACCCTGACCTTATATAAATATTAATTGAATAATAGCAGCCCTATTGATAATTGTACTCTACCTTCATAAGACACAAACAGAAAGAGTGTGTATGAGAGAGAAAATTGGCCTGTCAGGGACTAAGCCACTGCAATTGAGCTCCAGATGCTTGTACCATCTATTGCACATGTGTGACCTTGAGGTTGCATTACCTTTTTGCCTCTGACTTATGTGAGATCTGGAGAGAGATGGAATCTGGGTCCTTAGGCTTCATTAGCAAGCATCTTATCCACTAAGCATCTCTCCAGCCCTGCATATTTTTTAATATTTAATTTACTTGCAAGTGGAGCAAGGACAGTGAGAAAGAGGGAATAAATATGGGTGCACCAGGGTTTTTAGCTGCTGCAAACAAAACTCCAGATGCATGTGCCATTTAGTGCATTGGGCTTTACATGGGTACTGGGGTATCAAACATGGGTCAATAGGTTTTGCAGGCAAACATCTTGTGTACATAGCTATCTCTCCAGACCCATTTTTCATAATAAATTATTTGGAATTTGATTTTAGACTCATGCATTTTTCCTATCAATCATTGCAATAATAAATCTACTTTCAGTTTTTATCTTTCTAATAAGGTGTGGATAAGTAGAGTATAAAGGAGAATTTCAGGCAACACCTTTAAGTACTGGATTAATTTACTTGTCCAAAGAAGGAATCTTTACAAAATTCTCTGTCAATTGGTCTGCCTGTGCAGCAAAAGACAGCAGCAAAGATAGTAAGAATGGTCTTTTTACATTAAAAAATGTTATTCATGTGCATTGCAACAATTTTTGCAGTAAGCCATGGAAAGGATTTATAGACTACATAGAACAAAAATCTACTCTAAAAATACAGTGCATTTGAATTAGAAATATATCACTTAATCTGTTTTATGTAAAAGTGCTAAATAAATATTTTGTGAATGAATTATATATAAGCATATTTCAAATAAGAAATAGTTACCAGAAACTGAAATTTTGCAATCAAATGGTATATGAAAATATGAGACTTCATTTTCAACCATTCATAACTAACCAAACTACTCCTTCCAAGAACCTGCCATGGAAACATAAGTCTAGCCATATATGCTCTCAGGGCCCTAATCTCAGAGGATTTGTGTTGATCAAAGATAAGCTGAAGTTTTAAAACACATGACTGTATTAAAAAAGCAGTACTCAGAAATATTAAATACAAAATAATGCAATGAAAGTGTGTGATTTGATTGTCTACTTCAAAAATTAATGAATAAAAATAATGCAAAAGTAAAAGGGACTGAGAATGTAGCTCAGTTTGTAGACTGACTAGTATATGTGAAGCACTGGGTTTGATCTCTATCACTACATAAATCTGACATTGTGACACATTTTTTAAATCTCAGCACTCAGGAGCTAGAGGCAGAAGAATAAAAAAAAATCAAGGTCACTCTTGGCTACATAGTGAGTCCAATGTTGATCTGGCATACATGAATACATGTTTCATATACAAATTATCATAAAGATAAATTAATAATAACATTAATGCTGCACTAAGCTTTGATCAGAGAAACTTCATTTGCAATTGGCAGTAATTGAGAAGAGACTCAAACTCAACAAAGTATTGAAATAAGTGACTGTTGAGGACTCCATACTAATTGGCACATATATTTTACCCCATTCAAGGCTCAGGAAACATTGCAGAGAAGTTATTATCCAGAGGACAGGGAGGAGAGTTATGGAAAGCTGACTTCAAGACATGACGTGGCCGTTACATTCAGAACAGCAGCTGCCATTAAATGTACATGACCTATATAATATTGGGCCTGTCTACATTCTGTTTTCTGTGATAGAGGATCTTATGGCTATCCTCATCCCTTCCTGAATAGTTATTAGCAGTTTATGACTGCTGGTGGAAGGGGAGATATTTTGCTCAGTGGTGTTGCCACTACTAAGTTGTTCATATTCCAATACATAATCCACAACCTGTCATGAAAGCAATGCTAATTAAGTGGATCATTAAAGCAAATAGGCATCAATGTAGAATAGAGATCATATGGGAAGATTGTGTTCAGTGGGAGGGATGAGAGACAAGAGAAACTAATATGAAATGACGATCATCAAAATACATTACATGCATTATTAAAAGTGGACATAATTGGAAATAATTGTAAAAATATTAATAACCTGAGCATGTTGGAGCATAATTGTAAATTTAGCATTTGGGGCATGTGTTAGTAGTTCTTAATGAGCCCTGGTGGGTTTGGGATTTCAATCTAAATATATGCAAAGTGTGCTTACCTAGAGTTCCCGAACTGTGCTGTGCTGTGTGTCTTTTTTGGCTTGTGCTTCTCTCTGTCTCTGCTTGAACCTGTGAAGGCAGACCAGCTTCTTCTGCCATTATGGAACTTCCCCTAGATCTCTAGGTTCAATAAATATCCCTTCCTCCATAACTGTGCCTGTTATGGAAGTTCATCTCAGTGACCTGAAGCTGTCTGCTACAGGGTGTAAGTAGGAATTATTATGATATCAAGGTCATACTCAGCTACCTAGCAAGTTTGAAACTAGCTTGGGTTAAAAGTGTGACCATGTACAAATGAATGAATGAATTAATTAATTAATATATATGTACAAGTTAGGATTTAGTACATGCAGTGGTGCAGTAGTGTGGGGTTATAGCTCTCTGCTAGTGAAAATATAGCATGTAGAAGGACTAAGATACAAATATTAACACCAGGAGTTTGAAGACACAAAATTGCATAATGGGGTTATTATAAGCAAGATAAAATGGTATGCATGTGTGAAAATATTATAATGAAATCCATTATTCTATACATTTACAAAAATTAAAAACTAAGAAGCAAACTTGAGTCTCAAATATAAAATGCTAAATGGAAATGTCACTTCAAAAATGCACTATTCCACATGCTATTTGTATAAGTTTTCATAGCTTCCATAAGCATAATTAATTATTTATGGTCTAAGACACATCATAATACTTTTTAAATGAGAATATATTTGAGGTGGGAAAGAGCAATTCCCAATTCGAAATAATTAAACTATAATGGGTATAAAATTATTTGTACTTTATTATTCTCAAAAATATTATTAGGAGCTTGAATTACACACATGAAAGAGAATTTAAAGGAACAACTTCAATTGTTTTTAAAACTATAAATTAAAATTTAATTATGAAAATTTTCACTTTTGCTTTATAAAATAAAATCATAAGTTTAAGGAAGTGAATCTCATAGCTCTTATTTAGAAAAAAAAGGCCATTCAGAATACTAACCTCTGAAATCTGTATTGAGGTGTTAATTTCCCTGTCCAAAGTTTATCAGAAAGAAAATGTGCTATATTTCAAACAATATCTTTTCTTAGTAGAACTTGGTCTTGTTTGTACCATTTGTCTCACTTAAAATTAGATTAAAATGTTAATTAAAGTATTTAATTAAAATTATAAAGTATTCATAATAAAATATAATAATACATTTACATGCAACTTTAATGAGTATTGGAAAAAATAGATATATTACTACAAACAAAATCAAACCAGGAATGTAGAATAATTTATAGGAAAATGCTTCTTTTTTCAATAGCATGATGCCAATTATGAAAAATAAAGTAGTAGCATGAAAAAAAATCAAGAAACTATTGTGCATTATTAAGGAGACAAAATCACCAAATGCAATATATAAAATCACCAAATGCAAAATATGAATGTTGGTTGGTTTCTGTTCTTGTTTTAGTACATAAAAATATTTTACTAGCAGTGGGGGATATTTGAAGACAGATTTGATTGTACATAACTCTAGGGAATTGCTCATTTTCTGAACATAACTAAGAAAATTGTTCCTAAAATAATGATGTATGCTACATAATCAGGAAATAACTATTAATATAAAGGGAACTATTAATATGAAGTATAAAAACAGTAAGTTATTTATATATGTTGAAAGGTGAATAAATATGGACAATGTGTAATTTGTTTTACTTTTATTAACATGTATATGTATATTTCTCACTTTCTTCCCTCTCAGTCCCTTGAGGTGTTCCACAAACTATACTGATTTTCATACAGTTGTACTTAGGTTATCATTCACTGTAGTTTTCAAAATCACAGCTTTTAAAAAATATTTTCATTTATATATTTATTTGAGATAGAGAGAGTGTGAGAAAGAAAGAGGCAGATATATAGAATTGGCACACCAGGACCTCCAGATACTGTAAATTAACTCCAGCTGCATGCACCACCTTGTGCATCTGGTTTACCTGTGTACTGAGGAATTGAACCTCTAACCAGGGTAATTAGGGTTCACAGGAAAGTATCTAATTGCTAAGCCATCTCTCTAGCCCACATCGTAGCTTTTATGTAACTGAATATGAAGGACTTTAATTCCTTTTCTGTGGAAGGATAGTGTATTATTCTTTTTATACAAGACAGTTTTACTTAGTATATGGAATTATGACCTTGTTACTCATTTTGTTTGAAGATATAGTATGGTTGTTTAATAGAGATGCTTATATGTTACAAGAGAATGGTTTGATCAACAGTAATTTTATATACCAACTTGATTGAGCCATGAAGTAAGCAGTTATAAAGTGAATCAGTTATAAAGTGGATTACCTTTCTTAATGTATCATCATCTCTCCTGATTACAGATCTTCAAATTTGGACTGTATCCCTGTTCTGTTTTTTTTTTTTTTTTTTTTTTTTTTTTGGTATTTCCATTTTGGAAGTGAGAGTAAAACGTTGTCTCAGTGACCATGATTTTTTGACCTAATTCCCTAATGACAGTATGTAACCCATCTGTATATTTGATATGTATGCATATAAATTTATTTATGTTGTATGCCTATATACACATATTTTATCTGTATGTCTTATTGTTCCCTGGTTGAAGTTAGTAGAGTGTGTGAATTCTTAGCTTCCATAAGTCAATTTCACAAAGTAAACTCTCCCATGTATATGTTTATATATGCACATTAATGCACACACGTAAACACACATGCACATACACAGAAACATGTTCCTTTTCTAATAAAGTGGGTTCATAATCTTGTTAGGATTTACCTAAAATATTTTATTTAATTTTTAATTAGCTTTACCTGTATTTATTAATTCCATCAATGATAAACTTTTATTCACCCACATAAATTTATTGAGGTACTTATTTTATGGAGTACTCTTTGTGTGTTGAGATTATAGGATAATAAATGATGGAACTATGATTTACAAAAGTTAGGCTAATTTTCCCTAAAGCATATAGGTAATAAGTATCCACTTCATTAATTCCACTTCATGAGTAAGAACACTTTTTTATACTAGCACCAATCCCCACAGTGATCCAAGACTCTATTATTATGGGCAAAGTCAAAAACTTCACAAAAGATTTTGAAGTTAAGTTGCAGATCAGTCATTTTCCTCTTCTCCACCTTCCCCCTCACCTTGACTGATTTTATGAGTTCCTGTCCATCTGCATACCTTCCAACACAGATCTTGGTAGCTCCTTATTTTGAGAACAATGTTGTTCTTCCAGAGTACATACATTCTCATCTGTTGGGACCGATCACGACAGAAGGATGAGGGCTGGGGAGATGGCTGAGTGTTTAAAGCATTTACCTGAGAAGCCTAGGGATCCAAGTTTAGTTCTGCAGTATCCACTTAAGCCAGATGCATCTGGAGTTTGCAGTGGCTAGAGGCCCTGCTGCACCCATTATCTCTCTGTCTGTCTTGCTCTCTCTCAAATAAGCAAAAAAAATTATAAAAGACAGAAGGATGAAAAATTGAAGGCCACTGTGAGACTTCATCTCAATTAAACTAAGTAGCTAGCTATACAAACAATAACAACAACAAAAAACTGAATAGATAAAAAAATAATAATTTCATCCTTCTACACTGTACTATGTAGCTTACTGTGAGGTTCAGTATGTTAAGTATCTTTAACATGTCTTTCATTTATGTAATTTGGGACATAA
Source organism: Jaculus jaculus (assembly GCF_020740685.1). Classification (NCBI taxonomy): domain Eukaryota; kingdom Metazoa; phylum Chordata; class Mammalia; order Rodentia; family Dipodidae; genus Jaculus; species Jaculus jaculus. Next base: position 123,336,139 of record NC_059125.1, read on the forward strand.
CTTCTTGGTAAGTCAAGAAGCATATAACCATCTGGCTTTGTTTCTGTATATAATTTATTCTAATACAGATAGTTATAGTAAATCTGGTGATATTATAAATACATCATTTCTACTTAGACTGACATTACATCTTTAGCCGTATATACAATCGTAATTTAAAATTTGCTATCACAGATTAAAGCACAACTCATAATATAGTGATAATGAAGATTTTCTTGGTTGGAGCAGAATTCTCACATGTTTTTCAAAATATGTTTTGGGACTTTAGAGATGGCTCTGTAGTTAAAGGTACTTGATTGCAAAGTCGGGCAGCCTAGGTTCAATTTTCTGATACCCATGTAAACCTAGATGAACAAAATGGTGTATATATTTGGAGTTTGTTTTTAGTGGCAGGCTCCCTGGTATGCTCATATTCACTCATTTTCATTCATTTGTTCACTGTCCAATAAATAGAGCAAAGTATTTTTAAATAGACATGTTTTGAAACATGAGTGGTAAATTTAGACTTCAATGTGTGGTTATGTCTTGCTACCCACTATAAAATAACATTTAAGAACAAGGATTTTAGTTATGTTTAATTCCTTTGATTTTTTTTCTATTTTCAGGTCTATATTTTTGGTAAGTTATCTTAATATTTCATGATAAATTTATCATATTTGCAAAACTGTCACAATAAAAGGAATTAAGAAATTACCAAGGGGCTGGAGAGATGGCTTAGTAGTTAAGGCACTTGTGGGTGAAGCCTAAAGACCCAGTTTCTATTCTTCAGTACACATTAAGCCTTATGCACAAGGTTTAGCATGTGTCTGGAGTTTGTTTGCCAGCAATTTCTAACTTGAATTCACATATGTATGTTATCACTTATACTTTTCTATAGGTTCTGGCAGTTAGATGAGGGGAAAAAATGAGAAAAGAAAGGTCTCGAGGCCTTTCTTCCATAGTCCATTGTTAAAATCTTATAGGATGCATACAAAAATATATCACATATCATGCATGTATATATAATATGCATATATAATGTATAGATATGTACATAATATCATGTATATCTACCTACAACAATAGTATGGATAATGTGTTCCTCTGTCTTGACTGTAAAATAATTAATAAATCCAGAAACAATCCTTTCTAATTAGCTGGCTATTTTACATCAAATAAACAACTGTTAAGATTGTGTAAGTAAAATGTAAACTTTTACAGATTATTTTAAATCAAATCTTGTTGTTAAACTCTTTTCTGTAGTGCAGTTTAAAGTTAACATGCATTGTCCCAAGTTCCTACTTATTGTAAACTTCACTCATTGTCAGAAAGGTGAGGTTTAAATGCATTGAAATTGTATTTTTCAAATTATTACTGAAACAATGTTAATTAACTTATGAAAAAATTGAAGTTGACACAAATGGACTTCACAGTTTTCATTATGCATATAAATAATCAAAGTGTTTACTTTGTATCTCAAGAGACATAGTATAGGCTTTCTGGAGTTGTAACATCATGTGTACACTAATTTGAATGCAGAGTGCCTAGTGGTTGTGTAACAAATTCACATAATCCTAAAGACGAGACTGCAATAAGTAAATTTAAGTTCTAAATATTGAATAAATAATGATAATGTAGGGATGTCAAAGTTTATATAATAAATGTCAGATAATATATTCATAGCAAATTATCTTATAAAATATAGACATTTATATCTCTATTTATTTTACTGACTAATCTTTTGCTATAACCAGATTTTAAAGGCTTAAACTTAAACTAGAAAAAAAAAAAAAACACTACAATGGCATATGACAGCAAAGTAAGGGAAGCAGTACTATTCGTGTTTCCTGTATCCATTCCATAAACTTGGCTATCAAGCACTCCTTAATTGAAGTGCCAATGATGCTACCCACTGCAATTGCACTTGAAGTCATGATTTATATTACAAGTACAATCTTTGCTGTTAACAGTGACAGTAAAATTGTGCCCAGTAAACTGTGTTTTAGAATTTTAAAGATAACACAGTACTAGTTTTTCACAATAAGTAAATTGATTAAGTATATTCACATTTGGAGGTGGGTGAATTTACTTATAAAAATAAAGCCTTAAAGCTCTAATTTACTATGCACATATGTACTTGACAACTCCCCCCTCACCTCCTGAATCACTCTCTCCATCAGGTGCTACAGAAAAGCCGTCATGATTTATTCAACTCACAAAATTACTTCTTTGGCCGCCTTTCTCTTTGCAGAGTGTTGTGTCCTCTTTAGCACTGTGTCAATAAAGCTAAGTTCCACCTGTGATACTGCATTAGAAAGGAGAATTTAATTTAAAAACTCATTGATTTGCTCCCAATCAATAGGGTAAACTGAGCTGACACAGCAGGACACATTCTAACCCTGTCCTATCACCCACTTACAACACATGAAAATGTTCCATATGAGATAACAAAATAAATTTTGTGAAATATAACTGAATTCAACATACAGAGGGAATCTAAGGGTACTAAAAGAAAGAAAAAAAAAAAAGAAAAGTCACAAACCACAATTCAAAACTAAATTTTAGATCAGAATTAGTTATATACACATATGCTTAGGTTCCTATGGTTCTGTCACTGTTTCAGGAAGGAATTTTTACCCAAGATGCCCATTTATAGAGAGCTCAAGCTATGCTTCAGGTGACAAAATGGCTGTTATACCACCATCATTTTTTCTGGTTCATTTACTCCCGATAAAGCACTGGTGTGAGACAAAAATAAGGATTCTACCCAAGTCTGGCTTAATCAAATAGTGAGTTTATTGAGGTGAATTACAGGAGTATGGGTGAGGGGTAATTTACAGGAGCCCCAAAAATATCTGCCCAAACGTAAGTGACAGCTCAAAAAAGTTGGAGCTTGCTGCACAATTTGCAGATGCTGGACAGACAGCCTTCTTTATACAACAGCTTCTATTACATTCTATATAACCTTGGGCCATCTCAGAAACTTCATCATGACCCTTATAAGTTTCCTTGACTTCCTAGTCTTAATGAGGGTCCCTCTTAGATGAATTGCTTCAGTTTGGAGGACGTTACTACACAGTGTCCCAACAGAAGTTGGAATTCTATTATTTGTATTCTTGAATATAGGATTTCATATCCCACCACTCATAAGGCATGAGGACCTAGCAACAGAAAAGATGCTTTTCAAGTTTAATAAACAAAAAAATTCTGAAGGTAAATAGAAGAAGCAAGCTGAAAACATTGTGGGGACATGGATCAATTTGGTAAATCATATTTTTGATTGAATATATGTTTACCTGTATATATTTGTATACAAATGTACATATGTGTGCCACAATTATAACATATATATATATATATATATATATATATATATATATATATATATATATATATATATATGGAGAGAGAGAGAGAGTCATTTCTTTGATTACTATGAAGATAAGATAAACAAGTATCCTAAGGACAACTCACTGCGATAAGCAATATTCTGGTTTTATGACAGAAAAAAGTGTGAAGCAAAACAAATGTTATTGTTCATGAATTTTTGCAATAACTAGAATTTTACTACTTTATTGTTACTTCTATAATTCTTACCTTATTAAAATTTAAATTGGGCCTGAAGAGATAGCTTAGTGTTTAAGCCACTTGCCTGTAAAGCCTAAGGACCCAGGTTTGATTCTCCAATACCCACATAATCCAAATGAACAAGGTGACACATGAATCTGGGGTTCATTTGCATTGGATAAAGGCTCTGGTGCAGCTATTCTCTCTCTCCCTATTTTCATCTCCCTCTCAAATAAATAACATATATATCTATAAATCTGGAACTCAGAAATTCAACTTATGAATTTGTAATATCCCTACCAATTTGATTCCCATAACATCAATTAACTAGGCCTCACCAAATACATATGCCTATATTATTCATTTTGAAGAAAGAAACATATCTTCAAACAAGATGTTATGAATAAATTAAACTGGAATGAAACAAAAAAATTCAAAGGAGAATTGGAGAGATGGCTCCAGAGGCCTTCTTTTCAGGTGCTCCACTCATTCTCCTGTTGAAGGTTCAACACTCTAGTGTATCTTTGAAGATAAAGGTTTCTATAGTACCAGTTCATTTGGGGTTCAATTTTGTGTTTTTCCCTCTTACCCTCCCCTTCCCCAAGCCCTTCCATTTCTTTTTTTTTTAAATTTGAACATATTTTATTGTAATGATCATATGCTACAGATGAAGCAAATGTAATATTACATTCATTTTAGCAGATGAAGGGATGATTTTCTTTTTTTTCTTTTATTTTATTTTATTTTTTAAATTTAATTTATTAGTTTTCTTTTCAGTAAATACAGGCAGTTTGGTACCATTATTTAGGCTCATCTGTGATCTACCCCCTCCCATTAGACCCTCCTTGTTATTGAAAATGGGTCGTGCATTGTGGAGTTAGCCCCCAGTTATTGGTATGATAAATGTCTCTGCAAATCATGACCCAACATGTCACTCTGACATTCTTTCCGACTTCCATTTCTATTGTCTGAGTCTCCAGTTGCCTATCAGGTCAGCAACTTGAGCTCTTACAGGTTAGGAAGTGCAGATGAGTGAGACCATGGAGCAATTGTGTTTTTGTGATTGTGTGCTTTTGCTGAGTATAATCTGTTCTAAGTCTGACTATTTTTCTACAAATTTCATTGTGTCATTTTTTTCTTACTGCTGAGTAGAAGTCCATCATGTAAATGTACCACCACTTCATTAACCATTCATGAGTTTTAATACACCAGCTAAGCGTTTTCTAAGCTTTTAGGTTTCACAAAGCTGGGATTAAAGAAAAAAAAAAAAAAAAAAAAAAGGTCAACATTAGGTTGCCATTTCTCATGGTCATGGCTCTTTGCTTCATTATAATGTTTCATATCATACATGCACATTACAGGTATTATTCCAGTATTAAATGTTTTATGTTACAATAAGGATAATTGTGGATCAAAAATCAATATAAACTTTAGCAGAACATGGTGGCACACACTTTTAATCCCAGCACTCAGGAGGCTGAAGTAGGTGGATCACCATGAGTTCAAGGCCACCCTGAGACTGAATTCCATGTCAGCCTGGTTAGAGAGAGAGAGACCCTACCTCGAAAAACTAATAAATAAATAAATACTTTAATTAAACATACTTAATATCATAATTTGCAAAAAGGAGATGCTACTTTAATAACAATTGTATAAAATATATAACATTACACAAGAAGCAAAAAAATTTAAAATTTAATAACTTAATTTGCCTTAATCATAGTATAGCATCTTTGATCATATAATTGCACTTATAACAGGAGGGATATTCATTTGGTTATGGTAGACCACATATATTATGAAACTTTTGTGCCACTAATCTAAATGTCTTTTCTTGGTCAGCAACTCAAAGTTTACCCTTTTTCCCTAGTTTATTTCTGTATTTGAAATACTTGTACACATTGAGAAGTTGGAAATAATAACATGAAGACAGTACTTAGGAGGGATAATGTAGCTGGTCAAGATCAGATTTGCTCATTCTGAAATATGTAGAAAAAATGCTTGTTATTCACATTGTTCCTTCTGAGGAATGGGGAAATGGTCTTTATTAACTATCAACACACTCATATGAACATCCAGGAAAAGTTTAATACTTAACTGAAAGTAGGACTTGCTTTGTTTGTCAATGTATATTTTTACATACCCATGATAAATGGAAAATTTACAAAATATACCATATTGCAGATGAAGTAGCTGATTTTTGATGTAGTACTGAATTTCTATCATATTAATTTATAACTCCATACTAAAAAAAGAGCTTAATATCACTCTAATTAAGAAATGTATCATTAAACCAATCCTTTTGTTTTTTATTCCTCTAGACAGAGAGGAAATTAAATAAACATAACATACCCATAACCCTGGAAATTTGTCAGCATTCTTGGAAGATTGTGACTCTGAATTTGTTTACCCAGTTGAAGGAAAAATTATGAATTAACATTTGGAGTCAAATCACAATCTGTGTGCATTCCACATGGTCAGAGATTTATTTGGAATTTAGCTTAGGCAGCCCCAGATATTAATCCATATAGTTTATTGAGGGTCCAGTTAATTTCCATTTTTTTTCAAAATCCATGAAGTATCAAACATCACTCTATTCATGAAGCATGAGCCCAAAATATTTCTTCCTATCACCAAGAATAAAGACAATACATTTTACATTCTGGGTCAAGAAAAGAAAATTCCATCTTAACTTCTTCAAATTATGATTGCTTTAATCATCCAAATCCAGTATGTATGTAATATATACTAAGTACTTCTTAGCCATCATTTAGTTTAAAAACATTGCAGTAGCACTTCACATTTGCCATTTTAATCTTCAGAAGAACGATGCCAGTGAGATGTGATTTTAATTCTCTTATGAATATTGCAAACTGAGTTTTACTATAATTATCACTGGAATTGTCATGAAGGAACCAAGGCACAGAGAGGATAAATTTGGTAACCTTTATAGAACTACTAAGTATAAAATTAAAGCCTGGATATGAGTAAACATGAAGAATGCGATCTCTCTACTTTATAAACAATTGAAACAGTGGGAAAAGATGCTGACTAGAAGCTCCATGTCATATATTGAAATGTCTTAGCATCTCATTCAAGAACTGTATAATCACATTTTTTAAAGTTATTTAAAAATGAATTTCATTTTAAGAAAATTCAGTTAGATGTTAAAACAATTGAGATAATGTTTATGAAGAAAACAAATATAAAGTGTAATGTAACTATACTGTTTTATAATTATGAATATAGAGATAATGCATAATGTATATCTAGTGCAAAATATTCACTACTCAAAATATATTGGACAAATATGAATTAGCAAGAAAGAGCAACTTTTAGCTTTGATACATGGCCCAACTGAATTCAAATATGGCTGTCATTTATTAGTTTTGTCACCTAATAGACATTACTCGGAGTTTTGTTTTCCCCTATTCACGAAGATTAGAGAAAATGTGTGTAAAATGCCTACCAGGGATAGTATTTCACACTCCTTAAGACCTCACTAGGGATTTATGGTGAATGGGAACCTAGTGTGTGTGTGTGTGTGGGGGGGGGTTCTCCACTACAACTCATACCCAAGCAAGCAAGAGTAAGCCATGAAGACTAATGGGGTGGAGGACTCTCCCTACCAACTCAGAGTAGGCATGGAGCAATGAACTCCCAAGCCCCAGGATCAGCTTACATCCAGTCTATCCAGAGCAAATAGCGGTGAACTCAGTGTTTCAGATTTACACTGCTAAGCAGTACTGTGGAGAACAGAGAGATGAAAAGTGGTGGTCCTCCCTGTCCCTAGTAGTTCACCAAGTGGTTGAAGCTTCCATTGCAGTATCCCTTTGCAATCCCTTTTTCCCACAATTAATTCCACCTTGGGGACAGGGAAGATTAAGCCTGAGACCAGCAGTTGGACTAGACCAAAAATGGCTATTCTTTTTTTTTTTTTTTTTGCTACTGTTTTCTTTGTTTTTATTTCCCTCCCCACCATTTTTTCCTCTGGTCTGAGGCATGGTCTCACTGTATCCATGGCTGCATTAGGACTCATTCTGTAGCCCAAAATTGCCTTGACCTCAACAGCTACTCTCCTATTGCAGCCTTCAGCTTACTTCATCATAGCAACTGGTCTTTTCTCAAAGTCATACTCAGAGAATCAAATTAGCTGACCCTCAGTGGCTAGATACATTGGACACCTTCGCAGATGTTTTCTTTTCTACTCTTTTATTTTAATTTCTCAATTTTATTCATTTTTATTATTCCTTGCTATTTTATATCTTTGTCATTTTTTATGATGCTCTTCTGCTTAGCTTGATTTGTTGTTGTATTGAACTCCTGTTATCTGTTACTCTATTTTCTTCTCTCCCTTTTTATATAAGTTTATTTCAGAGAGAAAGAATATAGGCACATCAGGGCCTCTTGTCATTGCAAATAAACTCTAGATGCATGCATTACTTTGTGAATCTGGCTTTATGTGGATACTGGGGAATTGAACCCTGACTGTCAAGCTTCAGCAGTAATTGTCTTTAACCACTGAGCAATCTCTGCAGCCCATATTTTTCTTTTATATGATTGTTGAATTACATTTGTTTTATGTTTGTTGCGCCCCTTTTTTCTTTCCTTTGCTTCTACTTTCTCAGTCTCTCATTTTCTTTTTAAGCCTACTGATTTGGATTTTAGAGTTCTCCTCTCTTTTATTAATATTGATGTAGTCATTATTTTGAAATATGGATGGTGACGCCTAAATTAAATTATACAAAGCACACAGACAAGTAGCACAAAAGTTTACCATTCAGCTGAGGAAAATAAAATCTTCCATCAAATCTATGAGGTTCATCACTGGGCCTACCTCCTAAAAAAGTCTCAAAGAAACATACCTAAAAGGGAAAGCAACAGAATCACAAGACAAAAGAAGCAACCAAATAAAGTACAAGGGGAAAAGTAGGAATAAAATGTGAGAAAAACATCAATTTTCAAAAATGCCCAATTAATAACTTCTCAAGTTGTTCATGACAGAAAAAAATAAATAAATAAGCAAGTTGAAATGCCAGAGAAAGAATTTAGAATCCTATTTCTAAAAACAATTAATGATCATGCAGACTCTACAAACAGTCAAATGAGTGACCTTAAAACTAAATTCTAGATGTCAACAAGATTGTTTCTAAAGTAAATGAAATTGTAAGTAAATTGGAGTAAAATACCATAAATGTAACAGAAAAAATTGTCAAGGAAATTGAAATGCTGAAAAAGAAATAAACCACATTCATGGAAATGAAAGCAGTAATCAATCAATTGAAAGCTACTTCACAATGTGACAATAATAAACATGGTTATGCAGAAGAACAAGTTTCAGGGATGGAGGACAAATTTGTGATAATAATACCCACACACTTATATAAAGAAAAAAATGAGCATTTGGCATCTCTTTCATAAACAACATCCTACCTTGTGTTCTTACAGACTGGGTTGCTTTTTTTCGCTCTTCTTTGTGAAACAGTCCCTTTATACCTTTCTGTAGAGCTGGTTTGGTTGTCAGAAATAGTACTAATTTGTGTTTTTCTTAAAATATCCTTATTTCTCCATAAATTTTGAAAGATAATTTTGCTGGTTATAGCATTCTTAATTGACAGTCATTTGCCTTCAGATCCTGGAACATACCATTCCAGTCCTTTCTGCCTCTTAGGATTGCTGATGAATGGTCTGAGATTATTCTGATATTACTATATTTGTATGTAAGTTAGTGTTTTTCCTTTACAACTTCAGTGTTGTTTCTTTGCTTTGAAATCTTTATAGTGTATTATGATGTGATATGCAGAGGTCCTTATTTGGTCATTTCTATTTTAAGGTCTATATGTCTCTTCTATTTGGATATGAGTTTCTTTCTTTAGATTTTGGAAAATTTCTCTTACATTCTTGTTGAACACTTTATTAATTCCTTTTGTATTTATCTCAGCTCCATCTTTCCTCCATGTATTATGATGTTTGTTCTTTTGATATTATCACAGGTTCCATTAACAATGGATTATTCAAGAAGTCCTAAGTGAAAGTTTATAGCTGTAGACACCTGTATCAAAAATAGATAGGTCAGGGCTGGAGAGGTGGTTTAGCGGTTAAGCGCTTGCCTGTGAAGCCTAAGGACCCCGGTTCGAGGCTCAATTCTCCAGGACCCACGTTTGCCAGATGCACAAGGGGGCACACGCATCTGGAGTTTGTTTGCAGTGGCTAGAAGCCCTGGCACGCCCACTCTCCTCTCTCTCTCTCTGCCTCTTTGTCTCTGTCTGCCACTCTTAAATAAATAAAAATTAAAAAAAATAAATAGGTAAGCTTTTTTAGAACTCTCAATATTGCTTTCCAAGGTGGTTGTATCATCTTATATTCCCACCAACAGTGGATGAGGGATCCTATTTCTCCACATCCCAGCCAAAATTTATTTTGATTTTATTTTTTTGATGTTTTTTGTCCTTACAGGGGTAAGGTGGAATCTCAAGGTTGTTTTAATTTACATTTCCCTGATGATTAGGAATGATGAACATTTTCTTAAGTGTGTGTTTGCCATTTGTATTTCTTCCTCTGAGAACTGCTTGTCCAGTTCTTTGCTCCATTCTGTGAGTGGGTTGTTTGACTTTATATTGTTTAGGTTTTTGAGTTCTTTGTAGATTATAAAGATTAGGCCTCTGTCAGTTAGATATTCAGCAAATATTTTCTCCCATTCTGTAGGTGATCTATTGGCTTTGCTTGTTGTGTGCTTGTCTGTGAAGAAAACTTTTTAGCTTCATGTGATCCCATTGGTTGTGTGACTGTTTAAGATCCTGTGCTACTGGGGCTTTGTACAGGAAGTCTTTTGCCATTCCTATATCATGAAAAGTACTTACTATACTTACTATATATTCTTCAGTAGTAGCCAAGTTTCTGGTCTTATATTGAGGTCTTTGATCCATTTGGACCTGAGTGTTGTGCATGGCGAGATGTGTGGATCAAGTTTCAATTTCCTGCATATGTTTATCCAGTTTGTCCAGCACCATTTATTGAAGATGCTGTCTTTTTTCCAGCCTATATTGTTAGGGCCTTTGTCAAATATAAAATAGTTATAGTTGCTTGATCCAAAGTAGAGGCCCTCAATTCAAGGCCTACCATCCACAATGAGCTTTTGATCAGAGAAACCTACAAGGTTTCCCAAAACAATGACAGACTTCTGTCAGAGCACTTGATGACCCACCAAAGGCCTGTGGTAAGACCCTATTGCTGAAGACTCCATACGCAGCTGACACGTAAAATGGAATGGCATGGCTGGAAGCCAGGAGAGAGTCAGTCCCCAGACAGTCAGCGAGTCTAGTGCCAGAAGGTGCAACATGGGCGACTGGGGAAAATGACCAATATCTGTCCAAGCAACTCATGGTCTAACCTAATTAGCAACAAATAACCTGTTGTGATGCTCACACAAGTGCAAGAGTGGCACACAGCCATGGTGGGAAACCAACTGCTCTTGATTTGGCTAACTGATCCCCTCAGTGGTATGGGACCCATAGCTGGAGCTGGGAAATAAGTCAGAACCATATCCAAACATGTTCCCGCTCTGCATTATCACTCTGCATTATCAAGCTCCCACCAATCGTGGGCTACAAGAGGGTCTACACCTATTAAATTCTCTCTAAAAAGATAAAGGTTACCCCATTTGTATGTCAATAACTTACTTTCAGAGAAATAAATCGAGGAAAACACCCCATTCACAATAGTTATCAAAAACTTAACTACCTAGAAATAAACCTAACCAAACATTTGGAGAATCTCTACAATTAAAGACATAAGACCCTAAAAACTAAAAAACTAAAAAAAAAAGAAAAGAAAGGAACAAAGAAGAAATCAAAGAAGATACCACTAGTCATAAAAACTTCCCATTATCCTGTATTGGCAAAATTAACATTGTGAAGGTGCCTGTTCTATGAAAACTAATTTATAGGTTCAATGCAATCCCCATCAAAATTCCAATGATGTTTTTCATATAGTTTGAAAATTAATCTAGGAATTCATATGGAACCAAAAAAGAAAACAGCCAAAGCAAACACAAGGAACAAAAGCACAGCTAGAGGTATCATAATACCTGGTCTCAAATTATGCTATAGGGGCAGCAGAAATAAAGAGTACATGTTACTAGTATAAAAACAGACATAGAGATCAATAGAAGAAAGTAGAAAACCCAGAAATAAAGTCACAGTGCTTTGACCATCTAATCTTTGACAAGCATACCCAAAATTTTTGGTGAAAAAAAAAAAAAAAAAAAACACAACTTATTCAACCAATGGCTCTGGCAAAACTGAGTATCCAAATGCAGAGTAAAATGAGATGCATACCTCTCTCTGTACCAGTATCTAAGTAAGATGGGTCAAAGTCCTCAATCTAAAGTCAGGAACACAGAACATGCTAGTGGAAAAATTATGGAATATACACCATGATATAGACATAGGCAACAATTTTCTGAACAGGACTCAAATAGCACAGAAATTACCAGCAAGAATGAGCAAATGGAACTTCATGAAATTAAAAAGTTCCTGCACAGCATAATAAACCATCATCAAAGTGGACAGACTACAGACTGGGAGAAAATCTTTATCACCTATACTTCAGACAAAGAGCTAATAAACCACTTACAAAAATGTAAAAGATAAATAGCAAAAAAGAATTAAATTGCCAATCTCAAAATATGCTAATGAATGTAATAAATAGTTAATAAAAATGAAATACCAAGGGCCAAAAGGTGCTGAATAAAATATTCAACCTTCTTAGCCATCAGGGAAATTCAAATCAAAAGACTCTGAGATATCATCTTATAACAGTCAGAATGGTTATGATCTAGATAACAGACAACAAATGCTGACTAGGATCAGGGAAGAGGGACCCTCATCCAATGTTGGTGGGAGTATATACTCATACAGGTATTAAAGTAAGAAGATCCGTAAAAAAAAAAAAAATAGACTTCCCACTCTACAGCAGAGTTACTGTACATCCATATTTACTGCTACTCTATTTACAAATTGGAAATAGCTTAGATGCCCAGAGAGCGATGAATAGATAATGAAAATGTGGCACATATACACAATGGAATTATAGTCAGAAGTATGGGGAAACAAAATCAATAAATTTGTAGGAAAATAGTTAGATCTGGACATAATCATAGTATGTGAAGTGACTCAGTTTTAGCAAGGGCACAATTTTATGTTCTATCTGATATACAGGTCATAGCTGAAAGTATCTGTAAGTATGTGGATAAAATCTATAAACATAGAATTGTAAAAAAAGAAAAGGGAATCTAAAAGTATGATCTGGAAGAGAGAGAGAATGGGCAAAAGAATACTTGTGACATGCAAAGAGAAGAAAGAAAAAATATAGAGGGGAGGGGATGGAGGGAAGAGGGGGAGAGAGTAGAAGTAAGGATGTGTATCAATACTACTTAATTTCAATTCAAAATTCTATAAATATAAAAAAGAAAAATCACTGAAAACCAGACTCAAGGCTTACTCATATAATACCACCACTTTGAATATTGAGGCAGAAGACATGATGTCAAGTCCAGCCTTATCTACAAAGTACTATATGAAAGCACTATATACAGTACTATATGAAAGAACTTTGTTTCTTTCTATGATTGATCCCATTTTCTTTAGCTATTACATTTAATTCTTTTTGTGTGCGACAGCATCTCATTCTGAAGCCCATGCTGGACCAAAATTCACTATGTAGTTCCAGCTGGCCTCAGACTTAAAAGTACTGGGATTAGAAGCATGAGCCACCACTCCTGGTTCTCATGCATCCAAGTACAAATAAAATAAACATGAACTAGAAACAGCAAATGACCTATTATTTTATAATATGCACTAAGATACATAAAATTAATTTCTGTTGAAATTCACTAGTAAATCATCACATAATTTTTTGAAGTAAACTTGCCTTCAAGTTTACACATACGGTTCAAAATATAACATAGTAACAAAGGGTTGGAACATTTGCCTTGGTTTCATACAAACTAATATTCTGTAGATATATAACCTCAGAATTTCAAAGTAAGGTATTTTCCTCTATACAAAAAAAAAAAAACTGCTTTATGGTGTAGGGCAGACACTAATACACATTAGTTAGGAAATTTATTTCCTTAAGATGATAAAACAGTTACACCTTTTTACACACATTAATCTGTTCTTCTATTTGCGTGTGTGTGTGTGTGTGTGTGTGTGTGTGTGTGTGTGTGTAATACCATCAGGGAAAGAGATTGAGTAAAGGAAAGGTAGAAGGAGGGCTAATCAACATCTAAGAGTATATAAATAAGTCATATAGAAACTAATTTTTTTGGACAATTCAACACTCAGGAGCCATAGATTGTTACTAGAAAATTTTCAGTGCCAAGGATGGGATACCATCCAGTAAGTTGTTGGTCCCTGGTGCCCCAAAACATTACAGGCCTTTGTCAAGGCCCTTGGTTTCCCACTAGGAATAGATAGTAATACCCTATTGCTGAAGACTCCACATACTTGGGCAGCAAGGTCACTGAGAAATCCTGGTGGAATTGAGCTGATAACCTCCTCCATGTAGACCAGCTGACAGAAAGATGGAAGAAGCCATTCTGCATGCAGTTCAATGGGAAAAAGAGAAATCACCAGTGAAGATACTCAACAATGGACGCTGCAAGCCTTATATTTGGCCAGCCAGGGCAAATGAGCCAATGGGTGCAATAGTGGCATAGCTGTTATGGGGAAAACCAACTGCCCTTTAATTGGACTGGAGGCAGTCTCCATGGGAAAGAATACATCACTGATATTGAAAACCTAAAACAGGGGTAGTCATGAGCCCTGGTGGTGTAACATCTGTTGCTGTCTGGCTAAATGTATATACCATGCTCATCAAATTGCCCAGTAAGTACTTCTCTTTTTTTAAATTTATCTAAGATATTTTATTTATTTATTTATTTTTATATATTTTTTTATTAATTAGTTTTGTACTCATTTAAATCATGGGTTGGAGAATAATTGTATACATGTGAAAATGTTTTAAAGAAAAAGTAGAACTTCACACAAGTCTACATGCTCACAGGAATATTCCAGGATACCCCTAGCTACATAGCAAAATTGTCTCAGCCTGTGAGTGAATAAATGTAATGATATTTTCATAAAGCTCATAAGCTGTCTACACTCCTCCTTTAGTGTAGATTAATGATATTTGGAAGGAAATTAATTAGGACAATGATCCCTGTTTATGTCTCAAACACCAAAAATGTAAATAAAATGTTGCTAAATCATAGTAATAGTTGTAGAGATTTAAAGACAAATTTAATCTGCTATATTTAATAAGAAAAATAACCTTTTCTGTTTTACATGTCAGGTAAGGCATCCTTATTCTACCATTCTTTGTGAACTATTTGAAAGATGGTGAAGAGAAGAATAACTTTAAAATCAAAGCAAATAGTACTCTCAAGAGTTATTACTTCAAAAGCACACATGATTTATATATGCAAAGAAAATTTTTATTTTTCCACTTATATATCCACAAACCTACAGTGTAAATAAAAAATGCCACATGAAACACTTTCCCTTTATTATCAATGTTGAGCATTTCTGTCAAGAAAGTAGCATGATGTACTCATTTAAATCATGTGTTGGAGAAAAATTGTATACATGTGAAAGTGTTTTAAAAGAAAAAGTAGAATTTCACACAAGTCTACATGCTGACATGAAAATTCCAGGATACCTCTAGCTGCATAGCAAAATTTTATGATAAGAATGCCTACTAGATGAGGATGGATGTACTTCCTGGTCTTCAAGATGTAGCTTCATGTTTCATCAGTGATTTAACATACTTAAGGCCTAGGTTCTTTCAACAACACTGTAACTGTGTGTGTGTGTGTGTGTGTGTGTGTGTGTGTGTGTGTGTGTGCACGCATATGCATGTGTGTGTGTGTGTGTGTATACACACATGCATGCCATTTTGGATAAAATTTCAATATGCTTTCAATACAGTTGTTGATAATAACAGACAAACCATTCTGGATAGCTCCAGAGAATGCTATATTACTAGTAAAAGTCCTTCACACATGTATACAATATGCATTTTTGACAGAAGAAATGCAATACAGAGTACTCTAAAGATATTATTATGCTTCAGGCATCACAATATTCATTATGAAATATTCATAATTTCCTCATTTCTATCTATGTGGCAAAGCTAAATCTTCACATAATGATTAATAATAACAATTTAAATGATGTTATAGGTGTCAAGTGATATGCTTTTCCCCCACAATCCATAGCTATGGCAATAGCCTCAGTCTTCGTGCACCTGAAAAATAATTACCAGTGGACACAGGTACACTAGCAGGCAAACAATATGTGTTTTATCAGGAAAGAAACCAAAATTCAAAGTACACATTCCAGACTGAGCTGAGGGGCAAGAGAAAAACACTGACCCTAAATTCTGGTCTCATAAGCTTGTTCTAACATTTGTCCTCCCTATATCTGCCCCTGTGTTGGACTAGAGTAGTCTTGTTTCTATAATACACAGAAGATTTTTTTTTTTTTGAGGTAGGGTCTCACTCTAGCCCAGGCTGACATGGAATTCGCTATGGAGTCTCAGGGTGGCCTCAAACTCACTGCAATCATCCTATCTCGGCCTCCCAATTTCTGGGATTAAAGGCATGAACCACCATATCCGGCCACAGAAGCTTTCTTGACAGTTCATTTTACCAACAATTCCAAATGTTATAATTATTACATTAGATGTAGAAATATGTATAAATGTGTGCCTGCCTATAAAGTTGAAAATTTACTAGGGTAATGGTGTCTTACTCATGTTCCTCATCATGGGACTCCACAGGAGCCTGCCTTATTGTTTTTGTCCAGAGCACTGTCCTTCATTTTATCTGATAAGATTAGTTACAACCTTCTTAATTGTAAGTTTTTTTTCTTTATTTCTCTTTCTTGTTTTCCAAGCCTTGTTTCAAAATTAACATTTGTTTTAAGGCTAACAACAACTGTATAAAATCTTCTTAAGTTTTCTTTCATGTTCAGTTCTGTATTTAAGCAAGTTTCAATAATTTCAGACACTACTGGCTATCTGCTATGACTATACCACTCTGAAAAAAAAAAAAAAAAAGACTTAGGCAAATAAATTCAAAAATATCAGACATTTTGGGTTTTGAATTTACTCTTACATTCTGTCAAAGATCAAGTCAGTTTCCTTGAACAAAAATACATAAATTATGGGCTGGAGAGATGGCTTAGCAGTTAAGCACTTGCCTGTGAAGCCTAAGGACCCCGGTTCGAGGCTCGGTTCCTCAGGTCCCACATTAGCCAGTTGCACAAGGGGGCGCATGTGTCTGGAGTTCGTTTGCAGAGGCTGGAAGCCCTGGCGCGCCCATTCTCTCTCTCTCCCTCTACCTGTCTTTCTCTCTGTGTCTGTCACTCTCAAATAAATAAATAAATAAATAAAATATTTTTAAAATACATAAATTAAAGCATGTACATGTTGGCAAGAAGACTAAAGGATGAAACTTTCTAACTGGAGAAAGAAAATTATTGATGAATGAGAGGCAGAAGTAGTCTCACCAACATCTCAGGAATAGGTCAAAGGTAAACAATATACCTAGAGAACAGATATGATTCTGGTCTACAGTATTTAAAACAACAAAGTATATAAATTAGAGGTTAAAGTCAGATATTGTTACCACAGTTAATACTAAGAAATGCCATAGCTGGGTGAGGTGGTGTGCACCAATAACCATACTACTTAGGAGTTCAAGTTCAACATTGGCTGCATGTAGAGAGCATGTCTCAAGATAAATAATGAATAATAAATTAATTACAAGAAAGATAAAAGTTCTTTTCTTTTTTTTCTTAGAAATTAGGAGCCCATATTCACCTTGACCAGTGACTAAGAGGCTCTGAGCCTGTACCACCTAATGTTTGGTCCAGAATGCATTATACACCACAACCTCTTGCCATGCCCTGGATAAAAAAGGCACTGTGCCCAAATACTGTTCACAGTATTATGGAACCAGGAAGCTCTGTGCTTTTGCTGCCTCTATTTCCAGCCTCCAGGCAAAGGATGCCCTGTGCTTGCCCACTCTTTGACACATCTTATGTTCAGGAAGCCCTGTGACCATGCCATTTCATACTGAGTATTTTATAAGAGAGGCTTTAGATTCACACAAACAATCATGTTACTGAGTCTGGTTTACCTTGTTCCTGTGTCAAAGCTCTTCATACTCCATGTCTTATCAGTCTTGTTCCTGTCCAAAGATTTCATATGCCCCTGAGAAAGGAGCCCTTGTGCTTGTGCCCTCATTCTCTGTGACTAGGAGGCTATGTGCATGCCCTATGTAAACACTGAATCTTGGGTAAAGAAGGATCTGCCCTGCCTACTATTCATCATGCCTTAGCTTCAGGAGGCCCTATATACCCTCAACATCTCTATTTGCGCACAAATATCAGAGGCTCTATGCCTCTGTAATCATTCATTGCACCTTGAGACTAAGAGGCACTGAGATTGTGCTATGCCCCAAGTCCATCAGATTGCATGCCTACTGGGAAGGCCTGTATTTGTGCCACCTCTTGCTGTGTCTGTACCTCCTTTTCCATACCCTGGGTAAAGAAGGCTCTGCACCTGTCATTTCCTCATCTTGCTCCATCACTAGGTGACCCTTACCCCACCCATCAACCACCAAGACCCAGGGCCTTCAGTCCTGTGAAAACACCATAACTCAACCATGAATCAGCTTCAATTTTCTACAAGTAAATTTCATCCAAGGTCACAGGTATAATATCCACTACCAGATTACAGATAAATATGTGGAGAGTAATTACTCCATGGTCTTAATAGCTGCAAATAACTCAGTCACTAATGAAGTGACCTGAAAGAAGTCCCCCCACCAACATAAAATATTTTGCTGGAAAAAGTTGAAAGTTAGGCTTGGAAGAAATGCAAACAAACAAAGGAACACAATAAACTTGAGGACATAGCATAGCCCATTCCTAGCCAAAAACCAATGAGATAGATAAAATGTCAGAGAAAAAAAAAAAGATGACTCTACTTCTAAAAAGAATGAATTACTATATAAAAGACTCAAAGAAGCAGTTGCATAAAGTAAGGACATAATACAACAGAGAGTGTTATGGGTAGTGAAGAATAAACAGATCTAATTTCAGAGGTGTAAGACAAAGTTGTTACAATAATACAGACAGACACATGAAATACACCAAGGGAGATTAAACAATTCTTCCATAAAGTCTGGGATACCTTCAAAAGAACAAACCTTAGAATTCATGTTATAGAAGAAAGGCTGGGGAAAAAATCTAGGAAATGAGGGGTTATTTAATGAAATCATAGGAAATGTGCAAGCTCAAGTAACATTTAAAACTCCAAATATATATGAACAAAGAAAATCTTTGTACAACATATAGTTCAAGACATCAAAAATACAAAATACAGAAACAATACTAAAATCTGAAAGTGAGTGTTGAAAACTCATATAAAAAAGAAGAACAGAAGAATAACTTCAATTCTATCATTAGTAACTCTAAAAGTCATTCCTTAGATGGGGAGCTAATATTTACAATATATAAAGAACTACAAAATTAAACAAGCCCTAAAACACTGTAAATCCATAAATGAATATATCAGTTATTATTTTTATTTTTCATTGCTGTGAATGTATCCAATCAGAAGCAACTTAAGAAAAGATTAAATTCTGGTTTACACTTCTAGAGGGTAGAGATATGGTGGCTTGTTGAAATTGTGGCAAAATACTCCTATTCTTTTACTTGCTACAGTTTGCATTTTTCATGCTTCCAAATAACTACTCTGTGGGCCATGCTGCCAGGTCTGCTGCCAGATTGGAATGAAGGCTGGCACCTATGAAACACAGGCATAGTAAGTTTGTTTGTTGACCTTGGAGAGCAGACAGTTCTTACAACCTTTTTGCCATAGATCATCTTTTAAGAAATTCTCATTGTTATTATCATGAGCCTTTAATATGTTGGGTCTTGGCTTGAAGACATCTTTCTTATTGATGCAGTACACAGGAATTGGCTTATATTTAGCTGCAGCAATTCCATTCACAATTACAGACTAAGTGGCTGTAGTGTCTGTGCCTGGGACTTTAAACTGGCTAACATTTCCTTGTATGTTAACTTCATATTTTTCATATCTCTCTGATCTATATTTTGCTGATTTTCATTGTGGATATGGTTTGGAGGAGCTAAGAGAGACTACATCACATGCTCAATGTTTTGCACATTGAAATTTTCCCTTCCAAACATTTTAGCTTCAGTCAAGTTCACACAAAGTAAGCAAGATGTGGACAGTTTCTTTGTCAAAATAACACAAGAATTGCCTTTAGCTTATCTCTTAATAGAGATTTATTCCCCTCTGAAACTTCATAATCCAAGACTCCATAATCCACATTTTTTCAACTTTTTGGCTGCCCAAACTCCCATCACAATGCCATGTTAAGATCTACTTACAGAATAATGAGGCATTTCTAGCCCAAAGTTAAAAATTCTACTTTTACATTTCCAACTCCCCTACAGATCAGTTCCACTTAGGTTTATTACAGTCCTAGCACCACTTTTTGTTTCCTATTCTATATAAGTTACTTTCTGATATCTGTGAAACAATACCCAACAAGAAGCAGTTTATGGAAGAGAAGAGATTTAATACAGCTTAGACTTCCACTGGGAAGGGTCTATCATGTTGAGTAAATCATGGCAGAAGCAGGAAGCAGGCATTTGTAAGGAAGAAGTATAGAAAGAGTTTAAAGTTGAGCTGGAGTATTAAACCTCCAGGCCTGTCCCCAGTGACTAACTTTCTCTAACAAGTCTCTACCTTCTAATAATTCAACAACTTTCACAACGAGCACCACCTACTAGGGACCAAGTGTTCATTAGCCTATGGGGGGGGGGTCTTATATTCAAACTGTTACAAATGGGGAAATGAAATAAAGAAGCAATTCACAAAAGAGACACACAAATGTGGTTAGTAGACATTTAAAAAAACATTCAACACTGTTCATAGGAATATAATAAAACTATGCTGTGATGCCATCTCATCCCACTGAGAATGGCTATCATTAAGAAAACTAAAGGGCTGGAGAGATGGCTTAGTGGTTAAAAGCTTGCCTGTGAAGCGTAAGGACCCCGGTTCGAGGCTCGGTTCCCCAGGTCCCACGTTAGCCAGATGCACAAGGGGGCACACGCATCTGGAGTTCGTTTGCAGTGGCTGGAAGCCCTGGTGCACCCATTCTCTCTCTCTCCCTCCATCTGTCTTTCTCTCTATGTCTGTCGCTCTCAAATAAATAAATAAATAATGAACAAAATTTAAAAAAAAAAAAAAGAAAACTAAAGACATCAAATTCTAGAGAAGTTAGGAGAAGTTAGGAACATTTATTTCCTTGTTGGTGGAAGTTTAAACCGGCATATCCACTATAGAAAACAGAGGTAACGTTTCTCAAACTGAAGTACTATATGACCCAGCTATACCATTCCTGGACATATACCTGAAGGGCTATATATGCTACCACAAAGAAAATTGCACATCCATATTCATTTTTGCTTTATTCACAATAGCTAAAATATGTAATCAATCTAGAGACTCTTTAACTGATGACTGTATAAAAATATGTTAGACATATATACAATGGTTCTTTACTAAACTCTAAAGAAAAAAATAAGCAATGAAATTTGCAGGAAATGGGTGGATTGAGAAAAGAATTCATACTAAGTGGGGTGAGTCTAGCCCAGAAAGACAAAAATCATGCTCTCTTTCATACATGAAACCTATTTTTTAATATTATTTTTATTGGAGATCAAAAATATGAACATATTGCAAATTGGTTGTATTACTATTATGTTATCCTCTTATGTTCCCTTCTCCCTCATTCCCATTCCACTGATAGCCCTCCTCAGTGTTTATACCCGTAAGCAATATGTATCATGAAAGCACAAATCAGTTCCTCTTGAGATTCACAGTATCTCCTCCCACTCTGTGGTTCTTACATTCTTAACATTAGTTTATATTGCTCTGATATTGTTGATACAGGGACGTGAAAGTTTGCGTAAGCAATGATGTGAGATAGGAGAGTATGAGACAGGAACATGTATTGATGAAAACATGGGTGAAGAACAAAGGAAACATGCTAGGACAAATTACCCAACTAAAAGAACATTAAGTATACAAAGAGCATGGCTTATAATTTCTAGTATAGCACATAGCAAATGCAAGTAGTCTTCTTCACATTGTCACATACACATAGAGGAGATAGCCAGATCAAGCAAGGTTGAGCAGTAAAACTTCAAGACCTGTCCCCAGTGTCACACTTCCTTTAGCAAGGCTTCACCTCCTAAAGATTCCAGACCCTTCCCAAACAGTATCATAAGCAGGGGATTAAGTATTCAGGTATATACTTCTATGAGAGACATTTAATATTCAAACCAAAATACAAAATAAAATAATAAAGGCATGCTCCTTGCTTTTAAAGCATATTCTCTTTCCAAAATGTCCAAATATGTGATGTCTTTTGTAGTAGAATGTACGTGAAATTCATTCAAATATGGATTAATATTTTAAAGGCTATCTAGTACAAACCCACTTTTTAATATACATATTAAAGAGAGGTAGTAGAAAAAACTGTCATATATATGTATGTATGTATATATATATATATATATATATATATATATATATATATATAGATAGAGAGAGAGAGAGAGAGAGAGAGAAGTAATATAAAAGTTGAATGGAAGATTTAGCATTTTAACTTGGGTGTCCAGATTTTCTTTTCCTATAGAAAATTAGAAATAAAAGTCAAAGGAAAAACTGTAATTTTCTACATTATCAGTAAAATTCATGCTTTTTATTTTCTAGGAAAATTCATATGTGCATTTCATACAAAATTTTAAATTTCAGATAATAATTGAGCTCTTTATTACAATAAATGCTATTGTCCTCTTTTAAGAAAATAAAAATAGATGTCTAACTTAACTTTCTTTAATACTGTGGTACTTAACTGTTTTACATATTTTGATTATCCATTGAAAACTGAGTGGATGAAAGGAGTCACCAAAATGATCACAATATGATCTTGGGTTTTACTGAAATTAATTACTTAAATTACAATGGTTTAGAGATTCACAAACATTTCATTTTGTCTTCATAATAACACTGTGGGGCTAATATAACTATGCTCATATTCTAGATGAAGAAACACATGTCCAAACAAGTTATACAATTTGCATGTCTAGCAAACTACATGGGGCAGGGTGCACATCTTGGCTATAGTGGACTCCAAAACCTTGGCTCGTAAGTCAGCTTCATAAGGTGGCACATGTATCTGGAGTTCGTTTACAGTGGCTGGAGGCCCTGGTGTGCCCATTCTCTCGTTCTCTCTCTCTGTCTCTCTCTCTCTCTCTATGTAGCTATTAAATAATAAAAAATAAATAAAAATAAATAAAATTTTAAAATAAAAGTGGATCATTTCTATTTCTGCATATTCAAAATTAAAATAATTTTAAAAATTAATATGTAATCTTTGAAAAGAAAATGATACTGAGAAGCTTACTAGCTTTCAATACATGTTGAATTGGAGATTATTATATACACATACATATGTTTACACATGCATTCATACATGTATATATGATATCAGAGTATAAAAGAAAGATGAGAAACTATTAGGGAAGAGTAAAAGGAACTGTTAGAGGGACAAGAGAATAATAGTGAGAAATAAGCTGAAAATATGTTACATATGTATGAAAATATTGTAATGAAATTTAATATTTTATAAAATGAATTGGAAAATGAAATTTTTCTAACATTTTCTGTAAATTTATTTCTCAGTACTTTTTTCAGGCCTTCTAGATTTTATTAAAAAAGTGATTTGCAATGAAAATAAGAGGAATCAAGGAAGTGTAATCCAACAAATATGAGTCTTTGATTAGTTATAACAATGAACATCATATAGATTTTTGTGTCAGTAATGGTAGTAAAATTCTTGGGGGGCTGGAGATGTGGCTTAGCAGTTAAGGGGTTTGCCTGCAAAAGCCAAAAGACCTCTGTTTGATTCCCCAGGACCCACATAAGCCAGATGCACAAGGGGGCACATGCTTCTGGAGTTTGTTTGCAGTGACTGGAGGCCCTGGTGTGCCCATTCTCTCTTTCCCTCTTTCTGCTTCTTTCTCTCCCTCTCTCAATAAATTAATAAAAATTAAATTAAAAAAAGTTCTTGGGAAAAATTTCAATGAATCAGATGATAAAGATATCTAAATATCTAAGTATTTATATTAGTATAAATATCTAAGTATTTGTAATAGTATGCCTACAAAGGTAGATATTAAATCAATTTCTTTTTTACATGATCCATTGTAGTATGTTTTACTGTAGAAAATAACTTGAGACCAAAGAATAATGATCACTCATGAGAATCTACATCATGCTTAAGAGGTACTATTAATTACAGGGATAGAAGAATATGTTAGATTTTGTTTAACATAATTCATAAAATTCCTCTCTATTAAAAAATGCAGGTAGGCTCTATATTTATGGTAGCTTTTTAAAATTACATATAAATGAGGATGAAGGATCATTTTAATGCTAACAACTTAGGCAGAATTACTTTCACACCTTATCTGTGAAAATCTTTTATGTCCAACACAATTACTATTACATATAACCTTTTAGACTTTGTGATTTGAAAATATATTTTGTAATCTTAGGCATATACAATGTTTCAGAAATTATACCACCAAGTTTTATTACAAATATGCTTACTTATCCTCCTAGAATTTTTTATCAGTAAACGTAGAAAACTCTGTTTACCTGACATGTTCATTGCCTTCAAATATTATTTTTGCGTTAAAAGTAGGAAAATTATATCATACTAAATAATTGGACTTCTGGTTAAGATGGCAGCATAGGTACCATGCCAAAGCAGCCTGGGGGGGGGGGGAGAAAGACCAAAAAAAAAAAAACTCAGAAAAATATACACTTTTACTACAAAGCAAGGTGTATAGGAAATTGAAACAGCAGTGGAGAAGTAGAAGAGATCCACATCATCCAGAGCCCACACAGGCTGGCAAAAGTGGGCCCAGAAGGTCCACTGACTGCAGCGGTAGCAGTGCACCGGAAAGCCTCCAGGCTTGCCCTGAGCTTCAGGAAATGCCAGAGGAGAGGAGCTTCCACTCATACTGGCACTCTCCGCAAACTCTAGAAACATGAAGGGAGAGAGGAAGTGAACAACAGAGGAGCAGATCACAACGTAGAAGAACATGTGGAACAGTGAGAGAACTAGAGCAGCATTGGCTCCCTCCCCTCCCCAACAGCCTGTGCCCAGCTCCAGCGAACAGAGTAGCAGTCTTGGGACCTGGCCATACCAACTTGAGATGACAGCCAGACTCAAGCAGGAGCAGAGCCTGGCAGCAACATCAGCAGCTCCAGCACCAGCAACAACGGCCCCAGTGGCAACAGATCCACCAATGGCAGCTTCAGCAGCAGCACTGGCAGATCCAGCAGCAGCAGCCACAGTTCCAGCAGCAGCAGCTTCAGAAGCAGCAACTGTGGATCCAGCAGTGGTAGCTACAGCAGCAGCAGTTCAGCAGCAGCAGCAGCGGCGAATCCAGCAGGGGTAGCTTTAGCAGCAGTGCCGACAGATCCAGCAGCAGCAGTAGCAGTTCCAGCAGCAGGGATGCCAATATGCAGGGCCACAGTTTCCAGGCTCGGTCTACCATGCAGGAAAAGCCAGTGCCCAGCTCCAGAAATCAGAAAAGCAGCCCGACAAACCAGGCAGCAACTTGACTGAGACCAAAATCATCCACAAAGGTAACTGGGATTGCACCAGGTAAGGGTCTCACTTGGTCAAAGGCTGACTTGGATCCCTCAACAGACCACAAATCTTAACCTCTTTGTTGATAGAGGATTGGGTTGTTATAACACCTACTCTTACATACATACACGGGGCAGTTTTTGATTGAATGGGTACAATGTTTAGTTAAATTTTAGAATCTACCTATATTTTATTCCACTCAGCCTACTTGAATACTCGCATAGCAGACAAACTCAACCCTTAGAAACACCTTTGTAGATACCCTGAGAGTCCTAAGAGCCATATCTAACACCTAAAGCTGCTACCCTGAAGATATATCACATCAGATGTATTGATACAGCTAACTCCTAACGGAATAGACCAAAGGAGAAACTCCCCAAGACATATTATCATTAACACTCTAAACATTGACACCAAGGAAAAAATCCTAAAAGCAGCTATGGAAAACAGCACACCACTTTCAAAGGAAACCCCATCAGAATTACTTCAGACTTCTCAATGGAAACCCTGAAAGCTAGAAGGGCCTGGAATCAAAGTCTCCAAACTCCAAGAAACTATGGCTTCCAACCCAAACTACTCTACCCTGCAAAAGTCTCCCTTATAATAGATGGTGAAAGGAAAACTTTCCATGACAAAACTCAGCTTTACAATTATATGAAAACAAAACCAAACCTACAGAAAGTACTCCAGGAAATTCTCCACAGAGAAGAAACAAATAACCAAACACAAATGCCTACAAGAAGCAGATCACAGCAACCAAACCCAGAGTAGATAGAAAAGAAAATTAAATTCCATGGAAATGCCAACACACCTCTACCACCACAACATGACAGGGATCAAATCAAATCTCACAGTCATCAGCCTAAACATTAATGGCCTTAATTCACCCATCAAGAGACACAGGCTAACAGGGTAGATCAAAAAATTACACCGCTCAATCTGCTGCCTTCAAGAAACCCACCTTACCACTAAAGACAGAAACCTCCTCAGGGTGAAAGGGTGGAAAACAATATTCCAGGCAAATGGGAATAAGAAACAAGCAGGTGCAGCTATATTAGTATCAGATAAAGTTGACTTCAAACCAAAAAAAAAAATCAAAAAAGACAAAAAAGGCTACTTCCTACTTATAAAGGGAACATTCCATCAAGAGGATATTACAAACATAAATTTGTATGCACCAAACAGGGGCACCACAGTTCATAAAGCAAAACCTACTTGAAAATAAAACAGAAATAACCACCAACACCATCATAGCTGGGGACTTCAACACACCATTCTTAGTAATAGACAGATCATCCAAACAGAAGCTCAACAGGGAAGTAAGAGAGCTCAAAAAAACCATAGAGCACGTACACCTAACAGACATCTACAGAACTTTCCATCCCAAATCCACAGACTACACATTCTTCTCAGCAGCCCATGGAACATTCTCTAAAATAGACCATATACTGGGTCACAAAGATAACCTCCACATATTTAGGAAAATTGACATAATTCCCTGCATGATATCAGATCATAAAGCTATATTCCTAAAAATAAACAACAAGAAAACCACCAAGAACCCCAATGGCAACTGGAAACTGTATAGCACACTCTTAAACAATAAATGGATAGTGGATGAAATAAAAAATGAAATTGAAAAATTCCTGGAATTGAAAGACAATGACAACACATCATACCAAAACTTATGGGACACAATGAAGGCAGTCCTCAGGGGAAAATTCATAGTATTCAACACCTTCATAAAAAAGACAGAAAGATCCCAAATCAATAGCCTAAACATCCACCTAAAGGCATTGGAAAAACAAGAAAAATCCAACCCAAAGAGCTCCAGAAGGAAAGAAATAATTAAACTCAGAGCAGAAATTAATGAATTAGAAACCAAGGAAACAATTAAGGCAATTGACAAAACAAAGAGCTGGTTCTTTGAAAAAATAAACAAGATTGACAAACATCTGGCCAATTTGATCAACCAAAAAAAGGAGAGGCTCCAAATTAACAAAATTCAAAATGAAAAAGGAGAGATCACAACAGACATAAGTGAAATCGGCAGAATCATCAGGACTTATTACAAAAACCTCTATTCCACAAAACTGGAAAATGTGGAGGAGATGGATAAATTCCTGGATGCATATCATCTACCAAAGCTAAACTCAGAGCAGATCAATCACCTCAATGAACCCATCACACTCATGGAGATTGAAAAAGTAATAAAAAACCTCCCAAAAAAGAAGAGTCCAGGACCAGATGGATTCCCAGCCGAATTTTATTAAACCTTCATGGAAGAACTCAAACCAATCTTCCTAAAACTGTGCCACACAATAGAAGGACAGGGAACGCTACCCAACTCCTTCTATGAAGCTAGTATCACCCTAATCCCAAAACCAGGCAGAGATGCCACAAGAAAAGAAAACTATCGGCCTATTACCCTAATGAACATAGACGCAAAGATCCTCAACAAAATACTCGCAAACCGAATCCAACAACACATCAAAAGCATTATCCACCTTGACAAAGTGGGATTTATCCCTGGAATACAAGGGTGGTTCAACATACAAAAATCTGTCAATGTAATACACCATATAAACAACCTTAAACATAAAAATCACATGATCATTTCGATAAATGCAGAAAAGGCCTTTGACAAGATACAACATCACTTCATGATCAAAACATTGGACACAATCGCCATGACAGGTTCACATCTGACCATAATAAAGGCAATATACAAAGCTCCAAAGGCCCAAATAATACTTAATGGAGAGAGACTGGAGGAATTCCCATTGAGATCAGGAACAAGACAGGGATGTCCTCTCTCACCTCTGCTTTTCAATATATTTCTGGAAGTCCTAGCCCAACAATGAGGCAGGAGAAGGAAATAAAAGGGATACAATTTGGAAAGGAAGAAGTTAATTTAGCTCTATTCGCTGATGACATGATTGTATATGTAAGAGACCCGAGAGACTCCATCCCAAAACTCCTGAAGGAGATTAACTCCTATAGCAAAGTAGCAGGATACAAAATCAATGCACAAAAATCGGAAGCATTTCTGTATGCAAAAGACAAAGACACAGAAAAGAAATAAAGGACAGAGTCCCATTTTCAATAGCCACCAAAAAAATAAATAAATAAAACACCTTGGAATAACGTTAACCAAGGAAGTAAAAGATCTATACAGAATTAACATTGTGAAGATGACAATCCTACCAAAGGCAATATATAGATTTAACGCAATTCCAATTAAAATCCCTACAGTGTTCTTCACAGAGATAGAAAAAATGATCTCAAATTTCATATGGAAAGGCAGAAGGCCTTGCATATCCAAACATATACTCAGCAAAAGAAACACCACGGGTGGCATCACCATACCTGATATAAAGCTATACTACAAAGCCATAGTAATAAAAAGGGCGTGGTACTGGCATAAAAACTGGAATATAGACCAATGGAATAGACTTGAGGACCGGGATTTTGAGTCAAGCAACTATAGCTACTTGATATTCGACAAAGGCCCAAACAATATAGGCTGGAAAAAACATAGCATCTTCCACAAATGGTGCTGGACAAACTGGATAACCACATGCAGGAAACTAAAACGTGATCCACACATTTCACCATGCACACCACTCAAATCCAAATGGTTCAAAGACCTCAACATAAGACCAGAAACTCAAAAACTACTGGAAGAATATTTAGGAAGTACTTTCCATGATATAGGAATGGAAAAAGACTTCCTGAATAAAACCCCAGTGGCTCAAGTTCTTAAACAGCCACTCAACCATTGGGATCATATGAAGCTGAAGAGTTTCTTTACAGACAAGCATATAATAAGCAAAGCCAATAGAATACCCAGAGAATGGGAGAAAATATTTGCAGGTTATCCAACTGATAGAGGCCTTATCTCTAGAATTTACAAAGAACTCAAAAGTCTAAACAATAAGAAGACAAATACCCCACTCACAAAATGGGGCACAGAGTTAAATAGGCAATTCACAGAGGAAGAGATACAAATGGCAAACACATACCTAAGAAAATGTTTATCATCCTTTATCATCAGAGTAATGCAAATTAAAACAACTATGAGATTCCACTTTACCCCAGTAAAGATAGCCAACATCAAAAGGTCAAATGAAAATAAATGCTGGCGAGGATGTGGAGAAGCAGGGACACTCATTCACTGTTGGTGGGAATGCAGGATGGTACCACCACTTTGGAAAGCAATATGGAGACTCCTGAAAAAGCTGGCTATAGAAATACCAACAGACCCAGTTATACCATTACTGGACATCTACCCTAAAACCTTCAAACCAAAAGCCAGAGAGATTTGCTCAACTATGTTTGTAGTGGCTCAATTCGTAATAGCTAAAAGCTGGAACCAACCCAGATGTCCATCATTAGAAGAATGAATAACAAAGATGTGGTATATCTACACAATGGAATTTATACAGCAGTAAGAAAAAACGACATAAAGAAATTTGAGGAAAAATGTTTGAACCTGGAACAGATCATTCTCAGCGAACTTATCCAATCACAGAAAAAAAATCGACACATAGTCTCACTCATCTGCAACACCTAACCTGAATCTGCCCACGATGCCTTACATACCCAGCAAGCACCTCATGGACTAGACAATAAGATGGATGGGAGGGCGGAGAGGGAAACAAAGGGTGGAAAACAGTAATCTGGACACAAATGGCAATGGTACCAAAATATTCTACTTCCTAAAAGACAGACCAAATGGCTGAACCTCCACTAGACCCTTACAGGAAACACCTGAACTACAAGACACTGGAGAGGGTAGTATCAAAACTGACCTAAATCTTTTACATCTTCCCTCCCTCCCTCTCCCCCGTCTCCCCTCTATCTCTATCCTCTCTACTTCTTGTATATTAGTTATCTTTTTCCTCAATTTCTTAGTGGACACTGACCTGTAACCCCCACTTCCAGCTTGGGCCTACCATCCATAATGAGCTTTTGATCAGAGAAACCTACAGGGTTTCCCAAAACAATGACAGACTTCTGTCAGAGTACTTGATGACCCACCAAAGGCCAGTGGTAAGACCCTATTGCTGAAGACTCCATACACAGCTGACGTGTAAAATGGAATGACATGGCCGGAAGCCAGGAGAGAGTCAGTCCCCAGACAGTCAGTGTGTCTAGTACCAGAAGACGCTACATAGGCGACTGGGGGAAATGACCAAGATCTGTCCAAGCAACACATTGTTTAACCTAATTAGCAACAAATAACCGGATGTGATGTCCACACAAGTGCAATAGTGGTACACAGCCATGGTGAGGAATCAATTGCTCTTGATTTGGCTAACTGATCCACTCAGTGGTACTAGACCCATATCCGGAGCTGGGAAACAAGTCAGAACCATACCCAAACACAAGCCCACTCTTCAATATCAAGCTACCATCATTCACGGGGTATAAGAGGGCCTAAATCTACCATACTGTCTATCAAAAAAGTAAGTCTTATCTCAATTTTCTGGGTGCTAACTTACACTTCATTGGAGAATCTGCTTCTCTTTTGCAGATAGATGCAGATCCTAAGAAGAGAGCTGCCCCAACATGCCTCAAAAGGGGCCCAACTGAAACTAAGGACAACTAGCAAAATAAGCAAAGGTGATGTTTTCCTGTGAACTGGATACCAGCACAAAGGGGAAGGAGATCAACGCAGAGAAAAATCAACTCCTACCAAAGCAGAGAGCCAGAGCCTCAGAGGCCCCCAACACCTCATCACTGAAGCAGTCCAAAAATGAACCCAACATGGCTCAGGGAAATTTTGCGGAAGAGGGGGCGGAAAGAATGTCCGAGTCACATGTTGGGTCATGATTTACAGAGACATTTATCATACCAATAACTTGGGGCTAACTCCACAATGCATGACCCATTTATTTTCATTAACAAGGAGGGTCTAATGGGAAGGGGTAGATCACAGATGAGCCTAAATAATGGTACCAAACTGCCTGTATTTACTGAAAAGAAAACTAATAAATTAAATTAAAAAAAAAAGTACATGCCACCACAAAAAAAAAAAAAGAAAAGAAAAGATTAGACAGTCAGAAGGGAGAGTGGGGATATGGAAGAGAGGAGGAGGTAATAGAGAGAAGGGAAAATGGACAAGTTAGGGTGAACCTCAGGGAACAATGGAGGAGCAGAGGTAAAGGATCATGTGGACAAGCAGGAGAAATAGAGCCACCATCCACAGCCTGCCCTCTCCCACCACTGGCACAAACTCAAGCAAGCACCAGAGATGAGGGGAATGAAGATCACAGCACCCAGTGCAAGCAATTAGAGCAGTGACCCAATGACCCAGCCAGCCTACTTGTACCCACAGTGCACCAAAAAGGGACGCAAGCAGGAGCGCAGCATAACTGAGACCAAAATCATCCCAAAAGTTAACTGAGATTACACCATGTCAGTACCTGCCAAATAAGCCTGGTATATAGGACTAAACGGGAAGTGCTAATTGCACCTTCCATATCAGGATAAATTATAGGATAAATCTGATGGATGGTAATATTTGCCATTCCTTTTTTTTCAAATTTTTATTAATTTCCATGATTATAAAAAATATCCCATGGTAATACCCAACCTCCCTGCACTTTCCCCTTTGAAAGTCAATTTTCCATCATATCCCCTCCCCATTTCAATCAGTCTCTCTTTTATTCTGATTGAATGATCATTTCCTCCTCTTATGGTCATGTGTAGGTAGTATCAGGCACTGTGAGGTCATGGATATCCAGGCTATTTTATGTCTGGAGGGATCACGTTGTAAGGAGTCCTACCCTTCCTTTGGCTCTTACATTCTTTCCACTACCTCTTCCACATTAGACCCTGAGCCTTGGAAGTTGTGATAGAGATATTGCAGTGCTGAGCACTCCTGTCATTTCTTTCCAGCACCATGATGCCTTCTGAGTCATCCCAAAGTTACTGCTATCTGAAAAGAGAAGATTCTGTACCAAAAGTGAGAGTAGCATTAATTTAAGTGTATTAACATTAATAGAAGTGCTTACTGGGCATTTGCTAAGCATAGTATATACATTTAGCCAGACATCAGCAGATGTTACACCCGTAGGGCTCATGACTACCTCCTTCAGTATCAGGGATGTATTCCCTCCCATGGAGCAGGCCTCCAGTCCAATTGGAGGGCAGTTGGTTTCCACCATGTCAAACATGTCACTATTGTACCCATTGGCTCATTTGGCCTGGCTGGCCAAATATAAGGCTTGCAGTGTCCACTGCTGAGTATCTTCACTGGTGATTTCTCTTTCTCCCATTGAACTGTATGCAGAATGGCTTCCTCCAGCTTTCTGTCAGCTGGTCTACATGGAGGAGGTTATCAGGTAAGTTCCAGTAGGATTTCTCAGTGGCCTTGCAGCCCAAATATGTGGAGTCTTTAGCAATAGGGTCTTACCAATATTCCTGATAGGAAACGAAGGGCCTTAGCAAAAGCCTATAATGTTTTGGTGGCATCAGAGACCTCCCTGGCCAACAACTCACTGGAAGGTATTCCATCCCTGGTATTTGCCATTCTTAAATAAGCTATATTTTGGGTTTTATTTGTTGCTTATTTATAGTGGTTTTGCTTCCTCTTCTATTGTATATTATGGAAGCGTCTTACTTGGTCAGAAGCTGACTTGGAACCTTCAACAGACCAGAAATCTTAACTTCCTTGTTGACAGGTTTAAGGGTGTGGGGCACCACACACCCTAAGGGACAGTGATTTTGTTAAAGGATCCAGCTGTCATAATATCTACTCTTGCATAAATACTTTGTGCTGATTGTCATTGAAAGTGTACATTGTTTAGTTAAATTTTAGAATCTGCCTGTATTTTCTTCCACTTAGCCTACTTGAATACTACTTTCATAGCAAACTAACCCAACATATAGGGTTACTTTTGTAGATACTCTGAGAGTCTTGAGAGCCACATCTAGCACCTTAAGCTCCTACCCTGAAAATATATAACATCAGATTGATTGATACATCTAATACTACTGCAGCTAACTAGAAAATCCAAGCATTAAATTAATCCAACATGCAAAAATATATACATTATAACACAAGAAACACCAAAAATCTAGACAATATAAATCCACCAAAAAGTATTAATGGATCAGAAATGACCTGCAGTGAGAATGAGTTAGAGGAAATGCCTGAGAAAGATTTCAAAAGAACGATTATAAATATGATCAAAGAAGTCAAAAAGGAAATAAAGGAATGAAAGAGGAAATCAAAGGAATCAAAGATGACACAGAATACTAATTTAATGAAATAAAGAGGTCAATACTAGACATAAGTAAGGAAATAAAAACGATGAAGAAAAACCAGTCAGAATTACTAGCAATGAAGAACACAGTTAATGAAATTTTAAAACTCTGTAGAAAAACCTCACCAGTAGAATGGATGAAGGAGAGGACAGAATATCTAAACTAGAAAATGGACAAGTTGAGGGTTGATAGGGTAAGAGGTGGAGAGAGGAGGTAGGTAGATTAAGAGAAACATAGAGAGAGGAGTGGAGAGAAAAGAAAGAGTGGAGGATGGAAGAAAGTTTACAGATGGGAAAGGTGAAGAGAAGGAAGAGGGGACATTACAGAGAGGAGGAATAATAATGGACAGGTGTCAGAGTACAGAGGGGAGAGAGAAGTGGAGAAAATTGGAGAGGGAGAAAAGTGAGAGATGCATTGAAGAAAACTATGGACAAAGATGTGGGTAGAGGTGAGAGGAAAGAGAGGAAAATGAGGACTTAAGAAATAGAGAATGGATCTAGGGCAGAAGGAAGAAAAGAGAGGGAGAGAAGGGTAAAGAAAGATGAAGAAAAGTAAGAGATGAATCTACCCGGAGGAGAGAGATGTAGGAGAGGATAGAGGGAAGATGTAAGAGAGGGTAAAGAAGACAGTTGAGGGAGACATACAGAAGGGGAGGAAAGAGAAAAATGGGGGAAGAGGACAGGGGAAGGGATGGGGAGAACAGACAAAGGACTGGAAATAGAGGATTGAGAAGGGGAGAGTGTTAAAGGAAGATAGGGTAGGGTATGAGAAAGAGGGGTTCTAGAGTGAAGGTAAGACAGACAAAGCAGGAAAAAGAGAAGGGATAGGTTATAGGGGAGAAAACCAGGGCAGAAGGAGAGTGATGGAAGAGAGTAGGGGATATTGGATAGAGTTGATAGGTGTGGTGATTTGAATGAGTTGTCCACATGCTTGGTCTCCATCTGTTGGCAGTTTGGGAGGCGGAGCCTTGCTGGAGGAGGTGTGCTGCTTGGAGAGGGCTTTAAAGGTGTTACAGCCCAACTTCCTCCTTGCCAGATCTCAGCTAACTTTTGCTACTACTTCCACCTGCTGTGGCAAAATATGACATCCAGCCTCTCTGCTTTTGCCATCAGGAATCTTCCTCTTGAGACTGTAAGCCAAAGCAAACCTTTTCTTCTGCCAGATGCTTTTGTTCAGTTGTAAGGTAACTACAATGAGGAAGAAGTGAATGGAAAGAAGAGGGGAGAAGTGCGTGAGGGCATAGAAAGGGAGAGTGAAGAAGGAAGAGGAGAATAGAAAGGAGGAGGGTATAAAGGGTAAAGGTGATAGGAGACACAGGAGGAGTAAAGGGCAAGAGGGAAAAAAAGGGATAGGGGACTAGTTATATGAGAAATGGAGAGGGAGAAGAAAGAAGGGATCTAGAGGGAGAGAGGAGAGAAGATGATAAAAGGAAGAGTGGATAGAAAGTAGAGGTGATAGGGGAGAAGGGAAATGAAGAGAAGGAGGCTAAACATAGAGAAAGAAAAAGAAGAAAGGGAATGGGAGAGAAGGCAGAGATAAGAATAGAGAGAGAAAGGAGAAGGGGTAAGAAACCAAAATGAATTAATGCGTAAATAATTAAACAATGGCACTGCCATTGGTGGACAAATCATTGTGAACAAAAAGAGGAGCCCAGGCTCAGCTCAGATAAGGAACTAACTGACTAACATGCTGACCTTTGCTTCTGTAACTCATGCTTGCTTGCTCAGCAGGACATTCCAGAAATACTTAACTGTGGGGGCCTCTTGCAAAAGATAGGTTCTGCAAGCAGTCTGCTGACCAGATATAAGCAACTAGAAATGTTCCCACATGCGCTTTCTTGGAACCCATCATTTTAAAAGATGCAATGTGATGTAACCCCTTTGTCCCCTTCCTGCTATTCTTCCTTTATAAACCCCAACACACAAACCAAACAAAAAATATTGAAAGCAGTTAGAGATAAATCAACTTACCTACAAAAGCAAGCACACCAGGATTACAACAGATTATTCAACACAAACTGTAAAAGCCAGA
This sequence comes from Jaculus jaculus, assembly GCF_020740685.1. Lineage (NCBI taxonomy): Eukaryota > Metazoa > Chordata > Mammalia > Rodentia > Dipodidae > Jaculus > Jaculus jaculus. Next base: position 123,371,834 of record NC_059125.1, read on the forward strand.
AGGGCTTGAAGTGATGTATTCCACATTCTGAAAGATAACAACTGTCAACCAAGGTTACTTTATCTTGCAAAGCTATCCATTCAAATAGTTGGAGAAATAAGGACATTCCATGACAAAAGCAGGTTAAAGGAGTATTTGAGGACAAAATCAGCTCTACAGAAAATACTTGAAATGATCCTCAATGCTGAAAAAAAGGAAAAGCACACATATAAGGAACCCAGAAAAAACTAGCAATACTCAAATACTAGTTAACACAAGAAAGCAAAGGTAGAACTGGAACCACAAAAAAAAAAAAAAAGGCAAACATAAATACACACCTGTCAATAATATTTCTTAATATCAATGGCCTCAATGCCCCAACCAAAAGGCATAGGTTTTCAGACTGGATTAAAAAGCAGGATCCTACAATTTGTTGTCTCCAAGAAACTCACCTTTCTACAAAGAATAGACATTATCTTAAGGTGAAAGGTTGGAAAATGATGGTTCAAGCAAGGGGACCTAGAAAACAAGCAGGGGTTGCTATCCTAATATCTGACAACTTCAGTCCAACGTCAGACAAGAAATATAAGGAAGGTCACTTTTTATTGATTAAGGACACACTCCAACAGGAGGACATTACAATCCTAAACATATGGACTTAACATGGGGGCTCCCAAATTCACCAAACAAACACTATTTGAACTAAGGTCAAAGAAAACACCAAACACAGTGGTGGTAGGCGACTTTAACACCCCACTCTCATCAATGGACAGGTCATCCCGGGAAAAAAATAAAGAGAGAGACATCTGGACTATATGAGGTCATAGAAGGAATGGACCTAACAGATATATACAGGAAATTTCATCCAAAATCTGCAGAATATACATTCGTCAGCAGCACATGGCACATTCTCTAAAATAGACCATATATAAGTACACAAAGTAAATCTTAAGAAATTCAGGAAAATTGAAATAAGTCCTTGCATTCCATCTGACCACAATGGAATTAAACTACACACCACTAATATAAAAGGCTACAGAGCATACACAAAATCATGGGAACTAAATAATACACTTCTAAATGATGAATGGGTCAATGAAGAAATCAAGAAGGAAATCAAAAAATTTATAGAGTCAAATGATAATGAGAACACAACATACCAAAATCTCTGACACACAATGAAGGCAGTACTAAGAGGTAAATTTATAGCTTTAAGTGCCTATATTAAGAAATTAGAAAGGTCATAAGTAAACAACCTAATTCTCTCCTTAAAGCCTTGGAAAAAGAAGAATAATGCAAACAAAAAATCATTGGACGGGAAGAAATAATAAAGATTAGGGCAGAAATTAATGAAATAGAAAAAAAAATCCAAAAACTTAACGAAATAGAGAGTTAGTTCATTGAAAGGATAAACAAGATTGATAAACCCTTAGCAATTCTGAACAAAACAAAGAGAGAAGAGACAAAAATTAATAAAATCAGAGATGAACAAGGTAACATCACAACAGATTCCAGAGAAATTCAAAAAATTATAGGGACATGCTATAAAAGCATATACTCCACAAAGTATGAAAATCTGAAATAAATGGATGATTTCCTTGATTTATATGACCTACCTAAATTAAATCAAGATGTGATTAATCAATTAAATAGACTTATAACAAGCATGGAGATCCGAACAGTTATCAATAATCTCCCAACTAAAAATCCCAGGCCCTGATGGATTCACTGCTGAATTTTAACAGACATTCAAAGAAGAGTTAACATCATTGCTTCTTAAGGTTTTCCAGGAAATAGGGGGAAAAAAAGGAAGTCTACCAAGTTCTTTCTATGAAGCCAGCATCACCTTGATACCAAAACCAGGCAAAGATAGAAAAAAAAAAAAAAAAGAAAGAAAATTACAGACCAATCTCCCTCATGAGCATAGATGCAAAAATTCTCAACAATTTATTGGCAAACAGAATACAAGAATATATCAGAAATATCATTCACCCTGACCAAGTTGTCTTTATCCCAGAGATGCAGGGATGGTTCAATATATGCAAATCTATGAATGTAATACATTATATAAATTGTTTGAAGGACAAAAATCACATTATCATGTCTTTAGATACAGATAAAGCATTTGACAGAATCCAACATCCATTCATGATAAAATTCCTACAGAGACTGGGAATAGAAGGAACATATCTCAATATAATAAAAGCTATTTATGACAAGCCTACAGCCAACATATTAATAAATGGGGACAAACTGGAAGCTTTCCCACTAAAATCAGGAACAAGACAAGGGTGTCCACAGTCCCCACTTTTATTTAACATAGTTCTGGAAGTCTTAGCCATAGCAATAAGGCCAGAGTCACAAATAAAAAGGGATACAAATTGGAAAGGAAGAGATCAAGTTATCATTATTTGCAGATGACATGATTCTATACATAAAGGACCCTAAAGATCCGACTAGCAAACTGTTAGAGCTGATAAAAACCTACAGCCATGTGGCAGGATACAAAATAAATACACAGAAATCAGTAGCCTTCATATATGCTAACAACAAACACACAGAGGATGAAATCAGAGAATCACTCCCATTCACACTTGCATCAAAGAAAATAAATAAATAAAGTACCTTGGAATAAACCTAACCAAGGAAGTAAAGAATCTCTACAATGAGAACTTTGAAACCCTCAAGCAAGAAATTGCAGAAGACACTACAAAGTGGAGAAATATCCCTTGTTCCTGGATTGGAAGAATCAATATTGTGAAAATGGCAATCTTACCAAAAGCAATCTACACATTTAATGTAATCCCTATCAAAATTCCAAAAGCATTCTTCATGGAAATAGAAAAAAAAATCCAAAACTTCATAGGAATCACAAAAAACTTCGAATATTTAAATAACACCGAGCAACAAAAATAAGGCTGGTGGCATCACCATACCTGATTTTAACCTATACTACAGAGCCATAGTAACAAAAACAGCATGGTGCTGGCACAAAAGCAAACATGTAGATCAATAGAACACAATAGAGGCCCTGATATATGTCCCGGTAGCTATAGCCACCTGATATTCGATAAAAATGCCAAAAATACTCATTGGAGAAAAGACAGACTCTTCAGCAAATGGTGTTAGGAAAACTGGATATATCTGCAGAAGGATGAAAATAGATTCTTCTCTCTAGCTATGCACAAGAATTAAGTCCAAATGGATTAAAGACCTTAACATCAGACCTGAAACTCTGAAACTACTGGAGGAAAAGCAGGGGAAACCCTTCAACATATTGGTGTTGGCAAAGACTTTCTGAATACAGCCCCAATTGCTCAGGCAATAAAACCACAGATTAATCACTGGGACCTCATGAAATTAAGATTTTGCACTTCAAACGACACAGTGAATGCAGCAAAGAATCAACCTACAGAATGGGAAAAAATCTTCACCAGCTATACATTTGACAGAGGATTAATATCTAGGATATAGAAAGAACTCAAAAAGTTAAATAATAAGGAATCAAACAAGCCAATCAAAAAATGGGCTATGGAACTAAATAGAGCATTCTTAAAGGAAGAAATACGAATGGCTTATAATCATCTAAAAGCATGTTCTATGTCACTAGTCATCAGGGAAATGCAGATTAAAACTACATTGAGATTCCATCTCACTCCTGGCAGATTGGCCACCATCATGAAAACAAATGATCATAAATGTTGGAGGGGATGTGGAAAAAGAGGAACCCTTCTACACTGCTAGTGGGAATGCAATCTGGTCCAGCCATTGTGGAAATCAGTGCGGAAGTTCCTAAAACAGCTAAAGATTGATCTACCATATGACCCAGCTATAGCACTCCTAGGCATATATCCTAAGGACGCATCTCATTTTCTTAGAAGTAAGTGCTCAACCATGTTTATTGCTGCGCAATTTATAATAGCTGAGAAATGGAACCAGCCTAGATGTCCCTCCACTGATGAGTGGATAATGAAGTTGTGGCACATTTATACAATGGAGTTCTACTCAGCAGTAAAGAAAAATGAAGTTATGAAATTTGTAGAAAAATGGATGGATCTGGAAAGGAGTATACTAAGTGAGGTAACCCAGGCCCAGAAAGCCAAGCACCACATGTTCTCCCTCCTATTTGGATCCTAGATACAGATGGTTGGGATTCTGCGTGAGAAGGAAAATACTTAGTAGCAGAGGCCAGTAAGTTAAAAAGTAAATATAAAGGGAAGAAAAAGGAATGGAGGAGGGTACTTAATAGGTTGGTACTGTATATATGTAAGTAGAATGATTGAGATGGGGAGGAGATATGATGGAGAATGGAATTTCAAAGAGGAAAGTGCAGAGGGGGGAGGGTATTACCGTGGGATATTTTTTATAATCATAGAAAATGTTATTAAAAATTGTGAAAAGAGTCACAGGTCAGTACCCACTAAGAAAATGAGGAAGAATATAACTAATATACAAGAGTTAGGGAGGAGAGAGGGAGCGAGAGGGAGAGGGAGAGAGGGAAGATGTAGAAGGTTTAGGTTAGATTGATCCTACCCTCTCCAGTGTCTTGTGGTTCAGGAGTTTCCTATAAGGGCCTGGTGATGGTTCAACCATTTGGAAAAGATAAAAAAATTAATTAAATTAAATTTTAAAAAATATCCCAGATATGGAATATGGGTTCAAGTACTTATAATTTTTTTCACTGTAGGCAGTTCAGAGCAGAGCACCACATCTTTGGAGCAAAAGATTATTAAAATAGCTCTACTTAAATCAATTTTAACAATCAGAATGATATTCTCTCTGTCTCTATCTTTATGTCATTCCTCTCTCTCCTCTTTTTCTCTCCTCTTCACCCTTTTTCCTTTCCCTTCTATCCTCTCCCTCCTTCTCTTTCTTTCACATTCTCATTCTTTCATATTTATGAAGAGGTCAATTTTGTAATTACATGTTACTGTGTCAAGTAATCATCAGAGATTAAAATACATTTTATGGGGATTTAATCAGAAAAAAAAATGTTCTAATAAATTTCAAAAGTATTTTTATCAACATTTTGTAGTTTATATACAGGTTGTTGTAAAAACAAAGCTGGCTTTACTTATTTTTTTTTTTTATATAATGAGTCTATGAGGCAATTCAGATCCTAGTCTCCTTCAGACTTCTTTCTGATCTTCAAAATCTCCTGACCTTTGCTGGAGAGATGGCACAAAGGTAAAAGACACTTGTTTGCAAAACCTGATTGCCTGAATTTGATTCCCCAGTGTCAAAGTAAAGCAAATGCACAAAGCTAGCATCTGGAGTTCATTTGCTGGAGTCTCTACTACACCAATTTCTCTCCCTTTCTTTCTTTCTTTCTTTCTTTCTTTCTTTCTTTCTTTCTTTCTTTCTTTCTTTCCTTCCTTCTTCCTTCCTTCCTTCCTTTCTTTCTTTCTTTCTTTCTTTTGTACTTTCTTTCTTCATTCTTTGTTTCTTTTCTATCTCTCTCTCTCTCTCTGAAATAAGAAAACTAAAACATCTCCTCATCTGTAGAATCAAGAAAATAGTTTATCTGTCTATTCTCCTAGATTGATATACATATCATTTGAAATTTAGGGTAAAAATGTATTTAAAATTGTCAAGTAAAATTATATATTAAGGATCTATTATTGACTTAGAGAAGAATCATTCTGAAATAGTAATATTTCTCAAATCAAATACTTTTAAATCCATAAAATTTGACTATTTCCACTACTAGGGTGTAATTTGCACCAGGGTTATACCTCACTGAGTGATTTAATTAATAGTTAGGAATAATTTCTCATTAACATTTGACTAGTTAGGGAAAATGTAAAAGATCATTAGGATATTTCTTGTTATAAATAGTCTGAACTGGAGTTTTAAAGCACAGTATCCACTTTGTTTATGCAGTTATTTACTTTAAATTAATTCTGTTTATCTTAAAACAAAAATTCCTTTCCTCATTTGAATTAACTACATTTCTGGTGATTAGTATAAACATATAGCTGGTGGCTACTATATTTATATTAATGATATAGAGCAGTTCCACTATGACAGAACTCATTTGCATAGCATAGCACTGCTACACAGAAAAAGTGACATTCAATTTGGAACTTATAACATTTGTAAGAGCTTATTAGTCCTGGACATTGACACGTGTGAGAAAAAGGATATATAGTATGTTTAAGAGACATGATATGATATCTTTAGGACAATACTCAGTCATCATTCTTCCCAAACTTTTCTTTTGGTTTTACTTAAACAAAATTTAATATTGTCTATTTATCATGCTTTAAAGAAAATGGAAACTCATAAAAAATGGTCCTTTTAATGTTTTTAACTTCTGCACAGTTTTAAAACTTAAATTAAATCTGAATAAGCTTCCATAAAAGTTACGCAGAACATTGGTGATCACTGATTCAAATTCTATATTATTAAAAGGAAGAAAGTAAAGCTCAAAAACAAGGAAGGTCCTAACAAGAACATTTGTATTTTAAATGACAAAGATTGTTGTGACCTTATTAGTATGTTGGGAAATGATTTAAAAAAATCTTATGTTTCAATCTTGACTTTGACATCAATTAATAAGATTCTTATTATTAATATTCTTCTTCCCTTATGAAACTAGAAATTATACATTGTTGATGCATCACAAATTCCTGCTGATCTGCTAATGATGAAATATATGGGCCTTCCAGGAAATGAATTGTAATATTGTTTTGACATCCAAAGAAGCTGAATATTCTGACAAAATGGAATTAAGCTGAATATCCATGTGCACATTTTCCCTTTTTGTTTTATTGAGAAACTTAAAATGATCCATGTGTAAATATTTGAAAACAATATTGTTTGGGCCTTTGTCGAGTATCAAGTAGCTATAGTTGCTTGGCCCAAAATCCGGGTCCTCAAGTCTATTCCATTGGTCTATACTCCTGTTTTTATGCCAGTACCATGCTGTTTTTATTACTATGGCTTTGTAATATAGCTTTATATCAGGTATGGTGATGCCACCAGGGGTATTTTTTTGCTGAGGATATGTTTGGAAATGCGAGGCCTTCTGCCTTTCCATATGAAATTTGAGATCATTTTTTCTATCTCTGTGAAGAACACTGTAGGGATTTTAATTGGAATTGCGTTAAATCTATATATTGCCTTTGGTAAGATTGTCATCTTCACAATGTTAATTCTGCCTATACAGGAGCATGGGAGGTGTTTCCATCGTTTCAAGTCCTCCTCAATTTCTTTTTTGAGAGTTTTTATGTTTTCCGTGTATAGATCTTTTACTTCCTTGGTTAACATTATTCCAAGGTATTTGATTTTTTTTGTTGCTATTGAAAATGGGACTATGTCCTTTATTTCTTTTTCTGTGTCTTTGTCATTTGCATACAGAAATGCTTCCGATTTTTGTGCATTGATTTTGTATCCTGCTACTTTGCTATAGGAGTTAATCACCTTCAGGAGTTTTAGGATGCAGTCTCTCGGGTCTCTTACATATACAATCATGTCATCGGCGAATAGCGCTAACTTAACTTCTTCCTTTCCTAATTATATCCCTTTTATTTCCTTCTCCTGCCTTATTGCTTGGGCTAGGACTTCCAGAACTATATTGAAAAGCAGAGGTGAGAGAGGACATCCCTGTCTTGTTCCTGATCTCAATGGGAATTCCTCCAGTCTCTCTCCATTAAGTATTATTTGGGCCTTTGGAGCTTTGTATATTGCCTTTATTATATTAAGATGTGAACCAGCCATGCTGATTCTCTCCAATGTTTTGATCATGAAGTGATGTTGTATCTTGTCGAAGGCATTTTCTGCATCTATCGAAATGATCATGTGATTTTTATGTTTAAGCTTGTTTATGTGGTGTATTACATTGACAGATTTTCGTATGTTGAACCACCCTTGTGTTCCTGGGATAAATCCCACTTGGTCAAGGTGGATAATGCTTTTGATGTGTTGTTGGATTCGGTTTGAGAGAATTTTGTTCAGGATCTTTGCGTCTATGTTCATTAGGGAAATAGGCCAATAGTTTTCTTTTCTTGTGGCATCTCTGCCTGGTTTTGGGATTAGGGTGATACTAGCTTCATAGAAGGAGTTGGGTAGATAGCATCTTCAACAAATGGTGCTGGACAAACTGGATAACCACATGCAGGAAACTAAAACTTGATCCACACATTTCACCATGCACAACACTCAAATCCAAATGGATCAAAGACCTCAACATAAGACCAGAAACTCGAAAACTACTGGAAGAAAATTTAGGAAGTACCTTCCATGATATAGGAATGGAAAAAGACTTCCTGAATAAAACCCCAGTGGCTCAAGTTCTTAAACAGTCACTCAATCATTGGGATCATATGAAGCTGAAGAGTTTCTTTACAGACAAGCATATAATAAGCAAAGCCAATAGAATACCCAGAGAATGGGAGAAAATATTTGCAGGTTATCCAACTGATAGAGGCCTTATCTCTAGAATTTACAAAGAACTCAAAAGTCTAAACAATAAGAAGACAAATACCCCACTCACAAAATGGGGCACAGAGTTAAACAGGCAATTCACAGAGGAAGATATACAAATGGCAAACACACACCTAAGAAAATGTTCATCATCCCTAATCATCAGAGAAATGCAAATTAAAACAACTATGAGATTCCACCTTACCCCAATAAGGATGGCCAACATCAAAAGGTCAAATGAAAATAAATGCTGGCGAGGATGTGGAGAAGCAGGGACACTCATTCACTGTTGGTGGGAATGCAGGATGGGACAACCACTTTGGAAAGCAATATGGAGACTCCTGAAAAAGCTGACTATAGAAATACCAACAGACCCAGTTATACCATTACTGGGCATGTACCCTAAAACCTTCAAACCAAAAGCCAGAGAGATTTGCTCAACCCTGTTTGTAGCAGCTCAATTCGTAATAGCTAAAAGCTGGAATCAACCCAGATGTCCATCATTAGAAGAATGGATAACAAAGATGTGGTATATCTACACAATGGAATTCTATACAGCAGTAAGAAAAAACGACATAAAGAAATTTGAGGAAAAATGGTTGAACCTGGAACAGATCATTCTCAGCGAACTTACCCAATCACAGAAAAAAAATCGACACATAGTCTCACTCATCTGCAACACCTAAACTGAATCTGCCCAAGATGCCTTACATACCCAGCAAGCACCTCATGGACTAGACGATAAGATGGATGGGAGGGCGGGGAGGGAATCAAAGGGTGGAAAACAGTTATCCGGACCCAAACGGCAATGGTACCATAAAATTCTACTTCCTATAAGACAGACCAAATGGCTGAACCTTCACTAGACCCTTACAGGAAACACCTGAACCACAAGACACTGGAGAGGGTAGGATCAAGACTGACCTAAATATCCTACATCTTCCCTCCCTCCCTCTCCCCCTCTCCCCGTCTCCCCTCTATCTCTCTCCTCTCTAACTCTTGTATATTAGTTATCTTTTTCCTCAATTTCTTAGTGGACACTGACCTGTAACCCCCACTTCCAGCTTGGGCCTACCATCCACAATGAGCTTTTGATCAGAGAAACCTACAAGGTTTCCCAAAACAATGACAGACTTCTGTCAGAGTACTTGATGACCCACCAAAGGCCAGTGGTAAGACCCTATTGCTGAAGACTCCATACACAGCTGACGCGTAAAATGGAATGACATGGCTGGAAGCCAGGAGAGAGACAGTCCCCAGACAGTCAGCGTGTCCAGTGCTAGAAGGCGCTACATAGGCGACTGGGGGAAATGACCAAGATCTGTCCAAGCAACACATTGTTTAACCTAATTAGCAACAAATAACTGGATGTGATATCCACACAAGTGCAATAGTGGTACACAGCCATGGTGAGGAATCAATTGCTCTTGATTTGGCTAACTGATCCACTCAGTGGTACTAGACCCTTAGCTGGAGCTGGGACACAAGTTAGAACCATACCCAAACACAAGCCCACTCTACAATATCAAGCTACCATCAATCACGGGGTATAAGAGGGCCTACACCTATCAAACTGTCTATCAAAAAAGTAAGTGTTATCTCAATTTTCCGGGTGCTAACTTACTCTCCATTGGAGAATCTGCTTCTCTTTTCCAGATAGATGCAGATCCTAAGAAGAGAGCTGCCCCAACATACCTCAAAAGGGGCCCAACTGAAACTAAGGACAACTGGCAAAATAAGCAAGGGTGATGTTTTCCTGTGAACCGGATACCAGCACAAAGGGGAAGGAGATCAACGCAGAGAAAAATCAACTCCTACCAAATCAGAGAGCCAAAGCCTCAGAGGCCTCCAACACCTCAGCACTGAAGCAGACTAAAAATGAACCCAGCATGGCTCAGGGAAATCTTGCGGAAGAGGGGGCGGAAAGAATGTCAGAGTTACATGTTGGGTCATGATTTGCAGAGACATTTATCATACTAATAACTGGGGGCTAATTTCACAATGAACGACCCATTTTCATTAACAAGGAGGCTCTAATGGGAGGGGGTAGATCACAGATGAGCCTAAATAATGGTACCAAACTGCCTGTATTCACTGAAATGAAAACTAATAAATTAAATTAAAAAAATATATTTGAAAACTACAACTCTATCCTAGTTCTAAAAGAACCAGATCTATCTGTATATGCATAGTTGACTGTATTTAAAAATTTTATATGTTGATTTCATATATTGGGAAAACTAAAGATTCTAAACATGTGTACCTATATAATTAGAATAATGTCTATTGGCTGAAAAGATATAGAACGAGATCAATGAAATGGTCATTGAGATAATTCACTTGCTTATTTATTAATTATTTACAATGCTATAAGTAAGGCAAGACAATATATACAACACAATAACTTAAATAGTATAATTATTGGTAGAAACTTTGAGAAATCATGTAGTTTATCTCTCTCTCTCTATGATCCTATAATTTCATTTAGAAATTGAGTGTGAAAGCTAAATATTTTTTATCTCTTACTATCCAATAATTATTTATGCACTTTTATACCTGAAAGTCTCCTAATGACCTGGGTTTGATGGATTATTCCTATAATTTAAGGACCTTGGCGGCTGAGGAACCAGGATTAGCAAGGATAGAGCCCAGCCTGAGCTACAGTTGAAACTGTCCCCCCAAAAGTTCCAAGGCTGGAGAAATGGCTCAGCAGTTAATATGCATAATTGCAAAGCCTAAACACCCAGGTTCAATTCCCCAGTACCCACGTAAACCAGGTCCACAAGGTGGCATATATGCCTAAAGTTCATTTGCAGTGGCTGGAAGCCCTGACACACCCATTCTCTTTCTCTCTCATGAATAAATAAGTAAATAAATAAATAAATAAATAAATAAATAAATAAATAAATAAATAAAATTAAAAAAATTCCAACACAAAAAAAAACTTTGTTAGACTAAGTTGCCTAGTATTATGCTGCAATATAGTAGGTAACTTATAAATTTAACTTATTATTTTTTTACTGGGTAGTAAGATTATGCTAGGTAAAGTAAATGGAATTCCATTGTTCTGATTTTTAAAATTAAATAAAATATGAAAATTCTGCCAGTTAACATTTTTTATACTTATAATTTACTTTTTTCTTAGTAGAAAAAAGAGTAACTTTTTCAACCATCCACAGGAATATTTGATTAAAGCAGCTTTTGGATCTCAATATCAGATATATTGACCTTATAAATAGATTTTAGGCTTCTTAAAGTTATTGTTATCAATCCATGTGTTTTTCATTCTTATTAACTGAAAACTGTTACCATGACAACCAAATTATGTAGAATGTTAAATAACAACATTTGTTGACAGCTTCCAGTCTGATTACTTCTCAGCCAGCCTCTTGAAAGAAAAAAAAAAGACAAAGAATATTCTATTTTGGCTGTTAGTGAAGCACTCCTTGACATAAATAAGGAACCTTCTCTATGCAAGTCATCCTTGCTATATCCATCTACTTTGGCAGGGGTGGGGGCATATCAAAATACATTTGCTTGTCTTCTAGTGGATGATTTTTCTTTCTAACTGGTAGAGTATGATTCACAGTGCCTTATATATGAGCAAAAACTTCAAATGACTTTTGATTTGTTTTTATTATTCAAGGAAGCAGCTCGTATAATGGTTGTGTTAGATATATGAAGAAAGACAGAAAGTGCAGTTGCTCATGATTAGCCTTTTCTCTTTGCTCTCACAAATATTTTTTGTTATTTTAGTGTAAGTGAATGTTAGAAAAATTACTTAATTTTCTGGTTTATACATTTAATTCATAGCTAGGATTAAATATATTTCTACTTGCATGATGAAAGAAGAAATACACTTAAGTTTCTTTAACCACCCTGAAAAGTTTCCTTTTTGGAAACTAGTATGGGTAAAAGGAACATCTGGGTTATATTTAGTGATACTTAATGGTTTGTCTCAAAAATCTTACTAACCATCAAAAACCTTATTTACCCTTAAAGGCCACAGGGTACATATGCTGATGTGACAGACTCAAAATAAACTACCTTATCACATACATAGCTTTGAAAATTAGGCTATTAAAACACTTAAATGGGCCTTGGAAAGGAAGATGAAATGTAAGAATAACTTTGCAAATTGTTCAAGAAGAAAATTTGACAAATTATTAAGGAAAATACTGATGCTAGAAGCTCCTGAACAAGATATTTTCCTTCTCTAGATAATTTGACCTCAAATACACTCCAAGATGACACAGTGAGAGCACCACAACTGGAGGTCTAATCATTTATTTGACATTTGTAATTTGTAACATTGACTATCAGCCTACTCGCTGCTGCTTAAAAGGGGAGGTGCCAAGCTAACTGTTGTGGTTTGAATGTAAAATGTCTCCATAGACTCATATATCTGAACACTTGGTCCCCAGTTGGTGGAGCTGTTTATAATGTTATGGATCTTTACAAGGTGGAGTCTTTCTGGAAGAAGTGATTCCTTCAGGGCAAGCCTTGAGTTTTTATAGCCCAGACCTACTTCCTTCCTGTTCCTTTGGTTTTCTGAATGTGTTTCAGTGTAATCAGCTGATACTTTATTGTGCCATAAATCTCCCCCTCAAAGCTGTAGGCCAAAATAAGCCAAATATATATTTGAAACAATATTTTCATAAGAACATATCTAATTCTAATTGAGTAACCTGAAATGCTCTGTTCTATTTTTCAAACTAATAAGGTGATCTGTTATGTTCAATTCAGTAAACCTTAATGGAGAAACATCTCAATATTCCTTTTGAAATCTTGTTTGTATATGTGGTGTGTGTGTGTGTGTGTGTGTGTGTGTGTGTGTGTGTGTGTGTGTGTGAGAGAGAGAGAGAGAGAGAGAGAGAGAGAGAGAGAGAGAGAGAGAGACAGACAGACAGAGAGAGAGAGAGACAGAGACAGAGACAGAGACAGAGACAGAGACAGAGAAAGAGACAGAGACAGAGACAGAGACAGAGAAAGAGAAAGAGAAAGAGACAGAGACAGAGACAGAGACAGAGACAGAGACAGAGACAGAGACAGAGAAAGAGAAAGAGAAAGAGAAAGAGAAAGAGACAGAGACAGAGACAGAGACAGAGACAGAGAAAGAGAAAGAGAAAGAGAAAGAGAAAGAGAAAGAGAAAGAGAAAGAGACAGAGACAGAGACAGAGACAGAGAAAGAGAAAGAGAAAGAGAGAAAGAGAGGTGTGTGTATATGGCTTTTCATCTCATAAGCATGCTGGGGTTACACACATGTACTACTACACTGGAACTTACATGATTGCAGTGGATCTGAACTCTTTCATCAGACTTGTGTGGGAAGAACTTTAGAACCATTTTCATAGTCTTCAACATAGCAGTTTTTATTTAACCTGATTTTCATTGACAATTTTTATACAAGTATAAAATGTATTTTGATCATAATCCTCTCCATTACCTTCTCTTGAACTGTCTCTAAATGCCAATTACACAGAACTCCTACATTCTTTTTTTTTTTTTTTTGAGAACATTATTAAATAAAGATTTTGCGAATTGGTCATATACCCATTTGAATATTCCCCTTTTGCCCTATTCCAATTTCACTGAGTATCCTCTTCTTTATGGTCATTGGTAGTCACTGTAGGGCCATATTTGCACAAGTTACTAGCAAAAGGATTCCACAAAGTACGTTTTCCCATCTTGTGGCTCTTACATTCATTTTGCCTCCTCTTCAGCAATGTATCCTGAGCCTTGTAGAGTGTATTGTTACTTTTCTTTCATTTTGGGTTCTCAGCAACTTTGGCTTTTCTGCATTTACTTTCATCTCCTTGGAGGATATTCTCAGACTACCAGTTATAGCAGCATTCATATTTAACCTGCTGTTTCCTTTGTAATGTTTACAAAGCCCTGGTGGTTGTGATAGAGATTACCAATCCAGAGCTAGGTATTTGGCTTAATTCTGTGTCAGTTTTATGTGTATTAATTCTCCCTGGTATTTAACATCATATGTAAATACAGATTCTGTAGCCAAGAGTGATAGTAGCATGGATCAAATGACATAAATGTAGATATTTAGAAGATATTGTGATGGGTATAACCTCTCCTTTTAGACAAGGAATACTGAGAACATCTCTCTAGGGTCTAAGAGCTTCCAAGCCATAGGCTTCTAACTTGATTTTCAGTACCATGCATGTTTTCTTTCCACAGAGCAGGCCTCATATCCAATTTGAGGGCAGTTGATTACCCTATAATCTATGGGTGACTATTGCACCAGTGTAAACATCTTGTCTGGCTGCTTGATTTTGAAGCTTCCAGGTTCGATTCTATGTTCTATGATTCTATGTTGCTTTTGATGGCTTTGTTATTTCTAGCACTATGAGAGTTAGCTACCAAGGAGCTGGCTTCCGTCTCATTTCCAGCATGGTATCTCAATATCTGCAGGTGCGGCCTGTGATACCTTCAGCAATAGGATCTTACCATTTAGATCCCAGTGGGTAACCAAGTGCTTTGGCAATGGCCTACATTGTTTTGGAAGCCTCATGGGCCTCCTTAACGAAAATCTCACTGTTGGCAGTAGCCCAATTCTGGCAGTGGGCTTTATTCCCAACAGCTCATGTGGTTTTAGGGTAATTCTTTCTTCATTCCTTCAGTGTACTTCTCCAAGAATTATGCCTCTCATTCTTTCAGTCTCTTTTCCTTCTCTCTCTGCCTCTTTAAGGCATTTCTACATTTTAATTAGCTAGAAACCCTTTATTTCTATGGTACCTAGGTTTCTTTGGCATGAACTCATGCCATCATTTGTTTTATGCATATCCCCCATCATCTCCCTCCTTAACCATATTCTCTCAGACCCTTTTACCCCTGTATTCTATCTCTCCCCTTGCCTGCCTACTATTCTCTCCTCTGATCCCTTCCTGCCTTTCCTCTCTCCAAACCTCATTCTTGTTTTGTAACTAGTACTATTTATGATTCCTACAACTTATAATCAAATAAGATTATTGCATGCTAGGATTCACATATGGAAGAGAACATGTGGTGTTTGTCTTTCTGAGCCTGGACAACCTTTTTCAGTATACCATTTTTTTCAGGTCCATTTATTTTTCAGAACATTTCACTTTTCCTTACTGATAAGTAGAATTCCATTGTGTATATGTACAATTTCTTCACTATCCATTCAACAGTTGGTGGGCATCTGGACTAATTACATTTCCGAATTACGGTGAATAGAGCAACCATAAATATGGCTGAGCAACTATTCTACAGCAAAGTGTAGAGCCTTCGGGGATATGCCCAGGAGTTGTATAGCTGAATCAAATTGTAGTTTTATTTTTAGAGTTTTGAAGCATATCCCTACTGATTTCCAAAGTGGCTATATAAGCATGCACTCATCTAAGAGAGGAGGATGTGAAACTCTATTGCTTCCAAAGTAGTTCCACCTCTTAAATGTCTTTTTCCTTTATTGTGTGTGGTGATTATGACAAACTGCATTCCAAACAGCTTTAAAATCATTATTATAGGCAAATAAAGACTACAGAAATATTAGGAAATAAGAATAAAAGGGCTACATAAACTCCTTGCCCATTCAGTTGTTTGAAAACAATTCCCCTAAGTTTTCTTATACCAGTGTAACAGCTTACAGTCTTCTATTTATGGTCATATTTATTCATTTTCTATTTTGTAGTTAAATAATATAGAAAGTAATTTATTAGATATTTTGATAAAATAAAGCAATCAAAATAGAATTTCTGCAACTGTTCTTTAAGCTTCTAGATAAATTTAGGCCTTCGCCCCAGTCCCAATCAAAATATCATTTTGCATATATAGTGACTGACAAATACTAAAAAGGCAAAAAGCTTCTAAAATTCCCATTTTGTACATATACCACAAGAACTAATCCATAGCATCTGGTCACTGGGTAAGACAAGATGATTCCTGATACATCACAAGTTTGGATAACTGTTACCCTTCAAACTGGCTTATTTTACTTAAATTTATCTAGGTTATTCTATACTGCACTTTGTGAAAGGATGTTTCTTTCTTTCAGAAAATGGATCCTATTTGCTAATTCTGATGTATTCTGTCAATTAATTTAGATTCCTGATTCATTATTAATAGATTTTTGTATGTGGATAAATTGTCAGTTTAATTTCCTTAGTGTTCTCACCTAAATAGTAGCTTTGTTAAATATCAGTTAGCTACATATATGTAGTTTGATTTTTGGATTTTATGATTTTTCTATTGTGTTATGTTTAATTCCTGTACTTTACTATTTACCTTTTTTCTTAAGTCCTAAAGTAATGGATTTCTTTGTGACATTTTTTATACATACACATAGTTATACATTGTTCCTTCTTTCTTTCCTCCCCTCACTACTCTGTGTTATTGCTCCTTCTTGCTGGGCTCTTTACTCCTACAGCACACAAATTATTTCTATACTCACTTTCTATTTTCTCTCCTCATATTAGAATATTTCCTGTCCTCTCAGTATCCCAATGCCTTACATATAATTTCCATATATATATATATATATATATATATATATGATATAATAATATCATTCAGATAATCTACTTTCTGAATATGAAAGAAAATATGCAACATTTGTCTTTCTGAGTTTATGAGTCTGTATTATGTCTTTTAATATAATTATCTCCAGTTCCTTCCATGTTCTATAAATGACATAAATTCATATTTAATATCTAATAAAAATACCACTGTGAAATTATATTATATTTTAATTGATTGATAGGTTGAAGGACTTAAGATTGTCTCATATCCTAGCTGTTGTGAATAGTGCAGTAATAAACATATCAGTGATGAATCTTTGTGATGTGCTGGTTTAGAATCGTTTTGGCTTATACCCAGGGGTGGTATTGGATTGTATGATAATTCTATTTTTAGTTTCCAGAGAAACTTTCATACTAATTTCCAAAGTGTCTGCCACCAATGGTGTATGAGAATATCTCCTTCTCCTACTATTCTCCAGAATTTGCTGTCTTTTGTTATCTTGATGGTAGTCATTCTGAGAGTCACACATGAACTTACAATGTAATTTTACTCTGTGTTTCCCTGATAGCTAAGGATATTGCAATTTTTTCAAATATCTATTGTATATTTATATTTATTTCTTTCATTGAGATCTATCTGCTCAATTGATTATCCCATCTATTGATCAATTATTTATTTTAACTAATATAGCTTTGTAGTTTGTTTAAGTCAGATATTGTAATGCTAGTGAAAGCTCATTATTTTCTCCTTGAATTGCCTTAGATATTTAAGTTTTATTTATTATCTAATTGTTTTGGTGATGTTAATTACACAGAATCTGTCAATCTCTTTGGTAGAATGCATATTTAAAATGTTAATTCTCCCATTTATGAATGTGGGGTGATATTTCTACATATTATGTGTGTCCTTTGTAATTTCCTTCATTGGAGTTTTGGAATATTCATTTTAGAGAATTTTATTTCCTTTGACAAATCAATTCCTTAACATCTTAATATTAATATCCTTAATATTACTATGTGTATTTATTTTTACTTACCTTTTTACTAGTGAATAATCATTTCAATTATCAAGAAAATCTTTAAGTGTTTTGCTGCTGAGAACAATGTTAGCTTTCATACTCTTCATAAGTTTTCTAATTTTTGAGTAAGTTTCTTTCCATTCCTTCCAGAGATGTTTAACTACAGAATGAAGACTAACCTTGCATATGGGTAGCACTGTGCCATTCTATGGGCTTACATCCTGGAAAGAATATAAAAGGGCCCAGCAGAAAGTGGATGACAGATGAGTATTGACATTTCCCTTATCTTTTCTGCCTCCTAATATGCTAAGATACAATGAAATAATCTCTTGCCCTCTAAACGCAAACCTTTTCTATCACTATGCCTTCCTTGCAACAAGTGACTGCACTCCCTGTACTATAAATCAAAATGATCCTTACTCTCTTAAATAGCTTCTTGTTACAAGAAAATTACAAATATGAAAAATCAGTTGCATGTTGGGGTTGTTGGTATAACTAACCTGAGTATGTAGTTCATAGGCCTTTGAAATTGGTTAATAGGAGAAAAAACATGGAAGAGTTTAAAATTCTGTACTCAAGAATCCCTACAAATTAAAAAAAAAGTATTGATGTAACAATGACCTTTTGTAGACTGAAGTGAAATTTGATTTAAAAGTGATATATTATCATGTAAAGTTGGCAAGAGTTGAGCTTTAGGTGGCTAATATCCATTTTCAAATTGACTGGGTTTGGAGTCACTTAGGAACTATACCTCTGGGTGTGCCTGAGAGAGCATTTCTAGAGAAGTTCAATTGAATAGGAATGATTTACCCTGAATCTGGGTGACAGTGTTCCACAGACTAGAGAATCAGGCAGAAGAAAAAGGGAGAAATGGAAAACTCATATAGATGCTGGCAATTTTCTCTACTATTTTCTGATATACCAAATTGTGTGTAAGTAGTCTCCTCCCTCCATGGACAGCACCTGAGTCCCAAATCATCCCTTACCTGTGATGACTGTATCTCTTGTAATTTGAGCCAATATAAATCTTTCCTCCAATGAATTACTTCTTGTTATGTATGTTGTCACAGCTATGACAAAGGTAATGCATAAAGAAACTCACTGAATCAACTGAGGCAACT
This sequence comes from Jaculus jaculus, assembly GCF_020740685.1. Classification (NCBI taxonomy): domain Eukaryota; kingdom Metazoa; phylum Chordata; class Mammalia; order Rodentia; family Dipodidae; genus Jaculus; species Jaculus jaculus. The sequence continues at coordinate 123,390,875 of NC_059125.1, forward strand.
GTGGTTTTACATTTTATTAAAGAGATATATTGTATTGCTTTTTCACATGTTGAAACGTTTTGCATAAGAGAACTAAATTCCACTTTTAATTTAATTTTAATTTTAATTACTGAACTACAACTTCCCCTCAGTCAAGAAAGAAGTTTCAGAAGGTAAGCTGAGCAAGTGACATGGGGTTTCTGGTCACAACAGGGGATTTCTGGTGAACACAAAGCAAATACTTTGTAGAAGTGCAGTTGTATCCACATTTCTCCCTTGGGTTCAGCTAGTCATTCCCACTGTTACTTGACTCTCTTATTCTAGCAACCTAGATCATGGACTCTGCACTATAAAATCACTCCTCCAGAAGAAGGCCACTCTACAAGTTCAAAGTTTCAACATTTGTTGAATGTTAGATACTCAAAAGCACATTGTACTTAAAATTGCTTAAGAAGTTATCACTGTAAATTGGTAATGTGACAGAGTTTTCTTAGCAGCTTCCCTCGATATACTGTCGCCCCCCTGATGTAGATTTTCTGGTTTCACCTAACCTTTAAGTTTCTATTGACATAATTATAAATATACCATTTGTTGACATCTTAGTTTCAATACTGGCCTCTAAGGAAAACTTTGGAAAATAATTCCACTTCCCTTCCATGTGAATTCCTCACTGAGTTAGGTAAACTCATCTCTCTCTTTGAGAGAATTTTGGTGTGGAGACTTGCAGTAAAAATATTGTCTAGAAGCATTTCAATAGCACCACAGGAAATCCACAGTAGTCAGTTGAAGACTTTGAGATGTTTCAGGAACTGTCAAATATTTGAGATCAATGTACCCTGATATAGCTAACATTCCCTAAGTGTAAACCTTACTGTTTATTCATTCAAAATATTTAACTTTTAAATATTGACATCATTTACAAATTTTTCTCAGCATTATAAATGATTATTTCCTCAAGGATAGTGGAAATACCTGGTAATTGCTCCCACTCATATGCAAAGAATTTCACCTAGATTTCATAATTCTCTAAATAGGAAAAATAATGAATCCCATAGCTGAGAAGATGCTTATTATACAGACAATGGTTACTTTTGAATATTCCCCATATATTAAGGAACTTGGCAATATAAAGAAGTACAACATAATGAGAAAAACATCATGAGGAGTGATTTGGATGACACATATTGATCAATCAGTATTGCATTTGTACATGTGCTGCAGAGACCATCTGTGTTTAATGTCTATATATGTATATATATATGTTTGTGTGTAATTGAGTATTATGATCAACAAAAGTTATATCCTTAATATATATAAGATTTAATCTACTTGTATATATATATATGTATGGTATATAATTAAAACCACTTATATGAATTCATGTAAATGTCAGGCATTTCCATAATATGAAAAATTTTATAAATAAAAAGAGACAATGGTTCATAATCAATAGTTCCATACTAGAGCATGAAACTAAGTGAAGATTAGTCAACTTCTAGTTTGTCTTAGCAACAAGCATCTCCATTTTTTTCTTATGTGAATACGTATGTTACTAGATTCTTCACATGGCAAATTATTTTGATGACCAAATGAAATAATGTACTTCAATGTGTTTAAAAAAACCATAATGTTCTATATAAAGCTTTTATTACATGCATTTTATAGCTAAAGTTAGATTGAGTTTTGCAAAAAATAAATCACTAAAGTATTACTAAATAGAAAAATGTTACTATCATATATATGGAGTTATCAAAAGAGATACAATTCTTCACTGGGTGTGGTGGCACATGCTTTTAATCCCAGCACTTGGGAGGCAGAGGTAGGAGGATTACCCTGAGAGGCCACCCTGAAACTACATAGTGAAGTCCAAGTCAGCCTGCGCTAGAGTGAGACCATGCCTTGAAAAAAAAAAGTTTAAAATGTTATTCTTCATCATGACCTCCAAAGTCATCATAATTTGATGGTTGAAATTGATTCTCAGCTTGATATAACCTAGAGTCATTGTGGGGCTTTACCTAGATAGGATATCTTCTGGACTAGCCTGTGAAACATCATCTTCATAATGTTAACTGAGATAGGAAGACTCACCTTAATTATGGGTAGTGCCATTCCACTGGCTGGGGTCCTTGACCACATAAAGTAAGTGTGCTTATTGAGCCCCAGAATTCATCACTCTCTAGTTCTCACTGAGCCCTGATTGAGACTAGCTGCATCAAATTTCTGCTACAGTGCCTTGCCTGCCATGATGTAATATATCCTGGAACTCTAAATTTAAATAAATCCTTTCTCCTTTAAACTGATTTTTTCAGGAATTCTGTCCCAGCAGCTATAAGTGGTAATCCTTCCTGGTTTTATAGAGAAGTAGATAGACAGGCATATCGATAGGTAGATAGAGAGATGCAGACATTAAAATGTAACATTTAAATATTTCTAAAATGAGAATTTAAGGCTTTGTAAATTCTATATGTTATGGAGTATGATGTACAAGACCTACTCAGGCTATGTTTCCAATCAATTCAGTCAAGCTTCCTAGGGAACTCCTACACATTGGTTTTGGCTGTACATATATATTACTACCAACCACAGAAAACCTTGATTTAAGTGCATCTTTGATATGTGGAATAAGATTTATTACCAAATGATCTATTTTGAAACCTGGCAGAAAAACAAAGTCTAAGCATTTCAGATCTAATCTGAGATAAATACTGGATATTTCTTTACAATGTAGTGGTATCTCATATATGAAAATGTGGAGGCAATGTTTATATCGCTAATAATAACACAATACTATTTCAAGCACCTTTGTCAACAATTTGAACACTAATATATATCAGTGAAATTTTTCCTATCATATAATGAAGATAATTAGGAAAACTACCTAATTTTTGCTATAAGATTAGAACTAATATGAGCTATCCATTAGTGATAGTAAGCTTTCCTGCACCTTGGAAAATTACTTGAGAATATATCAAGCTTCACTTCCCAATGCTACCTTCAATTATGAAACTATAAATGTATCAATCTACTGATGAAATTAGAACCCTTATGCTACAATCACCTCTCAAATTTCCCATCTGTAAACACTGCTGAGCCTTTGAGAGATATTTCAGATTCAAATTTTTTTTTTATTTTAATTTAATTTATTAGTTTTCTTTTCAGTAAATACAGGCAGTTTGGTACCATTATTTAGGCTCATCTGTGATCTACCCCCTCCCATTAGACCCTCCTTATTATTGAAAATGGGTCGTGCATTGTGGAATTAGTCCCCAGTTATTAGTATGATAAATGTCTCTGAAAATCATGACCCAACATGTAACTCTGACATTCTTTCCGCCCCCTCTTCCGCAAGATTTCCCTGAGCCATGTTGGGTTCATTTTTGGTCTGCTTCAGTGCTGAGGTGTTGGGGGCCTCTGAGGCTCTGGCTCTCTGATTTGGTAGGAGTTGATTTTTCTCTGCATTGATCTCCTTCCCCTTTGTGCTGGTATCCAGTTCACAGGAAAACATCACCCTTGCTTATTTCGCCAGTTGTCCTTAGTTTCAGTTGGGCCCCTTCTGAGGTATGTTGGGGCAGCTTTCTTCTTAGGATCTGCATCTATCTGGAAAAGAGAAGCAGATTCTCCAACGGAGAGTAAGTTAGCACCCAGAAAATTGAGATAACACTTACTTTTTTGATAGACAGTTTGATAGGTGTAGGCCCTCTTATACCCCGTGATTGATGGTAGCTTGATATTGTAGAGTGGGCTTGTGTTTGGGTATGGTTCTGACTTGTTTCCCAGCTCCAGCTAAGGGTCTAGTACCACTGAGTGGATCAGTTAGCCAAATCAAGAGCAATTGATTCCTCACCATGGCTGTGTACCACTATTGCACTTGTGTGGGTATCACATCCAGTTAATTGTTGCTACTTAGGTTAAACAATGTGTTGCTTGGACAGATCTTGGTCACTTCCCCCAGTCGCCTATGTAGCGCCTTCTGGCACTAGACACGCTGACTGTCTGGGGACTGACTCTCTCCTGGCTTCCAGCCATGTCATTCCATTTTACGTGTCAGCTGCGTATGGAGTCTTCAGCAATAGGGTCTTACCACTGGCCTTTGGTTACAGATAAGCATATAATAAACAAAGCCAATAGAATACCCACAGAGTGGGAGAAAATATTTGCAGGTTATCCAACTGATAGAGGCCTTATCTCTAGAATTTACAAAGAACTCAAAAGTCTAAACAATAAGAAGACAAATACCCCACTCACAAAATGGGGCACAGAGCTAAACAGGCAATTCACAGAGGAAGAGATACAAATGGCAGATTCAAATTTTAACACTGAATTATTACATATTTCATTGTTATTGTTATTTTTAATTTTAATTGGAACACAACTTTAATGGTTTACAAAAATTGTACAAATGTCTACCTTCACTATATTACTTTGTTTTCTTTTGCCATAATAAAATACCTATCAATAAATATTTATTTAACACACAATTTTGGAGAATGAACATCCAAGATCAGTGGCCCCTTCTATTTTGCCTGTGGTGAAAGCATTATGATGAATGGAGCCACAGTTGTGGGAACATATTTGAAAGGCATCACATTTCAAGACATAAAGCAAGAAAAATTGGAGTCCACATTATTTTTCTTTTTGTAATGACTGTGTGAAATAACTAGGGTTTTGAAGGAACTACACTGATTCCTTGCAAAGGCAGCATTGTCAATGCCCTAATTACTTTCAACAACACTATCCCTCTTAAAGGTTACACTGCCTCAACATAGCAACACTAGGATCAAACTTAGAATATGAATCTTCATGGGACACAGTAAAATTTAGCTCTCATTTCTGTGGATTAAAATAACAAGTATGAGAAAGTAATTTCAGACCTGGAAAATTATATCTATATATATAATGAATTTAATATCTAATCAGTTTTAATCATATATATATATATATATATATATATATATATATGTATGTATGTATGTATGTATGAATGTATGTATGTATGTATGTATTCATTTTATTTGGGGTCAAAATGTAATCAGAATGCTTTGGTGTAGTTTGAATGTCATCACAAATGCCAATGGACACAAAGAAGAATTAAAATCTTTAATTGTGAGGAACGTCTTACAAAAATTGTCTTACATATCCTCTACAGCCAATAGGACTTGAAGGGAGGAGGAGGTGCATCAAAGACAATCATTTTGGAGTTAACTCATGCCCCTCTGATGAGGTGGTCAATCTCATTTCTGAGACTTATGATATCTCTGTCTCTGTTATTATCATTCCTTGCATTCTTCTCTCATCATCTGGACATTTGGGCTTGGGAACTACTTGAAATTCTGAATCCAATTAGTATCTACTAGCACCAACCTTGTATTCTTCCAGAATAATCTGGGATGGTATTCAGGAGTTTCTCATGGGACAAATACATAAAAATGTATATATGCTATGGTATTAGTAACACATATATGAAGATTATTTTATTATATGAAGGAAAGGTGTCTTTATAATACAAAATCTCTTATCATCTTCTCATTTATCTTATCAGAAAGTTTAAAAAATATTTGGAATACTGCCTTATTATTCTTAGGGATTTTTTTTTTAATTTTCATTTATTTATTTATTTGAGAGAGACAGACACAGAGAGAAAGACAGATAGAGGGAGAGAGAGAGAATGGGCGCGCCAGGGCTTCCAGCCTCTGCAAACGAACTCCAGACCCGTGCGCCCCCTTGTGCATCTGGCTTACGTGGGACCTGGGGAACCGAGCCTCGAACCGGGGTCCTTAGGCTTCACAGGCAAGCGCTTAACTGCTAAGCCATCTCTCCAGCCCCTCAGGGATGTTTTTGCTTTAGAAATATCCTTGTTGGTATTTCCACATGTACTTTTTCCTACTGTAGATAATCACAAATTTATCATTGGTATATGATATTGCAGGTAAATCCATGTCTGAACATTCAAAGAGGCAATATTATTTATTCCCAACACACAAGCTGATAAAATACTGTCTTAAAAAAAAAACTGCAAGGGTTGCAATTTGTAGTGGTATCTTTGGTAAATGGTAATTTGCTTAAAAGATAAAAATCCATTTTATATTTTCTAGCAATCTTTTATACCTGTAACTAAAAATTACTCTTAATATGATGCCTCAGACTTTTTTCCTTTTAATTTATGAGTTATATTCTCCAAATATGATGCATCCTAATGTCTGTCAGAATGTTCAACTACCTGGCAATTCTCAGATCCATACCTTGGAACACAGATTTTTTTAAAATTTTTGTTTATTAGTTTTGTATTCAGCAAATACAAGCAGTTTGGTACCATTATTAGGCTCATCCATGTCCTACCCCCTCCCCATTGGCTCCTCCTTGTTGAGATATATGGGCCATGCATTGTGGAGTTAGCCCATAGTTATTGGTAAGATAAATGTCTCTGCATACCATGACCCAACATGTGGCTCTGACATTCTTTCCACCCCCTCTTCCGCAAAATTTCCCTGAGCCATGTTGGGTTCATTTTTGGTCTGCTTCAGTGATGAGGTGTTGGGGGTCTCTGAGGCTCTGGCTCTCTGATTTGGTAGGAGTAGATTTTTCTCTGTGTTGGTCCCCTTCCCCCTTGTGCTGGTATCCAGTTCATCAGGAAAACAGCACCCTTGCTTGTTTCGCCAATTTTCCTGAGTTTCAGCCGGGGCCCTTTTGAGGTATGATGGGGTGGCTCTCTCCTTAGGATCTGCAGCTATCTGAAAAAGAGATGTAGATTCTCTAACGGAGAGTAAGTTAGCACCAGGACAAATGAGATAACCCTTACTTTTTTTTTTTTTTTTTAAGAGAGCTTAATAGATGTAGGCCCTCTTGTAGCCCATGATTGATGGTAGCTTGATATTAGAGAGTGGGCTTATATTTGGATATGGTTCTGATTTGTTTCCCAGCACCAGATATGAGTCTTGGAACACTGAGAGGATAAGTTAGCCAAATCAAGAGCATCTGGCTCCCCACCATGGCTGTGTGCCACTATTGCACTTGTGTGGGCATCACAACAGGTTATTTGCTGCAAAGTAGGTTAGAGCATGAGTTGCTTGGACAGATATTGGTCATTTCCCCCAGTTGCCCATGTAGCACCTTCAGGTACTAGACACGCTGACTGGGGACTGACTCTCTCCTGGCTTCCAGCCGAGCCATTCCATTTTAGGTGTCAGCTGCAAATGGTGTCTTCAGAAATCGGGTCTTACCACTAACCTTTGGTGGGTCATCAAGTACTCTAACAGAAATCTGTCATTCTTTTAGGAAACCTTGTAGATTTCTCTGATCAAAAGCTCATTGTGGATGATAGCCCCGTGCTGGTAATGGGAGTTACAGGACAGTGCCCACTAAGAAAATGAGGAAAAAGATAACTAATATACAAGAGTTAGAGAGAAGAGGGGCGGGGCGGGAAGATGAAGAAGATTTAGAATAGACTTGATTCTACCCTCACCAGTGTCTTGTGGTTAGGGTGTTTCCTGTAAGGGCCTGGAGAAGGTTCAGCCATTTGGTCTGCTTTTTAGGACATATAATTTTATGGTACCATTGCCGTTTGGGTCTAGATTAGTGTTTCCCACCCCTTCAATGCCCTCCCCTCACTTCCCATCTATCCTAGTGTCTATTCCATGAGATGCTTTCTGGGTATGTAAGGAATCTTGGGTAGATTCAGGTTAGGTAATGTAGATGAGTGAGACTATGTGGCGATTTTTTTTCTGTGATTGGGTTTGTTAACTGAGAATGATCAGTTCCAGGTTCAACCATTTTTCCTCAAATTTCTTTGTGTCATTTTTTTCTTACTGCTATATAGAATTACATTGTTTAGATATACCACATCTTAGTTATCCATTGTTCTAGTGATGGACATCTGGATTGATTCCAGCTCTTAGCTATTATGAATTGAGCCGCTACAAACATGGTTGAGCAAATCTGTCTGGATTATGGTTTGAAGGTTTTAGAGTAGATGTCCAGTAAGGGAATAACTGGGTCTGTTGGTATCTCTATAGTCAGCTTTCTCAGGAGTTTCCATATTGCTTTCCTAAGTGGTTGTACCATCCTGCATTCCTACTTCTCCACATTCTTGCCAGCATTTATTTTCATTTGATTTTTTTGATGTTTGCTAACATTATTGGGGTAAGGTGGAATCTCATAGTTATTTTTTAAATTTGCATTTCTCTGATGATTAGTGATGATGAATATTATCTTAAATGTGTATTTGCCATTTATTTTTCTTCCTCTGTGAACTGCCTGTTCAGCTCTTTGCCATATTTTGTGAGTGAGGTGTTTGACTTCTTACTGTTTAGATTTTTCAGTTCTTTGTAGATCCTAGAGATTAGGCCACTCTCAGTTGGATAACCTGCAAATATTTTTTCCCTATCTGTGGGTAATCTATTGGCTTTGTTTGTTGTATGCTTGTCTGTAAAGAAACTCTTCAGCTTCATATGATCCCATTGTTTAAGATCATGAGCTAATGGGGTTTTGTTCAGGAAGTCTATTTCCATTACAATATCATGGAACATAATTCCTTAATTTTCTTCCAGTAGTATTCGAGTTTCTGGTGTTATATTGAGGTCTTTGATCCATTTGGATTTGAGTGTAGTTCATGGTGAAATGTGTGGATCAAGTTTCAGTTTCCTTCATGTGGTTATCCAGTTTGTCCAGCATCATTTGTTGAACATGCTATCTTTTTTCCAGCCTATATTGTCTGAGCCTTTGTCAAATATCAAGGAGCTACAGTTGCTTGACCCAAGGTCCAGGTCCTCAAGTCTATTCCATTGGTCTATACTCCTGTTTTTATGCCAGTACCATCTGTTTTTATTACTATGACTTTGTAATATAGCTTTAGATCAGGTATGGTGATGCCACCAGAGGTATTTCTTTTGCTAAAGATATGTTTGGATATGCGAGGCCTTCTGCCTTTCCATATGAAATTTGAGATAATTTTTTCTATCTCTGTGAAGAACACTGTAGGGATTTTAATTGGAATTGCATTAAATCTATATATTGCCTTTGGTAGGATTGTCATCTTCATAATATTAATTCTGCCTATCCAGGAGCATGGGAGGTCTTTCCATTTTCTCAAGTCCTCCTCAATTTCTTTTTTGAGTGTTTTTATGTTTTTGTTGTATAGATCTTTCACTTCCTTGGTTAACGTTATTCTAAGATATTTTATTTTATTTTTTTGTTGCTATTGCAAATGGGACTATGTCCCTTATTTCTTTTTCTGTATCTTTGTCATTTGCATACAGAAAGGCTACTGATTTTTGTGCATTGATTTTGTATCCTGCTACTTTGCTATAGGAGGTAATCACCTTCAGGAGTTTTGGGATGGAGTCTCTCGGGTCTCTTACATATACAATCATGTCATCAGCAAATAGAGCTAACTTAACTTCTTCCTTTCCAAATTGTATCCCTTTTATTTTCTTCTCCTGTTTTATTGCTTGAACTAGGACACTTCCAGTACTGTATTGAAAAGCAGAGGTGAGAGAGGACAACCGTGTCTTGTTCCTGATCTGAATGGGAATTCCTCCAGTCTTTCTCCATTAAGTATTATTTGGGTCTTCACAGCTTTGTATATTGCCTTTATTATGGTAAGATATGAACCAACCATGCCAATTCTCTGCAATGTTTTGATCATGAAGTGATGTTGTATCTTGTCAAAGGTGTTTTCTGCATCTATCAAAATGATCATGTCATTTTTATGTTTAACATTGTTTATGTGGTGTATTACATTGACAGACTTCTGTATGTTGAACCACCCTTGTTTTCCTGGGATAAATCCCACTTGGTCAAGGTGGATAATGCTTTTGATGTGTTGTTGGATTCAGTTTGTGAGGATTTTGTTCAGGGTCTTTGCATGTATGCTCATCAGGGAAATAGGTCGGTAGTTTTCTTTCCTGTCACATCTCTGCCTTGTTTTGGAATTAGGGTTATACTAACCTCATAAAAGAAGTTGGGTAGCTTTCCCTGTTCTTCAATTGTGTGGCACAGTTTTAGGAAGATTGGTTTGAGTTCTTCCATAAATCTTTGATAGAATTCAGCTGCGAAGCCATCTGGTCCTGGACTCTTCTTTTTGGGTAGTTTTTTTTTTATTAATTTTTCAATATCCATGAATATGATGGATTCATTGAGGTGATTAATCTTCTCTGAGTTTAGCTTTGATAGATGGCATATGTCCAGGAATTTATCCATCTCCTCCACATTATCCAATTTTGTGGAGTAGAGGTTTTTGAAATAAGTCCTGATGATTCTCCCAATTGCACTTATTTCTGTTGTGATCTCTCCTTTTTCATTTTGAATTTTGTTAATTTGAAGCTTCTCCTTTTTTTGCTTGATAAAATTAGCCAGGGGTTTGTCAATCTTGTTTATTTTTTCAAAGAATCAGGTCTTTGTTTTGTCAATTGTCTTAATCGTTTCCTTGTTTTCCAATTCATTAACTTCTGTTCTGATTTTAATTATTTCTTTCCTTCTGGAGCTCTTTGGGTTGGATTTTTCTTGTTTTTCCAGTGCCTTTAAGTGGATGGTTGGGTTGTTGATTTGGGATCTCTCTGTCTTTTTTATGAAGGCATTGAGTGCTATGAATTTTCCCCTGAGGACCACCTTCATTGTGTCCCATAAATTTTGGTATGATGTTGGAACACGAATTTTAACAGAATGCATTGAGATACACATATATCCAACACACAGCAGCTATCTTTACATTAGGTTATGATATAACAAAATGCAATGTTAGAAAATTATCATGTAGAATCTTTCCCATTTTACTATATACATAAAATTTAGTAATGCTGACTGAGCAATACCATAAGAACATTGAATTAGTCTTTATATCAAATTTAAAGCTTCAGAAAAGGAAAATCTATTGTAAGTCCTCATAGCCTTAATTTTTATTTAAAAAATTAAGTTGGAGCTCAAATTAGCAGTGGTTGGGAATTAAAATATAAGTTTTTTTTTTTTTTCCTTGATGAGACAAGTTTTAACTATTTGTTTTGACATAGTTTATGAATGTGGTAATTTGAATGTATGTTCCCTTAGTCTCATGTGTTTTATCAAAGCTTATAAGTTGGGTCTCCAGGCACCTGGCTGGAGGAGGTGTTAGTGGGGTCAGATTCTGGGATCTACTCCAAAGGTGTGTCTTGGTTCAGATCTTAATTCCAGCTAAAGTTATGCAGAGTGGTCTGAGCTCTGAGGTCCTGCTTATTGCCAATTTGTGCTTGCTGCTTTTTGTGTTTTGCTGTCTGTGTGGTTGTTTCTTTCTGATTTGATGTACAGAAGCAGTTTCTGCCACCATAGTTAGAACTTCCCCTTGAATCTGTAAGCTTTAAATAAACCCCTTATTCCAATAAACTGTGTTTGTTTGGAAGTTCATTCCAGCAATGTGGAACTGATTACTGTAAGTGATATTTAGACAATGGTGAAAAAGAATGAATAATGTTTGGAGGAATGACTTACCAATTAGGAAGGTGATAGAGTATGGAAAAATAAACCAATATTTCTTGCAAATGGGCTATTGGCATCTAAATCAATTATAGACTATGAAATTGTCCCTTGACTATATGAAACATGGTAATGTGAATTAGGTACATTTGCTGTATGTCACGATTTTCCTAGTCTTTTGTCATTTCAAATGAGTTTAAAAATGTCTCAGTGGCAGAACCCTATTCAGAACTTGTAGCTTTAATTTCCTTATCATTTTGACTATGTGGTACTGCCATTGATATACAAATACTATAGAAATAGATAAATTAATTTCAGTATTTATAATCACCAAGTAAATTGTTTTAATATTAATAAAAGGTATTTTACAAAGCAATTATAGTACTGGGTATTTAAGGTGATCAACTTTCTTCTGACATGCCTCAGTGGGTGCAGAGTTGCTTTAGAATATTGAAAATCATAAGGGAAGACAAATTAGATAATTATTGGTCTTATAATTGTTAAAATAAGATATAAAAATAGTCATTTATCATTTTGAAGACATACCCTCTTTACAAAATTTGCAGGGAAAGATCTATTGTAGCTTAATTATGGGGGAAAATAGTATACTAATGAATTATATCAAAACAGCAAACACAGGCTAATGCTGTAACATAGTGGTAGAGTACACTATCAAAAAGTTAACTTCCAAATAAATAAGTCACTTGATTTAGGGAAAAAAAGCATCAATACCTGTTAAGTGGGCCACACATTATATACATTAAGAGAAAATTTATGGTCTAAAACGCTAATTTTCAATATTTTAATTATTTAATTATTTGCATATGCATGTGTTTACATGCAGGTACATCTACACTCACATGTCAGGGTTCCTTGTTGTTGCAAACTAAGGCCAAATGCTTGTACCATATTTTTGCATATGGCTTTATATGGATGCTGAGTATTCAAGCCATGAAAGGCATCCTTTGCAAGCAAGCAACTTTAATCATTGAGCCACTTCACCAGCCCATGTAACACTTTTTATTTTATTTTTCTTACTATTTAACTTATTTATCTATTTGAGAGAAAGAGGCAGATAGAGAGAGAAAGAATGGGCACACCAGGACCTATAGCCACTACTAATGAACTCTAGATACAAGTGCCACCTTGTGCATCAGGCTTACAGCTGTCCTGGGGAATTGAACCTGACTCCAACGGCTTGGCAGCAAGTGACTTAACTGCTAATCCATCCCTCAAGTTCAAAGAAGTTGCACGTTTTATTTTTAAGCTTTTAGTTTTTTTGTTTTTCAAGGTAGGGTTTCACAAGAGCCCAGGTTGACCTGGAATTCACTATGTTGTCTCAGGTTGGCTTCAATCTCAAAGAAATCCTCCTACTTCTACCTCCCATGTGCACTAACAATTCAATGATCTGAATGTTTACAAATTCAAAACATAAGGCAGTGACTGAAATACTTTTTTTTCAGAATATCTAGGTATTTATTAAACAGTAATAATCTCAAGTATGAGACCTCAAAGCCAGAGTTGCTACTAATATTTTTCATAAGCAGAAAATATTTTTGAACATAAAATGCATAATAACACCCACTTGTTTTTATTTCCCTTGGCTTGGAATATCATTTTCCAACCATTCACCCTGAGGAGGTGTTTATCTTTAGTGGTGAGGTAGGTTTCTTGAAGACAGCAGATAGAAGGGTCTAGTTTTCTGATCCATTCTGATAACTGGTGTTTTTTGATGGGTGAGTTAAGACCATTAATGCTTAAGGTTATTACTGTGAGGTTTGAGCTAATCCTTGCCATGATGAGGTGTTTTAGAAGTTTGGTGCTTTCTTCTATTTAGTACTATTTTGAGCCTGATAATTTTTGGTTATTGTGATCTTATTCTTGTTGGCTCTTGATACTGGTTTTTTGACTGTTCTGTGTGGAGTATTCCCTCAACTATTCTCTGTAGGTTTGGCTTTGTGTTCATATAGTCATTTTCTTTTTTTTTTTTTTTTCTTTTTAGTAAAACTGTCCCAAACGCATATGAACATAGGTTCTATCACACTAGTGTTTATGTTTTAATGCCAAAAACTTGCAAATACTGCAGATTCCACATTAGCAGACAGGTTTATTTTTAACTTAATATATCTGTTAAATAACTTTTTCTAAAAGCATCTAATAACTCAATAGTAAAGACTTCATTTTAAGTCATATTATATTATCCCAATTATAGGAGAGTTTTTGCAAATAGATAATGATAATGCATGGAAATTATATCATATTGATTATTATATGAGTATGTAGTGTATAAGTAATGTAATAAGTTAATGTAGTATACTAATAATATGCTATATATTAATAAAGAATTGTTACATCAGTCTAATAGAACAAGTTGTACATTACTATCAAATTAGTTTATAATTAATATTACTTATATGTCATATAATATGCATGTAAATCATATTCATTTGAGTATCTTTCAGCATATAAATTGTAAATTTCAATTTTCTCTTTTAAGGTTACTGTTTCATATGCTTTACCTTTTTTATGAAGGGATAATCATATTTTTTTAATTCAAACATTCTTTAGACTATCAAGATAATCATCTCCTATATGCTGAATGGAGATTTTCACATATAGTGTAATGTACTTGAATATGCTACTACTAAGATCCTCGGCACTTGAGATCCTAAGGAAGGATTATCATGAGTTTGAGGCAGTGTAAATATTGACAATGCTCTATTAGTTTTAAAACTTGTCTGGGGATGTCACTTATTGATAGACCATGTGCAAAACCCTAGGTTCAATCCCCAATACCACAAATGCATGTAAACAAAAAGAAACATTTTTCTTTTTCCATTTGTTATGCTACAATATAAAACAGGAGTCTGACAGATGTTTTAAGAACAGGGATCTATTTTTCACAGTTCTGGGAGCTGGGTATCTAAGATAAGGCATTTGAAACTTACGGTTCAATTTTTTACTTTGGTATCCTGAATGGTATATATTCTTTACTGACTCATTATGTCGTCACAGGAAAGAAGAGCAGAAGACAGACCAAAGTCATACCTGTAAGCACAGGAGTGCATATCCATCCCAAGGGCAGATAATACTTGACTTAACACATTCTAAAGTACCTCGACTGCCAACATTGCTGCAGTGTGGAACAGTTCTCAAAACAGAATTTTTTTTAATTTAATTTATTAGTTTTCTTTTCAGCAAATATAGGCAGTCTGGTACCATTGTTTAGGCTCATCCATGATCTACCCCCTCCCAATGGACCTTCCTTGTTGATATAAATGCGACGTGCATTGTGGAGTTAGCCCACAGTTATTGGTATGATAAATGTCTCTGCATATCATGACCCAACATGTGACTCTGACATTCTTTCCGCCCCCTCTTCCGCAAAATTTCCCTGAGTCATGTTGGATTCATTTTTGATCTGCTTCAGTGCTGAGGTGTTGGGGGCCTCTGAGGCTCTGGCTCTCTGGTTTGGTAGGAGTTGATTTTTCTCTGTGTTGGTCTCCTTCCCCTTTGTGCTGGTATCCAGTTCATCAAGAAAACAGCACCCTTGCTTGATCGGCCAATTTTCCTTAGTTTCAGCCAGGGCTCTTTTGAGGTATGATGGGCAGCTCTCTCCTTAGGATCTGCGTCTATCTGAAAAAGAGAAGCAGATTCTCCAACGGAGAGTAAGTTAGCACCCGTAAAATTGCGATAACACTTACTTTTTTGATAGAGAGTTTAATAGGTGTAGGTCCTCTTGTACCCCATGATTGATGGTAGCTTGATATTGGAGAGTGGGCTTATGTTTGGGTATAGTTCTGACTTGTTTCCCAGCTCCAGCTATGGGTCTAGTAACACTGAAGGGATCAGTCAGCCAAATCAAGAGCAGTTGGTTCCCCACCATGGGTGTGTGCCACTATTGCACTTGTGTGGGCATCACAGCAGGTTATTTGTTGCTAAGTAGGTTAGACCATGAGTTGCTTGGACATATATTGGTTATTTCCCCCAGTTGCCCATGTAGAACCTTCTGGTACTAGACACGCTGACTGTCTGGGGACTGACTCTCTCCTGGCTTCCAGCCATGCCATTCCATTTTACGTGTCAGCTGCGTATGGAGTCTTCAGCAATAGGGTCTTACCACTGACCTCAAAACAGAATTTTTTGAAGGCATAATTAAACCATTAGAACATTTGAGTAAGTGTTATACCTTCATACTATCTACTTTACTAAGTCCAAATTGTTTTCACATTAACTTTGCTAGATGTATCTTTTGGTTCAGCAACGTTGCTAAAATTTTATCAATTGAAATGTTTATTTTGTATTTTTCTATAGATTTTACATTTATGGACTTGGGGAAGAATTTTTCTATTCCTAGACCACATATTTCATCCTGTACATATTTTAAGATTTGTACTGTAGTTTACACCATCTTTAATTTGTATTTTGATGTGTTGTAAAATAGATTTCTATTGAATTTCCTAACACATGACAACATAGTTGTTCTTATGGTATGTGTTAACAAAGTAATGTTTCAATAGCCAATTAGAAAAACTTGTACTAAATTACATTACATTAGGTTATGTTTCTGAATTCTTGAATTTTCCAGTAGTATGTTTCCTTTTGCCTTCAAATGCTCTGATAATTCCAAAGGGTTTTAGAGAACACAATAGTTTTCATTACCAGTTTTGGTCTTCATTCTCAACAATTATAGTTTATGGCCAAACAGTACCATTGAGTTTTATTTCCCTGTCTTTTATTTCAGAGAATTATAACAGTGAAAGTGTCATGAAAGCAATGACAATGGAACTAGTTTATATATATATATATATATATATATATATATATATATATATATATTCATAAAAGTAAAGACATTGTGTCTCAAGAAGCTTTCATCAGAGGTAAACCATTAGATCAGACAAGGAAAAGCTACTGCTAACCTGTGACATACAAAGACACTCTTCACTCACAAAGCAGAAAAATCTTACTTTGTTAGAGCAGGAATGCAAAGAGTAATGTTCAAAGAAAAACAGAAAGCATAGACTATTTAATATTAGTTAGTTCACTTCCCCAAAAGAATGGACCAAATATTAGATACCATTTATGTCTATTTGCAGAACAATTTTACCATGTTTTATATATTTAATATTGTTTAATACATACAAGATGAATAAAATGAATCAAAAAGTTGTAAAAGAAAGTTTCTAGGCTAGTAAAATTTGTGGATGGTGACTTCAACAGGTACAATTGGATTTAAGTAAAAATTTTAATTTTCACATCAGTGAATTTTGTTGAAATCCAAAATAAATACATATTGACAGTGACCTTAATAAAACCTCTCATGTAGGAGCCAACTTCTTCTGAGTGCTGCTAATTTCTGCTCCACTGAAAATGAAGTAAAATAAAACTGTAATTCTATTATAGTTTATTAGCTACAAAGTAAAGATAAAGAAAAGCAAAAATCAACCTATTTTTCCTTTAAATATTACATTTTAATAAGCTTAAAGCAGCAGAAGTATAGATTAGAATCAATCAATGAAGAACATCAAGCATGGAAAATAAAGAATTTTCAAAGGATTAGAAAAAAAGGTGGTACATTTCCCCTTATGGAAGGCACTTATAGCAGATAGCTGATTCCAATATGGCTACTGTATAGTAGTCCAAATTCAAGTAATAAATGAATGCTTATAATCAATGTCTCCTAAAATAACTTAAGATACAATTATCAACAATAATTTCAGGAAGAGGTGTGCTATGATTACTCCCCTCTCTGATTAACTGGTAATGTATCTTAAATTAAAATATATGAAATATCATTTGACCAGAAGCAATTTACTTGGACTGATCCAAAAACATTGTTGACAACAACTTTAGTATGGCTACACACTACACATTTAATATGTATACTATAATTGGCTTTCATTTTTTTTATACTTTGTTTTCCTCAATATGATAATTCTATCTTTAGAATATGTCTTCAAAGCATTCCAAATTAATCTTGCATAATACATACTACAAAGACATTCTAAAACAAAAGAATTTCTGTATTATTATATCTTAAACAATCTGCATTTCAAGAGAAGAAAAGATTAAATTAATGAATTAGAGAAAAATACAAATATTTTATTTATTTATTTGAGAAAAAAAATGAATGAAGAAGAAAGAGAGAGAGAATAGCTGTGCCAGGTTTTCTAACCACTGAAAACAAACTCTAGAAACTTTGTGCATCTGCCTTATGTGGGTACTGAGGAATACGAACCTGGGTCCTTAGGCTTTGCAGGCAAGTGCCTAACCACTAAACTATCTCTCCAGACTGAGATAATACAAATGTTTAAAATATGTAAATATGCAATTCTCTATATATTAATATAACATATATTTTAGATTATATTATAATACTTTGCAATATGAAAATATGATTTTATATTATATGAACAATAGAATAGTTAAAAACTATTTACTGTTTTATACAACTATTTGAGAATGCACATTACAAGTTGTTTGGCTTTTGGAAAAACAACAGGGAAGAGTACAGAAAGACATTCCTACCTTTACAAAGTACACAGAATTAGTCAAGAATTATAAAAAAAAATGTAAACAAAGTAATGTGAAAAAATATCTAGGCAACAAAGATGGAAAACATACTAGAATGTTAAAGGAATATAATTCAGAGCTATTAAGTGTGTTATATTTAAATAAAATAGATATTCTAGGATGTCAAGCAACAGGAAGGATGAGCTTCAAGCTTGAGAGATTCTAGAACCTTGAAGGTTGTATGAAGGAATGCAAATACATTGTGTATTTGAAAGATCTCTGAGATTCCTCTGTTGACAACAGATGGAATACACGGAATAGTGAAATAGCAATTTGAAGTCAGATGCGAGAGCACCGCAGTAATTTAATTCAAAGGAGAGAAGTTAGGGATGTTTTTGAAACAGGGCAAAATATACAGTGAACAAAATCCACACTAATCCTGTGATTAAACAGAAGTATAACCTTGGCAATTTGTTTTCATACTGTTGGTCTCTTTTAATCCTGGAAATGAGGTATAATTGTGGATTTGTATTACACCAGTCTTGAATATGTTCAAACTCTTTCAGAATCATCTTCCATACATAATTTCCTACATTGGCCATAGCTCCTTTGCACAGAATTTGAAGGTAAGGTGAAAATAACTGTTTTTTCCCCTGCTAGATCAATTTAGCACATGGGTCCTTGTTGCAATCAACATTTCTATTTAGATACCTCATTGGCATGAGGAAGAAAAGGTCCACAGATCTTTTAATTATCAGATAAATTTCTCTTTAATTTTCTCTCATTCATATTGCAGATATTACTTTAGTTCTATGACAAATGGCATCAACTTCTCCTATAAGCCATTTTGTAGCAAAACTGAAAGCTTTAAGGCTGTGGATTAAGAGACAGTCATTTTCACCTATCTTTAGGAGTTTCCAAAATTTCTTAAAATTATATAGTTTGTCATTGCTATATTCACTACACGTCAAACTTCTTTTCCCCTGACTAGGCTACATTAGACATGGGAGCACAATAAACTCTTAAGCAGCTTCCACAGTTACATAAAAAGATCAATATACATCAGCATCAGTTTCTCTAGTTTGGAGTTAAAGTTATTCTCCTTTATGACTAAATGACAATGTGAGTTGAATTAAAAGATACAAAGTTTTATTTGAAAAAATGCATAGAATATGGAGTTCTTATTATAAAGTAATTACTGAAATGGGATTTAAAGCTAAGAACTTAAATATCATTACCATGTGTATAATAGAAGTCGACATTACAGATGAATTCAGGGTCTTATATTTAGTTGGATTATTTATTATCAGTAAGGTAGATGTATTTTTCTTGGTATATTTTCAATACTTTTTTGGCACAAAGAAATTCACTCCCTAAAATACCTGAATGCAACGCCTTAGATGGCTCAGCTATTCTAATTACTTAGCTTGTAAAATGCCAATGAACATTTTTCATGTTACAAGATTGACTCCAATCTAAGTACACATAAATAACAAAAATATTAATAATTTATGTGATTATAAGGAACATACAATTTCAATTGGTTTTATAAGTAGATGCATTAGCAAGAAGCCTAGTTTTTTCATGGCAAAACTCAAATATACATAGTTTTGTATTGAGAATTTTAATATACAAACATATTGCAAAGTGGTGATATTCATAAAAGGTTATACTTTATGTTTATACATGGTTTTATACTTGTATATTTATAAACACATATACTTACAGTATAATTTATCAGAATCGCATCTTTCTTATTTGAAATTGAATACATAATTTTAAAACACTGAATCATTTCCATCCCTTTTATTAGCAAAATATAGTGCTACTATTCACATTCCCAGTTCTTATTCCAAGTGCTACTGTTTATTTCATACTCCTAGAAAAGCATATATACAAATCCATGCTTTGGTACTTGATCTTAGCTAAGTTGGTATAACAAGCAACTGATTTAGCAGTTGAGAAAAGATAAGAAACTCCATTTTACCAGTGATTTCAATCACAGCTTTAAGAGGACATTCAATTAGCAGAGGCTATTGGGGGCATCTTTGTAGATATCTCTAAAAATAAACTATGACAGGCAGAAGTCTTACTTATCTGTGTATCCTCTTTACATATGCTATATTATTTTATTGTTTTCTTTAATATTTCATTTGCCTTTGCCCATGAATCTTTATTCCCAACTTCATACAACTTATGAAATTCTTATCTTCCCGAAACTGTGTAGTCTTTTATTTTAATAGTACTAAAAACTGGAAACATTAAGAACAATTCATCTTCTGCTGTCAGTATGGACACATTATAAGAACTGGAATAGTTTAACTTATTTATTTGGTTTGCTTATCTTAATTTTTTAATTCCTCAGAATTTGGTGATGAGTTTTACATGGAGAATTTCTCCCTCAGTTTATTCAAAATTTTATCAGCTTAATCATTGATTCCCAGTGTATCTGATCATTCATGACATCATATTTCAAATATACAGATACATTATTTCCCTTTCTCACAAAGTAATTGTTCAATAGTGAGTATGACAGTTATTCACAATGCCAATTGTTTTTAATTCTGCTGCTTGCCTACTTGATTAGTATTGGTATGTTATTTTGTTGAAGCATCTTATACTCAATGCGAACCACAATCATTTGAAGTATAAGAACCACATTTTAGTCATGTTGGATTCTCCATGTTTAGCTTGGTATATGCCTTAATCTAAGTGACTTATGAATGGTGTTAAATAAAACAGAGCAGAAATGAACCAAGAGCTTCAGAGTTCAATGGTTACATAGTTTCTCTGTCCTCCTTTAGCCTATTGTTATATGAGGGGAAAAATATACGACCCTAGAACACATACTTCTGTTATGAGTTATGTTTTTTCTGTCATACCACTGTACTATTTTGTAATTAATAAAAATGTTTTTAGCCCAAAATACTCATATTTTGAAAAGAGATAATTGCTTTACATGAATGTAATTTAAATAATATAGTGCTAAGATTTCAATTGTGAATCCTTAATTGACCTTTTTTATTGCATGTATTTTTTTAAATCTAAATTACACACATGTGATAATCATGGGGAAATTATTCTAAGTCTGTTTTATTTCACTTAGCATGATATCCATCCCCATCGACTTTTCTGAAAATGACAACTACTTTCTTCTTTACAATTGAACAAAACTATATTGTGTATATACATATTACATTTTAAGAGGTAATACTAGATCCAACTATGTGTGTGTGTATTCATTTTCCTCCAAAATATGTGAATTAAAATATGAATTGGGGCTGGAGAGATGGCTTAGCGGTTAAACGCTTGCCTGTGAAGCCTAAGGACCCCGGTTCGAGGCTCGGTTCCCCAGGTCCCACGTTAGCCAAAAGCACAAGGGAGGCACACGTGTCTGGAGTTCATTGGCAGTGGCTGGAGGCCCTGGTGCGCCCATTCTCTCTCTCCCTCTATCTGTCTTTCTCCCTATGTCTGTCGCTCTCAAATAAATAAATAAATAAAATGAACAACAACAAAAAGGTTAAAAATTAAGAAAATATATATATGAATTGCAGGGCTGGAGAGATGGCTTAGCAGTTAAGCGCTTGCCTGTGAAGCCTAAGGACCCTGGTTTGAGGCTCGGTTCCCCAGGTCCCACGTTAGCCAGATGCACAAGGGGGCGCACGCGTCTGGAGTTCGTTTGCAGAGGCTAGAAGCCCTGGCACGCCCATTCTCTCTCTCTCCCTCTTTCTCTCTGTGTCTGTCGCTCTCAAATAAATAAATAAATAAAAATTTTAAAAAAATTAAAAAATATGAATTGCAATGTATTAAAAGGTGGGAACATGGAGTTAAAGAGTAGATGGAACAATTATAACTGGATTAAGCATCTTTTAAAAGGAGATTGCCTAAAGAATTTTCTTTTTGTGACAATTCAAGAAATCAGCAAATTGCAACCTGCAATGAGCCAGCCCTCCAAATGGCACTAAACATACAGTTACTTATACATATATATTTTTTAATTTCCTTCTCCTCAAATCTTTTAAAAATAAATGCTTGACATACAAGACACAGGATTTGTGATTTTTTTCCAGCAACCTGAGTTAAGTAAAACATCACAATTTTGATGTAAATCACACAATTATTTGCACCATGAGGGAAAATAATTGAATTCATGTAATTTTCAAGTATAGTATGATATTTACTTTGGGAAGCAAAATATTGTTTTATGTAAAAGTTTGTTCATTATGTCTGGACTGAAAATCCTAGAGATGGCATTGGTATCATTATTATAATTTCTAATCAGAATTCCTAGATAAAATAGTCCTTCTGTATTTTTAAGTGTTATCAATACTTACTTCTACAAAAGTAACATTATAACCCATAAATGAACAGGAATATATTTTGTTAATATAATTTTCCCATAGACTAATAATATTTCTAATGATACCTTGGTCAAAATTAATGCAATACACTTATGTTAGAAAGTTGGAATCTTAGAAGTTCTCTGTTCTTTGATTACAAACAGAAAATTACTGGTGCAAATTAGTTGAATTAAAATGTCTTTATATATAAGATAAAATATGCCAGTTCATCCCTTTTACATTACTGATATATGAAAAAATATGACATCTGTATTATAAGATCAATGTGTTTCCTAAAGCTATGATATATAGTGCTCCTCATGGAAAAAAAAATTGTTTTGGTGTTTTAAAGCATGGGTGTTATTTATACATGCTGTAAAAGGGAGCACCTCATTGGGAGTTAGACCCACATTTTGTATTTGTTATGAGCAACTCACTGTTTTATAAATTCTGCAGGATGGGCAGCAGACCTTATATTTTAAAACTCCTTAAACTGAACTGAATTTTCATGAGTATATAAAGGTGAGTTAAAATGGACATTGACTATTGTTTTTAGTTTATCTTGGATTAATGAAACACCTACTACTTACATTCAGGTTGACTTATTTATAATAAGGTATCAACATTTTTGGTGTGAGACTTAAGGTCTTTTCTCTTCTGTCTTTGAATTTCATCTGGGAAAAACGAATTTTTAACCACACCGCTCAAACCATGCTTTAAAACACCAAAACACATCACATATGTACTCTTAGCAGTAAATATTAACAGTACTATATATAATAACTTTATTCAGTATTCACTATGTGCCAGCCATTATAAAACACTAGAAAATATCTGACTTGTCATAAATTTCATTGAATTTACAAAAAAAAAATCATACAATTACTGATGAAGCTATAATAAACTCATTGTTATCTTAGAGACCTACCACAGTCACACACACTAAAGTACCTGAAAGAGGAATTCATTGATTTTTTTTTCTCTTTGATGTTTAAATGTGCTAGATTTCCAAATATTGTCCAGAAATCTGATTTAATCAGAAAGGTCTTGTGTTTTTCATAATTGGCATTATTTAATTTCATGAGATTAGGTCTATTGCATTCAGGTTTGCATTGCTGGCAGAAATCAACTGACCAAGAGCAACCTGAGGGAAAAGAAAAATTTATTTTGGTGTACAGGTTCTAGGGGAAGCTCCATGATGACAGGAGAAATGATGGCAAGAGCAGAGGGTGGACATCATTTCCTCACATACATCAGGTAGACAACAGCAGCAGGAGATTGTGTCAAACACTGGAAAGGGTAAACTTGCTATAATAACTATAAACCTACCGCCAACAACATACTGCCTCCAGGAAGCATTAATTCCCAAATTTCCATCAGCTGGGAACCTAGCATTCAGAACACCTAAATTTATGGGCGACACCTGAATCAAACCACCATATTCTGAACCTGACCCCATAAGCTTAAAACCATGCATGATATAAAATGCAATACATTCAGTCCAACTTTAAAAGTCCTGATAGTTTTATCAATCTTAATGATGTTCAAACATCTTCACAATCCAAGGTCTTTTAACTGAGCCCTAATACTAGAAAAAGGGGCAACAAAACAATAACAAAAAATAATAATAATGGCAAAGAATAAACACTCACAATGCAAAAGATGGCAGTAGAGAAATATTCAACCAGTACATGTTTTAAACAGGGCAAACATCAAACTCTGTAGCTCTAAGGCTACTCACAGTCCCAGAAAACTTAATCCATCTGGAAGCTCTCCTTGGCAGTTATCTTGTGGTCCCAGCACCTCCATTGGGTCTCCACTGCAACCCATGGTCCATCTTCATGGCTCTACCATGCCAAACTTTTGTTTCCTGCAAAATTTCTTAGCTGTGTCTACCATTAAGATTTTGTCCATACAGAGATGAAGATTATTTGCTTTTCATTTATTAATATAAGTTCCAAATGTTATAAAATATAAAAATATATAGTATCCTCATTTTAATTCACTAATATTGAATGTTATTAACTGCCTATTACATTTATTTTTCTGGTGCCTCAGTCAGAGATTTGGAATGTGTCTTAGAAACATATAGACTGATTTATTAACATTAGTTGTTCCCAAATGAGCATTTTATTTAGTAATGTTGAAAATATTCAAATCAACCAATATGGATTTACATGTGTGATAGTTTGAATGGTTGGGCTCCAATATATTCAGAATTTTACTAAAATTTGTAATTTAGATCTACAGCCACCTGGCTGGAGGAGGTATCATTGGGCATATCCTTGGGTCCAGCCCTAAGGTGAAATGGTGAATTTGGAATTCTAGTCTAAAGATATGCAAAGTATTTAAGCTTAATTAGGATTTCCTAAAGTTTGCTTGCTTGTGCTGATGATGGTGTTGGCTTCTCTCTCCGTTTGGGCCTGTGAAGGTGGGGTGGTGCTTTTTCTACAATTATGCAACTTCCCTTAGATTTGAAAGCTTCAAATAAATTTCCTCCCTCCCATAATTGTGACTGGTTTAGAAGTTCATCTCAGTAACCTGAAGCTGTCTGCTACAACATGTATCTCTGCTACTTATTCCACCCTCCTTACATTATCATCCCTTGGAGTAGAAGTGTTAGCATTGATTTCTTACTGAATAATTTATCAACTGCCCCTATTGCATTCCTCTCACACCTGTTTTATCCACGTATTTTCTTCTTTTCCTTCATTCAATCTCATCATTTAATCTTAGTATCTATTGGAATATTTTCTATTGAATACAACTTCTATCTTTCTGAAATGTATATGTTCTTACACTATTTCATGAAATATCAAAACTTATTAAATCATGTCCTGAGGCAAAATGTCCTTGAACTTTTAAATCATATTTACATCATCACTTTATTAAAAAAGTCCTACACTTTTGTAAACCTACCTCAGCCATGCACATTTTACTCATTTCCTCAATTGCTCCAAATACATATTCTAAACTTGTTTTTACTTTGCATTTGATCAGGTTATATTTAATCCCTGCTTGTTATAGCAATAACTATACTTTTAAAAGCATGCCTATCTTTCTACTCATTTATGTTTCTCTTTGATTATAGACTTTGAAAAGATCAGACAACAGAAACCATTCCATGCGAGAATGTTGTATTATACTAAAATTTAAAGTTCAACTTCTTTCATATTTTTGGACACAGACAGAATGAAGCACGTTCCATGGCAGAATAAAACATGGATTTCCACATGCCAAGTTCTCAGTATAGTCCTTGTTCCCCTCTAAATTTCATCTTTCAGGCTTTCATCTTCGAATTTCTTGCCTCTATGGTCTTCTAAAATCCCAGTAGAATGGCCTATTAAGCTGTTAACTTCTCTGACACAAACTTACTAAGTCTTTCATATTCCTCCATTAAGCTATTACTGATCACTTGACAACAGGATTATCACAACAATCATCCCACTCCTGGCACAGTTTTTTAAAATTATTTTCTCATTTATCTAAACAAATATGTGACCATAATCCACTTATGGAATTGATCCTGGACCTGCAGGCTTTTGAAGCATATGCCTTAAGTCTTTAAGCCATCTTTCCAACCCAGAAGAAGCAACTTCTGGAAGAAAATAGTTTATTTCTCCATATATTCAGAGACGTTATAATCTATTATGTCATGGAAGACATGGCAAGCCACCCTCACATTTATCCAGAGAAGGATGCAGAGAGTAAACTGGAAATGGGACCAGGTTTTAAAACCTTAAACTCAGCTGTAATGACCCATTTCTTTGAATAAGTTCCCATTTCTGACAAGTTCCACAAGTTTCTGAAATAAATTACACCAGGCCAGGACTAAGTAATCAAGCATATGAGTCTATGGTGGACCCCTTACATTTAAACCACCACAAAATATCTATGCTAAGATATAAAACTTTATATTATATGTTCATTTAAATTAAATCTTCCCATTGATGTTTTTTGTTCTACTCTGAACTTCAATTCAGAGCTGCTATTAAGGTCTGCATGAAACATTGAAACAATCAAATGCCTATGTGGCAGGTTGGATACCATTGTTTGGATCAATTATAGCACAAAATCAGACAAGCAAAACAGTGTTTTCTTTTTTTTTTTTAATCATTTGTAAGCATTTATTTTTAACTGAAAAGGTAGTACAGTCAAATAATCAACCATCTTTGAAGCTACTGGGAACTTTAGGCACTCTTATATAAATATATTAATCTGAGATTTATGCATGTACATGAAAAATACAGTGTGACTAATATGCACATGAGTGATGCATTCTACCACTTATTAAGACATAACATAATTTTGATATTATGCTCAGTATTTTTCATACATTATTTTTAATTACATCATTTTATACTATGTGACAGTGTCTACATTCTACTTAGGATCACATTCCTTAAGTTAAACATTACGTTTAGAAATGGCACTAAAACCTACATAAGGAGGAAAACTTAACTTTGTGGTCTGTATGTAAATTTCAAAAGTCATTAATTAAATGATATTTGCATATTTACTACCCATAGTATGAAGTGAACTATTTTTGCAAAGACAGTTGATGTTTTCTTAGTGTTAATATAATAGAAATGCTTTCTAAAAAGTCCATGTGATGTTAAGTGCAGGCTATCTTTAATCTCTTACACACAGGAATTAACTATGTTACTAATCAATTTTTACAGTGTTTAAACTTAACAATTCATAGTTTATGGTGTCTACCAATTTCTGTGATTGTATAAATGTGTCTTTGCATAGGTAGTGTAAAGGGTCATCATATAGTATTAAAAAGTCACCAGGTGTGGTGGTGGACACCTTTAATCCCAATACTTGGGAGGCAGAGGTAGGAGGATCTCAGTGAGCTTGAAGCCACCCTGAGACCACAGAGTGAACGCCGGGTCAGCCTGAGCTAGAGTAAAACCCTACCTCAAAAAAAACAAAAAAGTTAAGGAAGCCAAAAACATACTTAGTATTATATGACATCAAGAAAAATGCTGCATTAACAATAAAGTCATAATTTTTCCTATATCATTAATTTACACTGTCATCTTGTTATCTCACTCTTGTAAAATTACACTTGTGTTGTAATGAACACTCTGGCAGTACAAGAAATAGAGTCAAATAAGACTTTAATATGATGTAGTGCTATTCCTAATTTTTTTTAATATATGTTTTTATTTATTTATTTGAGAGTGACAGACACAGAGAGAAAGACAGATAGAGGGAGAGAGAGGGAATGGGCCTGCCAGGGCTTCCAGCCTCTGCAAACGAACTCCAGATGCATGCGCCCCCTTGTGCATCTGGCTAACGTGGGACCTGGGGAACCGAGCCTCGAACCGGGGTCCTTAGGCTTCACAGGCAAGCGCTTAACTGCTAAGCCATCTCTCCAGCCCCTATTCCTAATTTTTAAAGAAGCACAGATATCCTTTGACCATGGAAAACTACTAGTGCCTTATATATATGGTATTTAAAATGGGAAATTCTTTGCATTTCTCTTGGACTTGGTTTGCCTTATCTGTAACATTAGAAGCGTGCATATTTTCTAGGATTTATTATAGCTCTAAGATCATTTTTCTCTATCTTATGGATTCTTAATGTAAACATGGAGGCAGAAATATATATATATATTTGATATTCATATATATATTAATAATTCTTAAAATAATATTTACTTAGTTTTTGAAGACAAATTGTATTTCTTTAAGATTAATATTTTTCATTATCAATCTGATAAATATAAAATATGTTTAATACCTATTTATTACAATGAATTATGATTTTCCTACTCTTCATTTTAATGGTACAGCTAATAGCCAACATTAGACATCATCAATTTGAAACCAGTACTCTAAATCTTTAGGAAGACCTCAAATAGCTTGATGTGCTTTACCTCAGAAAGGTCTCATATTTCACAGGGGGTATTAATATTAACATATTTATATTTATTTACTATTAAAATACTAGTTGATTACCACTGTACCCAAAAAGTAACTATTTATCCTTGAGAAATAATTATTAATTATGAAATGTATATAAATATACTATCATACAGGGAAATACGTAAACATTAACAATCAAGTAAAATGTCCGTGAGACATGTGTGAACTCTTTTTGAAAACTTCATTGAATTGATAAAGGAAAACAAGTTAGAAGAAGCATAAATATTGGTAAGAAAAGGGTTAGCCAAGTGAACTTTAACTAACTTATCCTAAGTATAAACTTAAGGTTGATAATTGTTAATAATCAGTATGCTTATTTCTCAAAAGCTTAACTAAACAGAAATGTAGCCAAGAAAGTAAAGTAAAATTATTTTTTTCTGTTTAACGTGGATTGTTTGCAGTCTATTTTAAGACTAAAGAAAATATATTTCAGAAGAGTATTTTGTCAATATACAATCATCATAATGCAATATAATTGATGAATTAAATGTCATTTTAAGCAATTATTGGTAAGCCCTCAATGACATTCCACCATAGAGAGTATCAGATAATAAAGAACAATCATCTATAAGTCCCAAGATATACCCAGCATTTCCAGTCAAGATTTTAGGACATCCTGTTAACCACAAAACACTAATAGGAGTTAACTAATCATTGCATAATGATTCTATTATGAATTAAAATGAAACCATGTATAATACCAATGATATACTGAAAATAAAAGTGAAGTTATTGGACGTAAGGAATAAAAAAGAAATTATACGCATATAATATTGTGTATGTACATATGATGTATGTGTGTGTGTGTATGTGTGCATATGTGTGCGTATCTATGCATATGAAGGAAAGATATTGAGGTAATCCTAGGCAAGGAACTAAGAGCTATGACAAAGAATAGAGAGGGATAAATCATTAATTATTACAGAACTTTTGATAGATTTTTAAGAACATGAGTTTCTACACTAAAAGAGCTTAAGGAATATCCATGAAAACAAAGGAAATTATAGACAAGCCAAGACAAATCTGATTAAATTTTAATCATAAAGTTAAAGGGATGATTCCCAAAAACCACAGATGAGAAGGGTGTGAAACTTCTGTATATGAGTAATGAAACTATAAAACAAATAACCATATCTTTACAGATTTTGATGCAGAGTGTTTTACAACATAATGCCTTTATTCATCACACTATGCATTAGGAATAAAAGTAGAATATAGACATTTTAGAACATATTCAAATTAATAAGCAGTATTTGTTCTTCTATTCTAGGAAATAACTTGTGAATGAAATTCAGAAAAAAAAATGAATAGGGAAACTCAAATATGGGACATTAAGAGAAGAGGCTTTAAAACAATAGTGAAGAGAGTTTTCCCCAATATAAATGGAACTCTACTACTGCCATGCTTTAGCTCAGTTTGTAGCAGAAGGTAGACAGCTCCAGAGGGAATTTATTTCAATGTTTTTTTTTAAGTAAATAAAGAAAAAGATTATCTACTATAACTGATGAATTGCAGTGTGATTTACATCGTCATAAGAAAGTGTAGCTAAGTTCGGGGATGGAGAGATGGCTTAGTGGTTAACGTGTTTCCCTGTAAAGCCAGAGGATACCGGTTCAATTCTTGAGGACCTATGTAAGCCAGATGCACAAACGGGTGCATGCATCTGGAGTTCATTTGCACTGGCTGGAGGCCCTGGTGTACCCATTCTCTCTTTCTCTCTCTCTCTCTCCCTATTTCCCTCTCTCAAATAAATAAATAAAATAGGGGATGTGATGGAGAATGGAGTTTCAAAGGGGAAAGTGGGGGGAGGAAATTGTCAATGAAAAATTTATTAAAAATAAATAAATATATTTTAAAAAGAAAGTTTGGGGCTGGAGAGATAGCTTAGTGGTTAAGCCACATGCATACAAAGCCTATGGACCCAGGTTCAATTTTCCAGGTCCCACATAAGCCAGATACACATAGTGGTGCATGCATCTGGAGTTTGTTTGTACTGGCTGGAGGCCCTGGGACCCCCATTCTCTCTCTCTCTCTCTCTCTCTCTCTCTCTCTCTCTCTCTCTCTCTCTCTCTCTCTTCCTCTTTCTCCCTTTCTCTCTGTCTCTAATAAGTAAATAAAAATAAATCTAAAAAAAGTTTGGCTATGTTCAAATTATTCATTCAAAGACAAACAAGGTAATAAAACAAAAAGAAGCCATTTTAATTAATAATAAAACAATGCACTATCATAACAGTATGACTAGTTAAACTCAAACACTGTGATAGTGACCCAAACAAAAACACACATATAGATATAGATGTTATTTTTTAATCTTGGAAAAATTTCATATATTTTTATCTGTAGTGTCTGAATTGTTATTTTATTTTTTACATTTTTTTCTTTATTCGTGATATACATACTCAATGTATAAACAGCCATGTTGGTACCATATTTAGCCTTCTCCCTGTCCTCCCCCTCTGAAGGGACCGTCCTTATTGGGGATTGTGGGTCATGCATTGTGGGGATAGCAATCAGTTATGGGGAAGAGGCAATGTCTATGTGCACAATGTCCCAACTTGTGGCTCTAAACCCCTCTTCCGCAAATTTTCCTGAGCCATGTGGGGTTTGTTTTAGGTCTACTTCAATGATGAGGTCTTGGGAGCTTCTTTTTTTTTAAATATAATTACAAGTGGAATAATTAGTTTACTATTTTAGCTAATAAATGTGTTTGTAAAGTGACATTTTATATATCTCAGAGTGAAATATCTCTCTGTTGTATGTCATGTCTGATTTCAGCAACCACTCTGCATTAGACTGTGTTGATATGAACAAAATGTGACTGAAGTAACTGGGCAGGCCACATCATGGCACTTGGTTTGATGGTCTGTAAAATACATTGTCAGTTCTTAAAGTGGATCAGAAGATAGATGTAGTAGTTAAACTGTAATAACTAATTTGAGAGAAATGAATTACTCTATTCCTATTTATTATAGCAGGGAAGAACTAAACAGTCACCCAAAAGGCCTTCTCTAGTTATTATCATTATAAAGGAGTCACCATGACAGCCTTGCAAGGATTCTGTAATGCTCTACAACTCATCTGAATGAGCAAACCATTTTTTTGTTATTAGAAGTTTGCTTTAATTTTTGGTGGAATCATGTTTTAGTTTATAGTTGCAGCTAGATTTCTTTTCCCTCCAAATGTTAGCAGATATCATATCATGTTAATAATCAAATAAACAAGGTCTCAATAATTATGTACATACCTATATTATTCACATGAGCATCAGCTCTTTGCATTGGTTGTTTTAACTTTTAGGCTTTGGTTATATCTCAAAATGCAAAAGGGCTCAGAGGCTTCTTCTACTACCTCAATGAAATTAACAACAAAAAGATTCCAATTTTGGTGTATAATTATAAGTATCTTGACCAAGTTAAATCCTGTAGCCATCAACACAGCAGACTGAGTGGTGTTAACTTTATCTACAGGTCTGGCCAGGTCAGCTAATCCAGCACAGGCTGACCACAATTTTTTTCAAGGAATTTTATTTTTATTTATGAGAGAGATGGGTTGGGGAATGGGCATACCACTGAAAAATTACTCCAGATGCATCCAGTTCATGTGGGTTCTGGGGATTCAAACCTGGTTCATAGGCTTCACAGGCAAGTAAGTGCCTTAACAGCTAATCCATCTCTCAGGCCCTATTTTTTTCAAAGAATTTTATTTTTACTTATTTCAGAGAGAAAGAGAATGTGTCCCCCATTTTATAACTTGATCCCGGGGGGGGGGGATGTTTTAGGGCCTGCTGCGTGGTTGTGCAATGGCCTCAGTTTCTCTGGCATCATCATCTCCACTTTATCAAAGACCAGGTGGTAGGTGGCCCATGGGTCTCAGAAGCAAGTGGTTTACATCTCCACTACTTTGTGATCTATGACAGCTGGGTGAGCAGCATGGTTGCGTCCTCCTTCTTCACTGACAACCAAGGGCAGCTTGTCACTTTCTCTTGCCACAGGTCTTTGCTTCTGCCTCTCCCCTAAGGTGCCCTTCCCAGTGTTTTGCCTAGAGCAATCCTTTTTATCTAGAGTATTATCTTTAAGCTGAGTGTTATCTTTCATCTAGTGGGTAATGATAAAACACTATGTAAAAATGGCATATAAAGGTCTTCTGTCCCTTAAATGTTCCTTTACATACAAACCCCTGCAAATAAGCTTAATTTTATCTCAAGAGACACATATACAAATACATACATACATACATACATACATACATACATGCATACATACATATTATTCAATGAACATAACAACATGATCTCCAAAGCAAACTAGAGTTTAGGGAAATTCTTTTATGTGGCATAAGAGTAGGAACTACATTGTCATGGTGTCTTAGCTTTGGCAGAGGTCACTAGGATGGTTCCTTTAAATTGCATGAAGTTTCCACTATCCACTTTCATTTTACACAGGAATTTTACAATTTATATGAAATTTGTGTGGAATTATATGCCATATTTTTCAACAATTTATGGACAAAATTTAAGCCACAAATTTTTGATCATGCACATCCTATTTTTCATAATATGAAATATATGCTGTATTTTCTTTAAGCATGTTTTAGCTGTGATGAGTAGTGGTATAATAAACATGTAATTATCAATATGCTTTGTTGGATTACTTTGTTTATGTCCACAAAAGTGGAACATAAGGTCATATGGTGGTTCTGGTTTTTTTGTTTTGTTTTGTTTTGTTTTGTTTGGTTTGGTTTGGTTTGGTTTGGTTTGGTTTGGTTTGGTTTGGTTTGGTTTTGGTTTTGGTTTGGTTTTGGTTTTTGGTTTTTGGTTTTTCAAGATAAGGTTTCACTCTAGTTCAGGCTGACCAGAAATTCACAATGTAGTCTCAGGGTGGGCTCAAACTCACGGCGGCGATCCTCCTACCTCTGCCTCCCAAGTGCTGGGATTAAAGGTGTGTGCCACTATGCCCGGCTACTATTTTGTTTTTTTAATGAGAAGCAGAAAATGAATATTTATTCATTGTTGCTGCATTGGAAAGATAAACAAAGAGATCCAGTGAACCTGAATTCCATTTTCAGCATCCTGATAAAAGGCTTGTGTTTAAGTAGAAGGCCAGAGGTATTCATTGCTAAAAAGTCCTGGTCAAGCCGGGCACGGTGATGGATGCCTTTAGTCCCAGCACTTGGGAGGCCGAGGTAGGTGGGTCGCCATGAGTTTGAGGCCACCCTGAGACTACACAGTGAGTTCCAGGTCAGCCTGGACTAGAGTGAAACCCTACCTCGAAAAACCAAAAAAGTCCTGGTCAAGGTGTCTTCTGACCCATCATTTTCTGGGCTCCAGTCTCTGTTATATGGTATTGTTGGACAAGCTGCCAGCACTACATTAAATCTGGCACCAGGATTTGGCTTTTTCCTACAGCATGGCAGTTCTATTATTACCGCTTTGAAACACATTTATACTGAGTTCCACAGTGAATGGACTAGTTTACATTCTAACAAGCATTGTATAAGGTTCACTTGGTCCACACCCTTGCCAGCAGTTGTTGTTTTCTTAATGACTTCCATAAAGACTGAGGTGGTGACATTACTTGTTTCATGTATTGTAAAAGCAGAAAATTCTCTCTCTCTCTCTCTCTCTTTTCTCTCTACCTCTTTTCTATTAGTTATCGTTTTCTTCCTTCTCTTAGTGGGAACTGACCTGTACCAGCATGGAGCTATCATCCATGAGATTTTGATCACAGAGACCTACAAGGTTTCCTAAAAGAATGACAGATTTCTGTCAGAGTACTTGATGAACCACCAAAGGTCAGTAGTAAGACCCTACTGCTGAAGACACTATATGCAGTTGACACATAACATGGAGTAACATGACTGAAACCTGGAAGAGAGTCAGTCCCCAGGCAGTCAGTGCATCTAGTGCCAGAAGGTGCTACATGGGTGACTGGGGGAAAATGACCAATATCTGTCCAAGCAACTCACGGTCTAACCTACTTAGCAGCAAAAACCTATTGCGATGCTCACACAAGTGCAATAGTGGTGCACAGCCATGGTGGGGAGCCAGCTGCTCTTGGTTTGGCTAATTGATTTGCTCAGTGGAACAGAACCCATAGCTGGAGTTGGGAAACAAGTCAGAACCATATCTAAAAATGAGCCTGCTCTCCATTATCAAGCTACCATCAATGGTGGGCTATAAGAGGGCCTACACCTATTAAATTCTCTAAAAAATATAAGGCTTATCCCATTTACATGGTGCAAACTTTACTATCCATTAGAGAATCTGCTTCTCTTTTTCAGATAGATGCAGATCCTAAGGAGAGAACCACCCCATCATACCTCAAAAAAGTCATAGCTGAAAATAAGAATAATTGGCAAAACAAGCAAGTGTGCTATTTTCCTGATGAACCAGATACCAGCACAAGGAGGAAGCAGATCAACACAGAGAAAAATCAACTCCTACCAAATCAGAGAACCAGAGACAAAGAAGCTCCCAACACCTCATCACTGAAGCAGAACAAAAATGAACCCAACATGGCTCAGGGAAATTTTATGGAAAAGGGGGTGGAAAGAATGTCAGAGCCACGTGTTGGGTCATGATACACAGAAATATTTCTCCTACCCATAACTGTGGGCTAACCCCACAATGCATGGCCCATATACTTCAACAAGGAGTGGCCAGGAGGAGGGGTAGAACATGGAGGAGGCTAACAATGGTACCAACTTGACTGTATTCACTGAATACAAAACTAATTAATAAAAAAATAAAAAAAGGTATGCCTTTCATCATGCAATCATCCACTTACTCATTCCTCAAATATTGCCCATTTCCATTGTTGGAGATAAAACAAGAAAACAAACTAAAAGAATCACTAGGTCCTTATTACATCATCAGTACTGTCCTGATGTTTTTCTACATATGAGAATTGATTATACTTGATATATTTTATTCTAGTTCCATCTCCACTTTAATCCAAGTAATGAAATTTCATTCTTTAAAATTGAAACACATATATATTTGTGTGTAGTTTTATTATATATTGTTCAAAACTAATATATTTTCAGTTTTAAACACAGTAACTAGTACATAAAAGTTAAGCAAGCTCCAATTCTCAAATTACCATATAGACACCTATAGATAGATAAAATGAGGACATTTGAATATGACACTATTTCTGATTTTAGATACCTTGTGATATAATAGCAAGTTTATGTATTTTCTTAAATAAACAGAATGGGAGCCAGGTGGGAAGATGTGTTTCTATGTAATGAAATGCATGAAGAAACAATTCCATGTCTGGTAGCAAAGGAACTAGGTAACATTGATTTCTCAGCATGTTGCTTTTATTTTAGTAAGCAATGTAGTGTTTATGATGATGATTTCTGTCAGCTTTTTTCTCTCTCAGTGTTAGACTAACAGGAGTATTGAGAGCCTTTGAACAGGCTTACATGGAATATAGAATCTTATTTGCTTGGTACTTCCTTACAGAGTCATAAATAATTTAAATGCAAATTGCAATCTTTATAAACTCTCTTCACCTACCGTATACTTGTAGTTCTCAGAGTTGATTAACTTTTTAGGTCAAGTTTATGAGAATATAAAATTAATAGAAGGAAGAAAATATTTTTCTTCAAGGCAGGTGCTAAAACCCCAGGTGCTCTTAGATGTCTTCACTTTATATTTAGTCCCAGAAAACTTTATCTGTCAATGGATAGAAATAAGAAAATAAAACTCAAGTGTTATAACTCTATTTCTGTTAGTCAGTCGTTGACCAAAATAACTTTTTTTTCATTATAAGTAAGTCTAAAATTTTAAAGTGAAACTTTGGAATGTAGTGTGTGAAGTTAGAAATTACCTTTAGGTGATGTAGAACTAAGCAGATTACTTATTGGAACAAAATATTAAGAGGCTCCATTATGAATTTGGTACACTGAAGTATTAATATTATTTCTTCCTCCCCAGCCTTCAAACATAAATGACAATATTGAATTCTTTACATATTTTTTCTTTGAAAGCTGTAATCAAGTTATGAACAATAGAGTCCTCAAGAAAAAAATGTTTTAGTATACACTTTAGTCAAAAGAGTAACGGCAGAGAAATAGAAGAAGATTAAAGTTATTCTTCATCATAACCTCTCCCAGGCCCTTTGATTCAGGGGTTACTTCTAAGGACCTGATGAAGATTCAATGTTTTAGTCTGTCTTTCAGGATATATGATTTTATGGTATCAGTTCCATCTGGGTCCAGTTTTGTGACACACACACCCTTGCCTTCCCCTCCTGACACCCCCCTATTGTCCCATCCTTGAGATGACTATTAGGTATGCCAGCATCTTGGGCAGATCCAGGTTAGGAGCCACAGATGAGTGAGACCATGCAGCAATTGTCTTTCTATGATGGAATGAGTTTACTGAGAATGATCCGTTCCAAGTTCAACCATTTTTCTTCAGATTTCATTGTATCATTTTTCCTTACTGCTTGTAGAATTCCATGTTGTAGATATACCACATCTTGGTTATCCAGTTGCCTAATGATGGGGATCTGGGTTGCTCCCAGGTCTCAGCTATTTTGAATTTAGAAGCTATAAACATGGTTGAGCAAATCTCTCTGAACTGAGGCATGAAGCTTTGAGGGTAAATGCCAAGTAAGGGAATAACTGGGTCTGTTTCTCTAGTGCCAGGAGGTGCTACATGAGCAACTTGGGGAAAATGACCAATATCTGTCCAAGCAACTCATGGTCTAAGTTACTCAGCAACAAACAACCTGAAGTGATGTTCACCCAAGCGCAATAGTGACACACAGCCATGGTGGGTAAACATCTGTTCTTAAATTGACTAAAGGATCCACTCAGTGGAACAGAATCCATATCTGGAATTGGGAAACAAGTCAGAATCATATCCAAAAATATTAGTTTGCTCTCCAATATGAAGCTCCAACCAATCTTGAGCTACAAGAGGGCCTACACCAATTAAATCATGTCTAAACTAATACTTGTTATTCCATTTATCTGGAGCTGACTTTACTCTCCATTGGAGAATTTGCTTCTTTTTTTATATGGACGCAGAACCTGAGAAGAGAATAAGCCCAGCACACTTTACCAGGGCCCCAGCTCAAACCATAGAGTAATTGCGGAAATGGGCAAGAGTGTTGCTTTCATGGTGAACTTTGTATCAGCACAAGGGTGAAGGAGATGGACATAGAGAACACTCAACTCCTACCAAACCAGAGATCCAGAGACAAAGAGGCTCCCAAGACCTCATCAATAAGGAGACCTAAACAAACCCAATATAGTTCAGGAAAATTCATGGAAGAGGGGGTGGAAAGTTTGTTAGAGCCACAAGCCAGGACATAATGCAAAGACATTGCCTTTTCAACATAACTGATGGCTACCCCCACAATGCACAACATACAATGCCCATGGGGATAACTGGCAATGTGAATTAGGAAGGTCCCTTCAGGGGGGGAAGCACAGGAGGAAGGCTAAGTATGGTACCGATATTTGTTGTTTACACACTGAATGTACATATCTAATAAAGAAAAAAACACAGAAAGAAGACAGATAGAACACACACTCACACACAGTGAATGATTATACACAAAATGTGAAAACACTATCCTGAGCACAGAGGAATGATTAAATATTACTAGATAATTTGCATTTGTATTAAATCTTACAATAGAATATAAGCCTGATATATAAAATATCATGTATATGTAATCTTTTGGTGGAATAAATAAGACAAAAAATTAATTATACACTAACTGAAGTGATGGAATTCCACCTAGTGAACTTGAAGCATAATAGATCAAGTAAGTAAGAGCCTAGTACAAAGAAATACTAGAGTGTTAGGAATGTGATATTAACTTGACTTTAAGAGATTGAAATTTTGGCACTGCTATAAAGAAAAAAAACTTGAATTTTATTAAGCCTCTATGAATATGCATGATTATATGATTCAGAAGTCAGTGGTCACTCAAATCTCATCAAAACAGAAATACAGAGGCTACAGAGAATTCAACATTAAGTCAGATTTTTAACATGCCTGTCAAGCTTAAGGAAAGATTGGAAGAGCTACAGGGTTGGTAGGATTAACCTGAGGCTTGGATCCCCTCCCCCCACAGAGACTGATTAATGCCTTCAAGATCATAGTGGGTAAAGATAATATCACTAAGGAGGGCCATCAATGGAATGGATGTGGTGGGGTGAGAGGATAAAAGCATATACAACCATTGGAAATATAAAAAAGAAAAAAAAAAACATCAATGGCAGTCAGTTCACATTGCATGTCTGCATGATCTAGAACACTTGGTTAGGAAAACCTACTTTTTTATGTTAGGTATTGTTTTCTACTTTGTTTGATATTGAGATGGTGTCTCGTGATATTGCTTAGCTTGGTCTTAGAGTGATGGGCTCAGTGTTCCTCCTATTTCTGTCTGTTCAATAATTGGAAGTATTATCCTAAGCCATCAATCCTGGCTTAAAACATGTTTATTAAAACATCTTCTGTGCTGGAGTTATGGCTTAGCAGATAAGAGCTTGCCTGTGAAGCCTAATGACCCTGGTTCAAGGCTAGATTCCCCAGGACCCGCGTTAGCCAGATACACAAGGGGGCTCATGCATCTGGAGTTCGTTTACAGTGGCTGGAGGCCCTGGCCTGCCCATTCTCTCTCTCTCTCTCTTTCCCCTCCTCTTTCTCTCTACTAAATAAATCAAAATGAACAACAACCACCAAAAATGATTTTAAAAAAATCTTCTGAAGCTGGGCGTGGTGGTGCACACCTTTAATCCCAGCACTGGGGAGGCAGAGGTAGGATCACAGTGAGTTCGAGGCCACCCTGAGACTATATAGAGAATTCCAGGTCAGCCTGAGCTACAGTGAGACCCTAGCTCGGAAAAAAAAAAAAAAAAAAAAAAAAAAAACAAAACTACTGACTTCCAGTTTCCCTTGGTTATCTTATGTCAATAGAGTTATCAGAATATTTTGTATATTTCGCTTAAGCTGGAACAGTGGTTTGAATGTATTCCTAAAAATAATGTCAAAGTTAATGAGTAGGTACTTTATAGAGGTACAACATTTGTGAATGACGAGGATGTTATCATGTCTTGAGAGTCAGGACCTAATGGTGTAAATGTGGATATACAGGAAGATGAATGAAGAACCTGATGGCATGTGATGCCCTCTGTTTTGTTACAAAGTAGCAAGTTCTTCACCTTTTCCAACTTCATATTTTAGATTATATCAGTACAAAATACAGAATATATGTTTTGAAGACCTTTCACAGAATTTGGCTTATAAATAGGATAAAAAAATAAAATAAGGGCTGGAGAGATGCCTTTAATGGTTAAGACATTTACCTGTGAAGCGTTAAGTACCTAGGTTCAATTCAACAATACTCTAATAACCCTGTTGTACATGGTGGAACATGGGTCTGGAGTTTGCAGTGGCTATAGGTTCTGGTGCTCTCCCTTTCTCTCTATCTCTAGTTCAATCCACCCATCTTTCTCTTTTTCCCAAATAAATAGATAAAATATGTTTTTAAAATAAAGTTCTTAATCTGCTCAATGCTTATGCAGAATGAAATAGGAAGCATTGTGTAATCTTGGTTTCACTTACATAACAAATGCATGTAGAGGGCTGACATAGAGTTAGGTGCTCAATAATGATTTCAGAATCAGTCAGTGGGTGTTACACAGTTAACTATTTTCTTCATACAAATTCATTTCCAAGCAGAACTGAACTGATTGTCCTGAGTTTAATCTCATTTTAGCATCAAAGCTGGGCATGTGGCTTTGGATAAATCACATAACTTCTTACTACTTCAATGTTTTCATGTAGAAAATGAGGGAAATATTATCTCTCTAATATAGCCCCTATGCTAATTTTAAAAAGTTATGACAATAACATATGCAGCCCAAACATTTGGCCCTATACCCAAAGACTTCTATACAGCTAAATATACTAGCAAAATGAATTATAACTGAGGATGTGGCTTAGGCAGTAGTTAGATACATGATCCCTGAATATGTTAATTGAATGGACAGGATAATATTTTATCATAATATATAGATATTCCAATGTACAATACAT
Source organism: Jaculus jaculus (assembly GCF_020740685.1). NCBI lineage: Eukaryota > Metazoa > Chordata > Mammalia > Rodentia > Dipodidae > Jaculus > Jaculus jaculus. The sequence goes on from NC_059125.1 coordinate 123,431,152, forward strand.
ATTTATACTCCTAAATTACATGATTAATATCACATCTATCTTATATTAAAAATAAAATATCTCATTTTAAATTAAGTAAAAGAACTTAATTTAGTAATCTTTATAAAAAGATGACAATGCTAAAATTATAATTAACTTTTAGAAAGAAATGGAAAAAGTACATTCAAAGTTTACCCTTGCTCCTAGACATCGTTTTAAAATTGCATTTAAGAGCTTTGATAAAAATCAACCTTCAAGGTAAAAATGGATGTGAAGGCATTTTTACTTCTTTTCAATCTTATCTATGAAGGTCATCATTTTTTTTCTAATGAATTTAGTTAACAACTGAAAAGAAATGTGATTCTCACAATGCTACTTCAATATATTCCCTGACTCCAATTAATTTCCTTTACCTGCATTTGTACTCTTAATGAATCTCTCTTCCTTTGGGGCTTTTGAACTAGAAGTCATTTTGAAAGCAAACTGTGTTTTGTTTTGTTTTGTTTTTTCTATTGTTATAATGTAAAGGGAAAACTCTGTCAGTCATTTCTAGATTTTTATTTCCATTAGAAACCTTTAAATTTTTGTGTATTGAACAAACTTACATGAGTAGACCTGACATAAAATTATTTTTTCATAAGGTAAAAATTAAAAAGGTGTTCTTTAGAAACAATTTGCCTGCAAACAGAAAGGAATTTGAAATTCAGACCAACCTAGACAGTGGTTTAGCTCTCAAAACAAAAATGGAATATTGAAATTATTAGGTGTCAACTAAGACTAGATGAATCTGTAATAGTGTTAGTATTAATGACAGTAACATTTTACTGGCCAATTAAGCCAGTAGTAATATAGAAATGTTATAACAAATTGGCAAAATCAGAAAATATAACTCAACCCAATTGTACTTTTTACTCAAAATTTGAAGAATTCCATGTTAGACTTCTCATCCATAAACACAATCCAAGTAGACATAAATTAGCTATCAAATCTTATAAAACTTTCAAACAACCCAAATTTCCATAATCTATATATCACCTATTACATAACTAGTATTCAGAATTACTAAATACCCCATCCTATTGTGTCTCCATTAATTTCAACATATGCCATTTAAGCACCTTTTTTGGTTAAATAGTAAGGAGACTATGAGGACAAGCTGCAAACTTTTGCTACTATATCTTTACTTTTTATTAACATTTATTCTTATGTGGAAATTCTGTCATATCTCACTCCAAGATCAATCCTAGTATATAAGTCTTTGCATAACTAACAATACTATTTGAAACACCCACTTTAAAGGCTTAAAAGGTTTCCTTAAGTGTTTTCAAGTTACCAACAGATTTTGAAACTTCAATTTTCAATTGTACATTTGTACTATTATTATAGGACTTACATTGTTATGTCTTGTAAGTTATAATTTATGTCCTGTAAGTCATAATTACATGTCTTAGACATTTTATGTTAATTTAATAAATTATAATTTGTTTTAGTATCATAAATAGTTGAGGGGAGTAACTCTATACATTCAAAAACAATCTCAGCCCATAGTATATGGACAACTTAACAAAAGTAGACAGCATTTCAAAGAACTTAGTTAGTCTACTTTTGTCTTAGTACAAAAATCTATAAATCTTCAGCCTTTACATATACCAGGAAGTAGTAGTTCTTGGGCCAGATCATGGAGTTATCATTCTGTCAACAATTTTTTTTATTAAGTCTATGTGCTTGAAATGTTAAGTCCAGGCCTCTCAACATAAGGAAGACTTGGTGACATTTAATTTTCAAAGGAAACTTTTTAAATTGTCATATGCTTAAGAGTGTTGTATGTGTTTCATCCAATTATCTGATAATATAAGGGAGACTATTAGATAATTTTTCTCCCTTTCAAAATTGAGATTGTACACTTCATAAATTATGGAAGAATTAAATATTACCTAATTTGAATAATAAGCAAAATTGAATAACTTGTAATTCTTTAGAAAATTTCTAACCTCCATAGCTACGTGTTTTATCATCTTTATTTTTTTAAAATTTTTTAATCAATTAGTTTTGCATTCAGCAAATACAGTCAGTTTGGTACCATTATTAAGCTCGTCTGCGACCTACCTCCTCCCCTTGGCTATTCCTTGTTGAGGTTTATTGGTCATGCATTGGGAGTTAGCCCTCAGTTATGGGTAAGATAAATGTCTCTGCATATCATGACCCAACATGTGGCTCTGACATTCTTTCCACCCCCTCTTCCACAAAATTTCCCTGAGCCATGTTGGGTTCATTTTTGGTCTGCTTCAGTGATGAGGTGTTGGGGGCCTCTGGGTCTCTGGATCTCTGATTTGGTAGGAGTTGATTTTTCTCTGTGTTGATCTCCTCCAACATTGTGCTGGTACCCAGTTCACCAGGAAAACAGCACTCTTGCTTGTTTTGCAAATTTTTCTTACTTTCAGCTGGGGCCATTTTGAGGTATGATGGGGTGGCTCTCTCCTTAGGATCTACATCTATCCGAAAAACAGAAGTAGATTCTCCAACAGACAGTAAGTTAGCACTAGGACAAATGAGATAACTCTTACTTTTTAATAGATAATTTAATAGGTGTAGGCACTCTTGTAGCCCACAACTGATGGTAGATTGAAAATGGAGAGTGGGCTTATGTTGTATATGGTTCTAACTTGTTTTCCAGCTCCAGCTATGGGTCCTGTACCACTGAGGGTATCAGTTAACCAAATCAAGAGCAGTTGGTTCAACATGGCTGTGTGCCACTATTGCAATTGTGTGGACATCACAACAGTTTATTTGCTACTAAGTAGGTTAGACCACAAGGTGCTTGGACAGATATTGGTCATTTTCCCCCAGTCGCCAATGTAGCACCTTCTGGCACTAGATGCTCTGACTGTCTGGACTGACTGTCTTCCAGCTTCCAGGCATACCATTCCATTTTAAGTGTTGACCACATAAGGCATCTGCAGGAGTAGGGTCTGGCCGCTAACCTTTGGTGGGTCATCACTTACTCAGACAGAAATCTTTCTTTTATGAAACCTTGTAGGTCTCTCTGATCCAAAGCTCATTGTGGATGATAGCCACATGCTGATACTGAGAGTTACAGGTGAGTGCCCACTAAAAAAAGGAATAAAAAGATAACTAATATAAAAGAGCTAGAGAGAAGAAAGAGAGAGAGAGAGAGAGGAAAGTAGTAGAAGATTAAGGTCAGTCTTCATCATACCCTCTCCAGTGTCAGGTGTTCCCTCCTGATCCTCACAAGCATTTATTTGCATTTGATTTTTTTTTGATGTTTGCTATTCTTATTGGGGTAAGAAGGAATCTTGTAGTTGTTTTAATTTTCATTTCCCAGATGATTAGGGATGATGAACATTTACATAAGTGTGTGTTTGCCATTTTTATTTCTTCCTCTGTGAACTGCCTGTTCAGCTCTTTGCCCCATTTTGTGAGTGAGGTGTTTGACTTTTTACTGTTTAGATTTTTGAGTTCTTTGTAGATACTAGAAATTAGGCCTCTGTCAGTTGGATAACGCACAAATATTTTCTCCCATTCTGTGGGTAATCTATTGGCTTTGCTTATTGTATGCTTGTCTGTAAAGCAACTCATCAGCTTCATGTGATCCCATTGGTTGAATGACTATTTAACATTGTAAGCTACTGGGGTTTTGTTCAGGAAGTCTTTTTCCATTCCTATATCATGAAAAGTACTTCCTATAAATTCTTTCAGTAGTAGTTGAGTTTCTGGTCTTATATTGAGGTCTTTAATCAATTTGGAGTTGAGTGTAGTGCATGGCAAAATGTAAGGATCATGTTTCAGTTTCCTGAATATGGTTATCCGGTTTTTCCAGCACCTTTTGTTGAATATGCTGTCTTTTTTCTAGCGTATATTGTTAGGGCCATTGTCAAATATCAAGTAGCTATAGTTGCTTGACACAAAATCCAGGTCCTCAAATCTATTCCATTGGTCTATACTCCTGTTTTTTTTTTTTAATACAACACTTTTTTATTATGTTATTTTTTTAAAATATTTTTGTTTATTTATTTATTTGAGAGTGACAGACACAGAAAGAAAGACAGATAGAAGGAGAGAGAGAGAATGGGCACGCCAGGGCTTCCAGCCTCTGCAAACGAACTCCAGACGCGTGCGCCCCCTTGTGCATCTGGCTAACGTGGGACCTGGGGAACCGATCCTCGAACCGGGATCCTTAGGCTTCACAGGCAAGCGCTTAACCACTAAGCCATCTCTCCAGCCCTATACTCCTGTTTTTATTGCCAGTACAATGCTGGTTTTATTACTATGGCTTTCTAATATAGCTTTAGATCAGGTATGGTGATGCCACCAGAGGTATTTCTTTTTCTAAGGATATGCTTGGATATGTGGGGCCTGCAGCCTTTCCATATGAAATTTGAGATCATTTTTTCTACCCCTATGAAGGACACTGAAAGGATTTTAATTGGAATTCTATTAAATGTATATATTGCCTTTGGTAGGATGGACATATTCACAATGTTAATTCTGCCTATCCAGGAGCATGAGAGGTCTTCCTGTTTTCTCAAGTCGTCATATTATTTTTTGAGTGTTTTTATGTTTTCATTGTTTAAATCTTTCACTTCCTTGGTTAACATTATTCCCAGGTATTTTATTTTATTTTTTTGTTGTTGTTGTTGCTATTGAAAATGGGACTATGTCCCTTATTTCTTTCTCTGTATCATTGTCATTTGCATATAAAAAGGCTAATGATTTTTATGCATTGATTTTGTATTCTACTACTTTGCTATAGGAGTTAATCACCTTCAGGAGTTTTGTGATGGAGTCTCTCATGTCTTTTACCTACATAATCATGTCATCGGCGAATATAGCTAACTTAACTTCTTCCTTTCCTAATTGTATCCCTTTTATTTCCTTCTCCTGTCTTATTGCTTGAGCTAGGACTTCCAGTACTATATTGAAAAGCAGAGGTGAGAGAGGACAACACTGTCTTGTTCCTGGTCTGAATGGGAATTCCTCCAGTCTCTCTCCATTAAGTATTATTTGGGCCTTAGGAGATTTGTATATTGCCTTTATTATGTTAAGATATGAACTAACCATGCCAATTCTCTCCAATGTTTTGATCATGAATTGATGTTGTATCTAGCCAAAGGCCTTTTCTTCATCTATCAAAATGATCATGTGGTTTTTATATTTAACCTTGTTTTTGTGGTGTATTACATTGACAGGTTTCCGTATGTTGAACTCCCCTTGTGTTTCTGGGATGAATACCACTTGGTCAAGGTAGATAATGCTTTTGATGTGTTGTTGGATTTGATTTGCAAGGATTTTGTTCACGATCATTGCATCTAACTTCATCAGGAAAATAGTCCGGTAGTTTTCTTTTCTTGTGGCATCTCTACCTATTTTTGGAATTGGGGTGATACCAGCTTCATAAAAGGAGTTGTGTAGCTTTCCCTGTTCTCCAATAGTTTGAGAAAGATTGGTTTGAGTTCCTCCATGAAGGTTTGATAGAATTCAGCTGAGAAACCATGTGGTCCTGGACTCTTCTTTTTGGAGATATTTTTTTTTTATTACTATTTCAATCTCCATGACTGTGTTCATTGAGGAAATTAATCTGCTCTTAGTTTAGCTTTCATAGATGGTATGCAATCAGGAATTTATCCATCTCTTCCACATTATCTAGTTTTGTGGAGTAGAGGTTTTTGAAATAAGTCCTGATGATTCTTCCAATTTCACTTATGTCTGTTGTGATCTCTCCTTTTTCATTTGGAATTTTGTTAATTTGAAGCATCTTTTTTTTTTTTATTTGATCAAATTGGCCAGGGGATTGTCAATCTTGTTTATTTTTTCAAAGACCCAGCTCTTTGTTTTGTCAATTGTCTTAATTGTTTCCTTGGTTTCCAATTCATTAATTTCTGCTCTGATTTTAATTATTTCTTTCCTTCTGGAGCTCTTTTGGTTGGACTTTTCTTGCTTTTCCAGTACCTTTAGGTGGATGGTTGGGTTATTGATTTGGGATCTCTCTGTCTTTTTTATGAAAGCATTGAGTGCTATGAATTTTCCCCAGGCCACCTTCAATGTGTTCCATACATTTTTGTATGATGTATTCTCATTGTCATTCAATTCCAGAAATTTTGCAATTTCATTTTTTATTTCATCCACTATCCATTTATTGTTTAAGAGTGTGCTATTCAGTTTCCAGGTGCCATTGGGATTCTTGGTGGGTCTTTTGTTGTTGATTTCTAGCAATATATCATGCAGGGAATTATGTCAATCTTCCTAAATATGTAGAGGCAGGCTTTGTGACCCAGTATATGGTCTACTTTAGAGAATGTTCCATGGGTTGCTGAGAAGAATGTGTAGTCTGTGGATTTGGGATGGAAAGTTCTGTAGATGTCCGTTAGGTCTAAGTGTTCTATGGTTTTGTTGAGCTCTCTTACTTCCCTGTTGAGTTTCTGTTTGGATGATCTGTCTATTACTGATAATGGTGTATTGAAGTCCCCAGCTATTATGGTGTTAGTGGTTATTTCTGTTTTATTGTCAAGTAGGTTTTGTTTTATGAACTGTGGTGCCCCTTTGTTTGGCGCATACAAATGTATGATTGTAATATCCTCTTCATGGAGCATTCCCTTGTTAAGTAGGAAGTGACCTTCTTTGTATTTTTTCATAATATTTTGGTTTGAAGTCTATTTTATCCAATATCACTATTGCTGTGCCTGCTTGTTTCTTATTCCCATTTGCTTGGAATATTGTTTTCCACCCTTTCTCCCTGAGGAGGTGTTTGTCTTTAGTGGTGAGATGGGTTTCTTGAAGGCAACAGATTGAGGGGTCTAATTTTTTTAACTATCCTGTTAGCTTGTGCCTCTTGATGGGTAAATTAAGCCCATTAATATTTAGTGTAATGACTGTGAGATTAGATTTGATCCCTGCCATATTGTGATGGTATATATGGGTTGGTGTTTTCGTGGACTTTGAAGGTTTTTGTGCCTACTCTAAGCTTGGTTATTGTGATCTGCTTCTTATAGCCATTTGAGTTTGATTATTTGTTTCTTCTCTGTGGAGAATTTCCTGAAATACTCTCTGTAGATTTGTTTTGTGTTCATGTAATTATAAATGTGAGTTTTATCATGGAAAGGTTTTCTTTCACTATCTGTTGTGAGGGATACATTTTCTGGGTAGAGTAGTTTGTGTTGGAAGCCATAGGTTCTTATACTTTGCAGTGTTTCAGTCCAGGACCTTGTAGCTTTCAGGGTTTCCACTGAGAAGTCTGGAGTAATTCTGATGGGGTTACCTTTGAAAGTGTTGTGCTGGTTTTTCCTAGCTGCTTTGAGGATTTTCTCTTTGACGTCAATGTTTAGAGTCTTAATGATAATATGTCTTGGAGAGTTCACCTTTGGTCCAGTCTTTTGGAGTTCTGTTGGCTTCTTGTATCTTGATGGGCCTTTCTTTTAAGAGACTGGGGAGGTTTTCTTCAATTATTTTTTAAATAAGTTCTCCATGTCTTTGGTCTTTATTTCTTCTCTTTCTGGTATTCCAATGATCCTGATATTAGGATGTTTAAATTCATCCCCCAATTCCCTCATGTTCTGTTCACAGGAACTTTTGAACATACTGAATTTTTTGAACTCATGATATATTTCTTCCATCTTGTCTTCCAGGTCAGAATTTCTGTCCTCTACATGGCTGACTCTATTCCTGAGAGTTTCTAGTGACTTTTGGACTTGTTCAATTAGGTTTGCATTTTTTACTACTTTTCTATGTATAATTTTCATCCCTCTGTCAAGCTCCCTTTTCACATCATTTTCTGATTTTCTTGATGCTTCTTGGAATTCATTCTTGCATTTTTTTATGTCTTCATTTACCATGGTAGCTGATTTTTGAGGTCTTCTTTTTTTTTCACTCTCCCTCAAACTTGTAACTGTCTTTGTATTTCTTCCATTTTCTTATTTTTAAATTTAATTTATTAGTTTTCTTTTCAGTAAATACAGGCAGTTTGGTACCATTATTTAGGCTCATCTGAGATCTACCCCTTCCCATTAGACCCTCCTTGTTAATGAAAATGGGTCATGCATTGTGGAGTGGGCCCCCAGTTATTGGTATGATAAATGTCTCTGCATATCATGACCCAACATGTTGCTCTGACATTCTTTCCGCCCCCTCTTCCGCAAAATTTCCCTGAGCCATGTTGGGTTCATTTTTGGTCTGCTTCAGTGATGCGGTGTTGGGGGCCTCTGGGTCTCTGGATCTCTGATTTGGTAGGAGTTGATTTTTCTCTGCGTTGATCTCCTTCCCCTTTGTGCTGGTATCCAGTTCACAGGAAAACATCATCCTTGCTTATTTCGCCAGTTGTCCTTAGTTTCAGTTGGGCCCCTTTTGAGGTATGTTGGGGCAGCTCTCTTCTTAGGATCTGCATCTATCTGGAAAAGAGAAGCAGATTCTCCAATGGAGAGTAAGTTAGCATCCGGAAAATTGAGATAACACTTACTTTTTTGATAGACAGTATGATAGGTTTAGGCCGTCTTATACCCCATGATTGATGGTAGCTTGTTATTGTAGAGTGGGCTTGTGTTTGGGTATGGTTCTGACTTGTTTTCCAGCTCCAGATATGGGTCTAGTACCACTGAGTGGATCAGTTAGCCAAATCAAGAGCAATTGATTCCTCACCATGGCTGTGTACCACTATTGCACTTGTGTGGGCATCACATCCGGTTATTTGTTGCTAATTAGGTTAAACAATGTGTTGCTTGGACAGATCTTGCTCATTTCCCCCAGTCGCCTATGTAGTGCCTTCTAGCACTAGACACACTGACTGTCTGGGGACTGACTCTCTCCTGGCTTCCAGCCATGTCATTCCATTTTACGCGTCAGCTGCATATGGAGTCTTTAGCAATAGGGTCTTACCACTGGCCTTTGGTGGGTCATCAAGTACTCTGACAGAAGTCTGTCATTGTTTTGGGAAACCTTATAGGTTTCTCTGATCAAAAGCTCATTGTGGATGGTAGGCCCAAGCTGGGAGTGGGGGTTACAGGTCTTCCATTTTCTTATGCACTAGGACTAATCTAGGGATGGTAGCATCCATACAATTATTGGTCCTTTGTTGCTTTTCTGCAAGTTCTACCAGTAGCTTTGCCAAGTTTGTATTTCATATACCTCCATTTTGGTTTTCTGATTATAATGGCTCTTCTATGTTTTGATTCGAGATTTTCATTGTAGGACTGGGTAATCTAACTGGATTTTCTTGCATTTGATTTTTTATGTTATTTCTTTTGTGCTGTTGTCTGCCCATCACAATGCATGGGCACGTAGGTGGGTGGGTCAGCCTGGGCTCAAGCACAATGGGAATCTGAGGCAGCCAGAGGCAGTTGCCAAGCAGCCTGGGCTTTGGCTCGCACTTGACAAAGCCGCCTGATCTACTGCCTGGCTTGGGTGCCAAATTTGCCTGAGCCCTCATGCAGTAATGCTATGATGGACATTGAGGCACCAAGCACTGAAGTAGTCCAAAGACTGGCTAGGCAACACTGGGACCCGGAAGCAGTCAGCATTCCCCTGCAATAGGACAATGGTGGATGGCTGGCAATGCAGACAGGGAGGGGATGGCACCTGAGCTGGCACAAGTGACAGACACAGTCTGAGCTTGTGTGGCAGTTGTTGTGGCCTGGGCTCACTGAATGTGTGGTGGCTGGAGCAGTAATTGATCAAGTGGGTGGAGCAGTCTAAGATTTCACATGCAGGGTTCGATCAGCGGGCTGCACCTTGGTGATGGCAGCTACATGGAGGGAGGGGTGGGCTACCTGCCTGAGGGGGAATCAGCAATTCCTTGTTTTTCCCTCTCTGTGCCCTCCCACTTGCAATCTATTGGAGATGGCTCTCCCCTGAAAGACCAAGTGAACTCTTAATGTCTTGCCTTTCTTTCCCCGAGATCTGTGGTGCAGCAAGGCAGTCTCCATCTTGTTTAGAAGTCCTCAAAACTATCATTCTTACTAAGCTTAATTGTGTCTAACTTTTTTAAAAATAAGCCTCCCATTTTTATTTATTTACTTACTTGAGGGGGTGAAAGAAAGAGAGAGAGTTCCGTTTAAGATGGTGGTGTAGGTACCACAACAAAGCAGCCTAGGGGGGAAAAAGACCAAAAAAAAAAAAAAAAAAAAACTCAACAAAATGTACACTTTTACTAAAAAGTGAGGTATATAGGAAATTGAAGCATCAGCGGAGAAGTAGAAGAGATCCAGAGCATCCAGAGCCTGCACAGGCCAGCAAAAGTGGCCCCAGCAGCTCTGCCAACTGTGGCGGCAGCAGCAGTGCACCACAAAGCCACCAGGCTCTACTCCAGCCACAGGAAAAGCCAGGTGCAGGGAGCTTCCACCCACACCAGAGCTCTCTGCAACTCAAGAAACGTGAAGGGAGAGTGGCAATGAGCAACGGAGGAGCAGACCATGAGGAAGAAGAACATGTGGAACAGTGAGAGAACTAGAGAAGCTTCAGCTCCCTCCCCTCCCCAACTGCCTGTGCCCAGCTCTAGCAAACAGAGCAGTGGTCCTGAGACCTGGACAACCCAACTTGAGCTGACATCGGGACCCAAGCAGGAGCAGCGTCTGTCAGCAACATCAGTAACTCCAGCAATAGTAACAGCAGACCCAGCAGGAGCAGATCCAGTAGCGGCAGACCCAGTAGCGGCAGCAGTGGCAGACCCAGCTGCAGCAGCTTCAGGGGCAGCAGCAGCAGTGGATCCAGCAGCAGCAGAAGCTTCAGCAGCAGCAGTGGATCCAGCAGTGGCAGCTACAGCAACAACAGCAGAGGCAGCAGCAGCGGTGGACACAGCAGCAGCAGAGTCAGCAGCAGTGGCGACAGACCCAATAGAGGCAGTTTTAGCAGCAGCAGTTCCAGCAGTGGGTGTGCTGATCTGCAGGGCCACAGTTGCCAGGCTCGGTTTGCCCCACAGGAAAAGCCACTGTCCAGCTCCAGAAATCAGAACGGCAGTGCAACGACCCAGGCAGCAACTTGACTGAAACCAAAATCATCCAAGGTAAATGGGATTGCACCAGGGAAGGGTCTCACTTGGTCACAAGTGGACTTGGATCCCTAAACAGACCAGAAACCTTAACCACTTTGTTGATAGAGGATCTGGTTGTTATAATAACTACTCTTGCATACATACTTGGGGCTGCTTTGGATTGAATGGGTACAGTGTTTAGTTAACTTTTAAAATCTACTATATTTTATTCCACTCAGCCTACTTGAATGCTCCCATAGCTGGGAAACTCAACCCATAGGAGCACCTATGTAGATACTCTGAGTCTTAAGAGCCACACCTAACACCTTAAGCTCCTACCCTGAAAATATATAACATCCAATCAATTGATACAGCTAAGAATACCCAGCTAGCTAGAAAATCCAAGCATTAACTTAATCCAAGATGCAAAAATATATACATTATGACAAGAAACACTAAAAAGCAAGGCGATATAAATCCACCTAAAAGTATTAATGCATCAGAAATGACCTCCAGTGAGAGCAAGTTAGAGGAAATGCCTGAGAAAGATTTCAAAAGAATGATTCAAAATATGTTCAAAGAAGTCAGAGAACATATCAAAGGAGTCAAAGAGGACCTCAAAGAGGAAATCAAAGGAATCAAAGAAGACACAGGACACCAATTTCATGAAATAAAGAAGGCAATATAAGACATAAATAAGGAAATAGAAATAATAAAGAAAAACCAGTCAGAATTACTAGCAATGAAGAACACAGATAATGAAATAATAATTAAAAAAAAAAAAACTCTGTAGAAAATCTCACCAGTAGAATGGATGAAGGAGAGGACAGAAAATCTAAGCTAGAAGACCAGGTGGCAGGTCTAATACAGTCCAAAAAAGAGAAAGACAAACTTATAGAAAAGTATGAGTGGGAATTTCAAGATATTCCGGACACTATGAAAACATCAAATATAAGAATTCAGGGCAGGGATTGAGAGATGGCTTAGCGGTTAAGCGCTTGCCTGTGAAGCCTAAGGACCCCGGTTCGAGGCTCGGTTCCCCAGGTCCCATGTTAGCCAGATGCACAAGGGGGTGCACGTTTCTGGAGTTCGTTTGCAGAGGCTGGAAGCCCTGGCGCGCCCATTCTCTCTCTCCCTCTATCTGTCTTTCTCTCTGTGTCTGTCACTCTCAAATAAATAAATAAAAAATGAACAATAAAATATTAAAAAAAAAAAAGAATTCAGGGCATAGTAGAAGGAGATGAATTCCACTTCAATGGCATAGTAGGTGTCTTCAACAAAATCATAGAAGAAAATTTCCCCCAAATTGGGAAAGAGGTGCCAATGCAGATACAGAAGCCTTTAGAGCCCCAGCCAGACAAAACCTGGAAAGAACCTCTCCTCACCATATTATAATCAAACTTCCAAACACACAAACCAAAGAAAAAATATTGAAAGCAGTTATAGAGAAAAATCAACTTACCTACAAAAACAAGCCCATCAGGATTACAGCAGATTATTCAACACAAACCTTAAAAGCCAGAAGGGCTTGGAGTGATATATTCCATGTTCTGAAAGATAACAACTGTCAACCAAGGTTACTTTATCCTACAAAGCTATCCATTCAAATAGATGGAGAGGGCTAGAGAGATGGCTTAGCGGTTAAGCACTTGCCTGTGAAGCCTAAGGACCCTGGATCGAGGCTCAATTCCCCAGGACCCACGTTAGCCATATGCACAAGGGGGTGCATGCATCTGGAGTTCGTTTGCAGTGGCTGGAAGCCCTGGCGTGCCCATTCTCTCCCTCCCTCTCTCTCTCTCTGTCTCTCTCTCTCTCTGCCTCTTTCACTCTCAGTCTCTCTCATATAAATAAATAAGCACAAAAATTAAAAAAAAAATAGATGGAGAAATCAGGACATTCCATGACAAAAGCAGGTTAAAGGAGTATTTTAATACAAAACCAGCTCTACAGAAAATACTTGATACAATCCTTCATGCTGAAGAAAAGGAAAAGCACACACATATAAAGAACCTACAAAAAACAAGCAATTCTCAATACTAGTTAACACAAGAGAGCTCAGGTAGATCCAGAAACACACACACACACACACACACACACACAAAAATGGCAAACATAAATACACACCTTTCAATAATATCTTTTAATATCAACGGCCTCAATGCACCAATGAAAAGACAGGTTTTCAGACTGGGTTACAAAACAGGACCTTACAATTTGTTGCCTGCAAGAAACTCAACTTTCTACAAAGGATAGACATTATCTTAAGGTGAAAGGTTGGAAGTCGGTGTTTTAAGCCAATGGGCCTAGAAAACAAGCAGGGGTTGCTATCCTAATATCAGACAGAGTAGACTTTAGTCCTACGTTAGTCAAGAAAGATAAGGAAGGTCACTTTATATTGATTAAGGGCACACTCCAACAGGAGGACATTACAATCCTAAACATATATGCACCTAACATGGGGGCTCCAAAATTCATTAAATATACACTATTAGAACTAGGTTCACAGATAACACCAAACACAGTGGTGGTGGGTGACTTTAACACTCCACTCTCATCAATTGACAGGTCATCCCAGGAAAAAGTAAACAGAGAGGTATCTGGACTAAATGAGGTCATAGAAGGAATGGACCTAACAGATATATACAGGACATTTCATCCAAAGGCTGCAGAATATACATTTTTTCAGCAGCACATGGAACATTCTCTAAAATAGACCATATATTAGGACACAAAGCAAATCTTAACAAATTCAGGAAAATTGAAATAATTCCTTGCATTCTATCTGACCACAATGGAATTAAACTGCAAATCAATAGCAAGAAAGGCTATAGAGCATACACAAAATCATGGAAACTAAACAATACACTACTAAATGATGAATGGGTCAATGAAGAAATCAAGAAGGACATTAAAAAATTTATACAGTCAAAAGATAATGAGAACACAACATATCAAAATCTCTGGGACACAATGAAGGAAGTAAATTTATAGCCTTAAGTGCCTATATTGAGAAATTAGAAAGGTTGCAAGTAAATGACCTAATGCTTCACCTTAAAGCCTTGGAAAAAGAAGAACAAGGCAAAACAAAAATCAGTAGGCAGGAAGAAATAATAAAGATTAGGGAAGAAATTAATGAAATAGAAACAAACAAACAAAAAAAAAACAATCCAAAGAATTAATTAAACAGAGTTGGTTATTTGAAAGGATAAACAAGATTGATAAACTCTTAGCAAATCTCACCAAAAGAAAGAGAGAAGAGACACAAATTAACAAAATCAGAGATGAAAAAGGTAACATCACAACAGATTCCAGAGAAATTCAAAAAATCATAGGGACATACTATAAAAGCATATACTCCACAAAGTATGAACATCTGAAATTAATGGGTGATTTCCTTGATTTACATGACCTACCTAAATTAAATCAAAATGAGATTAATCACTTAAATAGACCTATAATAAACATGGATATCTGAACAGTTATCAATAATCTCCCAACTAAAAACAGCCCAGGCCCAGATGGATTCCCTGCTGAATTTTATCAGACTTTAAGGAAGAACTAACACCATTGCTTCTTAACCTTTTCCAGGAAATAGAAAAAGTAGGAATTCTACCAAACTCCTTCTATGAGGCCAGAATCACCCTCATACCAAAACCAAGCAAGGGTAGAAACAGAAAAAGAAAATTACAGACCAATCTCCCTCATGAACATAGATGCAAAAATTCTCAACAAAATATTGGCAAACAGAATACAAGAGTATTTTAAAAAGATCATTCACCCTGACCAAGTAGGCTTTTTCCCAGCGATGCAGGGATGGTTCAATATACACAAATCTATAAATGTAATACATTATATAAATGGGTTGAAGGACAAAAATCATATGATCATCTCATTGGACACAGAGAAAGTATTTGACAAAATCCAACATCCCTTCATGATAAAAGTCCTACAGAGACTGGGAATAGAAGGAACATATCTCAATATAATAAAAGCTATTTATGACAAGCCTACAACCAACATATTACTAAATGGGGAAAAACTGGAAGCTTTCCCACTAAAATCAGGGGCAATACAAGGGTGTCCACTGTCCCCACTTTTATTTAATATAGTTCTACAAGTCTTAGCCATAGCAATAAGGCAAGAGACACATATAAAATGAATACAAATTGGAAAGGAAGAGATCAAGTTATCATTATTTGTAGATGACATGATTCTATACATAAAGGACCATAAAGACTCTACTAGCAAACTGTTAGACCTGATAAAAACCAACAGCCATGTAGCAGGATACAAAATAAATACACAGAAATCAGTAGCATTCATATATCTAACAACAAACACACAGAGGATGAAATCAGAGAATCACTCCCATTCACAATTGCATCAAAATAAAATAAAATAAAATGAAGTACCTTGGAATAAACCTAACTAAGGAAGTAAAGATCCAATACAATGAGAACTTTAAAACACTCAAGCAAGAAATTGCCGAAGACACTAAAAAGTGGAAAAACACCCGTTGTTCATGGATTGGAAGAATCAATATTGTGAAACGGCAATCTTACCAACAGCAATCTACATATTTAATGCAATCCCTATAAAAATTCCAAAAGCATTCTTCATGGAAATAGAAAAAAAAATCCAAAAATACATTTGTAATCACAAAAAACCTCGAATATCTAAAATAATACTGAGCAACAAAAATAAGGCTGATTATATCACAATACCTGATTTTAACCTATACTACAGAGCCATAGTAACAAAAACAGCATGGTACTGGCACAAAATCAGACATGTAGATCAGTGGAACAGAATAGAGGACCCAGATGTAAGCCCAGGTAGTTATATCCACCTGATATTCAATAAAAATGCCAAAAATACTCATTGGCAAAAGACAGCCTCTTTAACAAATGGTGTTGGGAAAAGTGGATATATATCTGCAGAAGGATGAAAATAGATTCTTCTCTCTCGCCCTGCACAAGAATTAAGTGTAAATGGATTAAAGACCTTAACATCAGATCCGAAACTCTGAAACTGCTAGAGGAAAAAGTAGGGGAAACCCTTCAACATATTGGTCTTGGCAAAGACTTTCTGAATACAACCCCAATTGCTCAGGCAATAAAACCACAGATTAATCACTGGGATCTCATGAAATTACAAAGATTTTGTACTGCCAAGGACACAGTGAATAAAGCAAAGAGGCAACCTACAGAATGGGAAAAAAATCTTTGCCAGCTATATATCTGATAGAGGATTAATATCTAGGATATACAAAGAACTCAAAAAGTTAAATAATAAGGAATCAAAAAAGCCAATCAAAAAATGGGCTATGGAGCTAAATAGAGCATTCTCAAAGGAAGAAATACGAATGACATATAAGAATCTAAGAAATGTTCTATGTCACTAGTCATCAGGGAAATGCAGATTAAAACTACATTGAGATTCCATCTCACTCCTGTCAGATTGACCACCATCATGAAAACAAATGATCATAAATGTTGGCAGGATATGGAAAAATAGGAACCCTTCTACACTGCTGGTGGGAAGGAAATCTGGTCCAGCCATTGTGGAAATCAGTGTGGAGGTTCCTAAAACAGCTAAAGATTGATCTACCCTATGACCCAGCTATAGCACTCCTAGGAATGTATCCGAAAGAATCATCTCATTTCCTTAGAAGTACGTGCTCAACCATGTTTATTGCTGCTCAATTTAAAATAGCTGGGAAATGGAACCAGCCTGGATGTCCTGCAACTGATGAGTGGATAATGAAGATGTGGCACATTTATACAATGGAGTTCTACTCAGTGGTAAAGAAAAATGAAGTTATAAAATTTGCAGAAAAATGGATGGACCTGGAAAGGATTATACTATGTGAGGTAACCCAGGCCCAGAAAGCCAAGTGCCACATGTTCTCTCTCATATATGGATCCTAGCTACAGATGATTGGGCTTCTGCTTGGGAATGAAAATACTTAGTAGTAGAGGCCAGTAAGTTAAAAAGGAGACATAAAAGGAAGAGAAAGGAAGGGAGAAGGGTAATTAATAGGTTGATATTGTATATATGTAAGTACAATGATTGAGATGGGGAGGTAATATGAAGGAGAATGGAATTTCAAAGGGGAAAGTGGGGGGGGGGGGGAATTTCCATGGGATATTTCTTTATGATCATGGGCAATGCTAGTAAAATTTTAAAAAGAAAAGAAAAGAAAAGTAAAAAAAAGAAAAGAAAAGAAAAGAAAAGAAAAAAGAAAGAGAGAGACAGAGTGAGTGAGAGAATGGGTGTGTCAGGGCCTCCAGCCTCTGCAAATGAACTGGAAATATCTGTGTCACCTTGTGCATGTGGCTTTTGTGTGTCCTGGAGATTCAAACCTGGGTCATTTTGCTTTGTAAGCAAATATCTTAACTGTTAAGCCATCTCTCCATCCCCCCTTTTAAAAATAAGTGTCAGTTTTTTATGATATTTTATTTGCTACATTTTAGTTAACTGTTCTAATGCTAGTATTGTTTATGCTCACAGAATAGGGAATTAGGAGGAAAGAGAAATATATGGTACTAGGTAGTCAGTGTGGCTATCATTACATACTAACTTTTATAATTTGAATTTGCCAACTTGTTTGGACACTATTTCTGGGTCCTCTAAGCAAATAAATATGATGTATTGAAGGTCACTTATAACAGAACACTATAACATACATACGATGAAACAGTGAAGAAAACGTTAGAAATATTGTGGAAATTATCAACATGTGACAGCATTTTGAAGTGAGCACATATTATTGGAACACCAATTATTAACCTGTTGAAAATCACTTTACTGTAGAGTGCAAAAGAGTGAAGCAGGACTCATTTTTCTAAGCAGTTTATAAACATTTGGGAAATCACATAAGAATAAACATGAACACATGGTTAAGAAATATAAAAGACACAAAATTTTGAACTTTCAAAATAAAAATATACCCGGTTCACCAAGAAAATAGCCCCCTTGCTTGTTTCACCAATTGTTCTTAGTTTCAGCCAGGGCCCTTTTGAGGTATGATGGGGTGGCTCTCGCCTTAGGATCTACATCTATCTGAAAAAGAGAAGCAGATTCCCCAATGAGAGTAAGTTAGCACCAGAGAAATGAGATAACTCTTACTTTTTAATAGAGAATTTAATAGGTGTAGGCCCTCTTGTATCCCACGATTGATGGTAGCTTGATAATGGAGAGTGGGCTTATGTTAGGATATGGTTCTGACTTGTTTTCCAGCTCCAGCTATGGGTCCCATACCACTGAGGGGATCAGTTAGTGGAATCAAGTGCAGTTGGTTCCCCACCATGGCTGTGTGCCACTATTGCACTTGTGTGGGCATCACATCAGGTTATTTGTTGCTAATTATGTTAGACAATGAGTTGCTTGGACAGATATTGGTCATATTCCCCCAGTACCGTATGTAGCAACTTCTGGCACTAGACGCACTGACTGGGGACTGACTCTCTTCCAGCTTTCAGCCATACCACTCCATTTTATATGTCAACCAAATAAGGTGCCTTCAGCAGTAGGGTCTTACCACTAACATTTGGTGGGTCATCAAGTACTCAGACAGAAATCTGACTTTCTTTTAGGAAACTTTGTAGGTCTCTCTGATCAAAATCTCATTGTGGATGATAGCCACATGCTGGTACTGGGAGTTAAGGGTCATTGCCCACTAAGAACAGGAAGAAAAAGTTAACTAATATAAAAGGGCTAGAGAGAAGAGAGAGAGAACGAGAGAGAGAGAGAGAGAAAGAGAGAGAGAGAGAGAGAGAGAATTTGTAGAAGATTAAAGTCATTCTTCATACCAGCACAAGAGTGAAGGAGATAAACACAGAGGAAAATCAACTCCTACCAATCAGAGATCCAGAGACCCGGAGGCCCCCAACATCTCATCACTGAAGCAGACCAAAAGTGAACCCAATATGGCTCAGGGAAATTTTGCGGAATAGGGGGCGGAAAGAATGTCAGAGCCACATGTTGGGTCATGATATGTAGAGACATTTATCCTACCCATAACTGTGGGCTAACTCCGCAATGCATGACCCATATACCTAAACAAGGAGGGGCCAAGGGGAAGGGGTAGATCACAGATGAGCCTAATAATAGTACAAATTGACTGTATTGGCTAAGTAGAAAACTAATTAAGTTTTTTAAAGGGAAGAAAACAAAGGAAAAAAAAAACAATGGGATTGAATTTAATCAAGTGCCTTTGTAGCATTTATCAAAATTAAATGTTACTGTATCTAAAAAAATAAAGGTATATATTTTGCCACACTATAAGTAACAATTTGTAATCATCCAAGAAGTCTATAAAAGAAGATCAAAGAGTAATGGAGAGATGGCTTAGTGTTTAAGTGCTTGCCAGTGAAGCCTAAGATTCATGGTTCCAGGCTAAATTCCCCAGTACCCACATAAGCCAGATGCACAAGATGGCACATGCATCTGGAGTTCATTTGCAGTGGCTGGAGGCCCTGGTGTGTCCATTCTCTAGCTCTCTCTCTCTCTCTCTTTCTCTATGCCTCTTTCTCTCTCTCAAACAAATAAATAAATAAAAATATTTTTAAAAAGAAGTTAAAAGACAATCAGTATGCTGTATGTTTATAAGCATTTAAAAATAGGAATTATATTCAAATCATCTAGCAATAAACAGAAAAAAATTAGAATGACTAAATCACTATATATATAAAGACAAATTACTGATATACAGTTATCAAGGCAGGATGGGTTTGTAGAAATTATAGAAAAATTAGTACACACACACACACACACACACATAAAATGGTAGGGTGCATATATGCATATACTTATATAGATATACTGACAAAATTATCACTGAATAACAGTGGTGAAAGATAGCTTCAAAAATAACTTTTTTGTTATATATTAATATGAAAAATTAAATGAAATGTGTACATATGACACAATCTGCAACATTCCATTTTATTTAATATATAAAAATATTAAAAGCAAAATACCTAGTCAGATCATTATGGATAATACAGCAAGGTACATGTAGGTCTAAGTAGTGAAACATTTCAAAAAGAACAAAATGAAAACTAATGATAAAGAAATAGATATTTATACTGAGGATGAGTTAAGTTAGGAAAAAATACTTTCTTAAAAGGAAAGGAAGGGGCTGGAAAGATGGATTAGGGGTTTAGCCCTTGCCTGTGAAGCCTAAGGATCCCAATTCGAGGCTCGATGCCCCAGTTGTAAGCCAGTTGCACAAGGTGGCACATGCATCTGGAGTTTGTTTGCAGTGGCTGGAGGCTCTGGTGCACCCATTCTCTCTCTTTCTCTCTCTGTCTCCCTTTCTGTCTGATGCTCTCAAATAAATAAATAAAAATAAAAACATTTTTTTTAAAAAAAGGAAAGGATGACATAATATGAAAGTTCAAACTAGAGGAGGTTTGCACTATATTCCACCAAAAATGGCATGTCTAGAACATGTGAAGAATGTTTGCAAATCAATACGAACAGGACAATCTAATGAAGAAAAGCTGCCTCACACACACACACACAAAATTCTAAATGGTAACTAATATCTTTAAAATGCTCTATTACAATAGAAGAGAAGATGAAAATGAAAATCAGAGTAAATATTTCATATCAGAATGTAAATATATCATATTTACTATGATCAAAGTTTGGCACGAATATGAAATAACTAACACATGTATTCATTACTCATAGAAATATAATGATACAGATCTCTGAACAATAATAATAAAACATAAGGGGCAAGATGGCGACCGCCTAGCTGCGCTGCAGATACCGGGGAAAGAAAGGCAAGAAATTAAGAGTTATCAGGGTCTTCTTGCCCGGGGGAGGGCACAGAGTGGGGAAAAACAGGGAATCACGGATCCCCCTCGAGTGAGTAGTCTACCCCAACCTATTCAGCCACCGTGCCCCGGGCCCCAAGTGGCTGTGTTCTAATTGCGTGCCCACCAGCCCATCCCACGTCTGCCAGCCCGCTGTGCTGATGCGGAACCTCCGCCACTGTGCTCTGATCACACACTTTGGCCTGCCACGCTGTGCTCAGTATGCATACCCGTGGGGACCACCTCTGCCATGATTAGGCTGCTGCCAGACCCCCCGCTGCTGTGCTCTGATCGCTTGCCCGCCAGCCAGCCTCTGCTGTATCCCAATCCCGTGCCCGCATCAGCTGCCTCTGCACTACAATTGCACGTGCAGCAGGCCCAGTCCCACAGCAAGGGCCACACAAGCCCACACTGACTCACTAGCACCAGCTCAGGTGCCATCCCCTACCTGTCCATTTCCACCCATCCCCCACTCCCCTGAAGTGGGAGAGTGTAGATTGTTTGAAGGTCCCAGGGTTCCCAGGCAGAGTTTGGGCATCTTCAGGGCTTGCTAGCTCAGTCCCCTTTCAAGCTCAAAGGCAGGCAGCTTTGGTGCATTACTGGTGAGAATTCAGGCAACTTTGGTGCCCCTGACAGGCACTAGATAGGCGGCTTTGGCAAGAGAGAGCAAAAACCCAGGCTGCTTGCAACTTCCCCAGGCTGCCTTGAATTCACATTGATCTAGAGCCCAGGCTGCTCCACCCACTTACCTGCCCATACACTGACATGGGTAGACCACAGCGCAAAAGAAATAACATGAAAAATAAAATGCAAGAAAATCCAGACAGATCACCCGGTCCAACAAGGATTACACCTAACCAAAACATAGAAGAGTGTTTAGGATCAGAACATCAAGTGGAAGCTATGAGCAATGCAACCCTGACCAACCTACTGCTAGAACTTGAAGGAAAGCTACAAAGGACAAACAATTTTGTGGATGCTACCATCACTAAGCTAGAGCAATATGATATAACAATGGAAGGAATTCAAAGAGAGCTAAGAGAGTTGAGGGAGAGTGGAAAAAAAAAGAGGACCTTAAAAATCAGCTGGCCAGAATAAATGAAAACATAAAGAAATGCAAGGATGATTTCCAAGAATCATTAAGAAAATCAGAAAATGAGGTGAAAAGGCAGCTGGACAGAGCGATGGAAGTGATACATAGGAAAGTAGTAGAAAATGCAAACTTAATTGAACAAGTCCAAAATTTGCTAGAGGCTCTCAAGAACAGAGTCAGTAAAGTGGAAGATAGAAACTCTGATCTGGAAGACAGGATAGAAGAAACAGTTTGAGAGTCCAAAAATTTCAGTAAGTTCAAAAGTTCCTGTGAACAGAACATGAGGGAATTGTGAGATACACTTAAACGTCCTAATATCAGAATCATTGGAATACCAGAAGGAGAAGAATTTCAGACCAAAGGCATGGAGAACTTATTTAACACAGTAATTGAAGAAAACTTACCCTGTCTCTTAAAAGAAAGGCCCGTCAAGATACAAAAAGCAAAAAGAACTCCTCATGACTAGACCAAAGGTGAAACTCCCCAATACATATTATAATTAATACTCTAAAAATTGACAGCAAATAGAAAATCCTAAAAGCATCTAGGGAAAAAACAGCACACCACTTTCAAAGGAAAACCCATCAGAATTACTTCAGACTTCTCAATGGAAACCCTGAAATCTAGAAGGGCCTGGAATGAAAATCTCCAAATTCTAAGAAACTATGGCTTCCAACCCAAACTACTCTGCCCAGCAAAAATCTCCCTTATGATAGATGGTGAAAGGAAAAGTTTCCATGACAAAACTCAGCTTTACAATTATATGAACACAAAACCAAAACTACAGAAAGTATTCCAGGAAATTCTCCACAGAGAAGAAACAAATAACCAAACACAAATGCCTACAAGAAGCAGACCACAACAACCAAACACAGAGTAGACACAAAAAGTTTCAAATTCCATGAAAACACCAACACAACTCTACCACCATAACATGGCACCGATCAAATCAAACTTCACAGTCATTATCCTAAGTATTAATGGCCTTAATTCACCCATGAAGAGACAACTAACAGCTAACAGGGTAGATCAAAAAATTAGATGCCTCAATCAGCTGCCTTAAAGAAACCCACCTTACCACTAAAGACAGAAACATCCTCAGGGTGAAAGGGTGGAAAATAATATTCCAAGCAAACGGGAATAAGAAACAAGCAGGTGTAGCTATACTAATATCAGATAAAATTGACTTCAAACCAAAAACAATCAAAAAAGACAAAGAAGGCTACTTCCTACTTATAAAGGGAACAATCCATCAAGAGGATATTACAATCATAAATGTGTATGCACCAAACACAGGGGCACCACAGTTCATAAAACAAAACCTACTTGACAATAAAACAGAAATAACCACCTTCACCATCATAGCTGGGGACTTCAACACACCATTACCAGTAATAGATCATCCAAACAGAAACTCAACAGGGAAGTAAGAGAGCTCAATAAAACCATAGAACCCTTAAACCTAATGGACATCTACAGAACGTTCCATCCCAACCACAGACTACACATTCTTCTCAGCAGCCTATGGAATATTCTCTAAAATAGACCATATCCTGGGTCACAAAGACTGCCTCCACATATTTAGGAAAATCGAAAGAATTCCCTGCATGATATCAGATCACAATGCTATATTCCTAGAAATCAACAACAAAAAATCCACCAAGAATCCCAATGGCAACTAGAAACTGAACAGCACACTCGTAAACAATAAATGGATAGTGGATGAAATAAAAAATGAAATTGTAAAATTCCTGATATTGAATGACAATGAGAACACATCATACCAAAACTTATGGGACACAATGAAGGCAGTCCTCAGGGGAAAATTCATAGCACTCAATGCCTTCATAAAAAAGACAGAAAGATCCCAAATCAATAGCCTAACCATCCACCTAAAGGCATTGGAAAAACAAGAAAAATCCAACCCAAAGAGCTCCAGAAGGAAAGAAATTAAACTCAGAGCAGAAATTAATGAATTGGATACAAAGGAAACAATTAAGGCAATTGACAAAAAAAACAGAGCTGTTTTTTTTGAAAAAATAAACAAGATTGACAAACCTCTGGCCAATTTGTTCAAGCAAAAAAAGGAGAGACTCAAATTAACAAAATGAAAAAGGAGAAATCACAACAGACATAAGTGACATTGGGAGAATCATCAGGACTTATTTCAAAAACCTCTACTCCACAAAACTGGAAAATGTGGAGGAGATGGATAAATTCCTGGATGCATATCATCTACCAAAGCTAAACTCAAAGCAGATTAATCACCTCAATGAACCCGTCACACTCATGGAGATTGAAAAAGTAATAAAAAACCTCCCAAAAAAGAAGAGTCCAGGACCAGATGGATTCCCATCCGAATTTTACCAAACCTTCATGGACGAACTCAAACCAAACTTTCTAAAACTGTGCCACACAATCGAAGAACAGGGAAAGCTACCCAACTCCTTCAATGAAGCTAGTATCACCCTAATCCCAAAAAGAGATGCCACAAGAAAAGAAAACTACCGGCCTATTTCCCTAATGAACATAGATGCAAGATCCTGAACAAAATACTCTCAAAAAAAATCCAACAACACATGAAAAGCATTATCCACCTTGACCAAGTGGGATTTATCCCAGGATCACAAGGGTGGTTCAACATACAAAAATCTGTCAATGTAATACACCACATAAACAAGCTTAAACATATAAACTACATGATCATTTCAATAGATGCAGAAAAGACCTTTGACAAGATACAACACCACTTCATGATCAAAACACTGGAGGGAATTGGCATGGTTGGTTCACTTCTTAACATAATAAAGGCAATATACAAAGCTCCAAAGGTGCAAATAATACTTAATGGAAAGAGTCTGGAGGAATTCCCATTAAGATCAGGAAAAATACAGGGATGTCCTCTCTCACCTCTGCTTTTCAATATAGTTCTGGATTCCTAGCCCAAGCAATAAGGCAGGAGAAGGACATAAAAGGGATACAATTTGGAAAGGAAGAAGTTAAGTTAGCTCTATTTGCTGATGACATGATTGTATATGTAAGAGACCCGAGAGACTCCATCCCAAAACTGCTGTATGTGATTAACTCGTATAGCGAAGTAGCAGGATACAAAATCAATGCACAAAAATCAGTAGCATTTCTGTATGCAAATGACAAAGGTACAGAAATAGAAATGAGGGACATAGTTCCATTTCCTATAGCAACATCAACAACAACAAAAATACTTTGGAATAACATACGAAAATCGGTCAATGTAATACACCACATAAACAAGCTTAAACATAAAAACCACATGATCATTTTGATAGATGCAGAAAATGCCTTTGACAAGATACAACATCAATTCATGATCAAAAAATTGAAGTGAATCAGCATGGTCGGTTCACATCTTAACATAATAAAGGCAATACACAAAAGCTCCAAAGGCCCAAATAATACTTAATGGAGAGAGACTGGAGGAATTCCTACTGAGATCAGGAACAAGACAGGGATGTCTTCTCTCACCTCTGCTTTTCAATATAGTTCTGGAAGTTCTAGCTCAAGCATTAAGACAGGAGAAGGAAATAATAGGAATACAATTTGGAAAGGAAGAAGTTGAGTTAGCTCTATTCGCTGTTGACATGATTGTATATGTAAGAGACCTGAGAGATTCCATCGCAAAACTCCTGAAGGTGATTAACTCCTATAGCAAAGTAGCAGGATACAAAATCAATGCACAAGAATCAGTAGCGTTTCTGTATGCAAATGACAAAGATACAGAAAAAGAAATAAAGGACATAGTCCCATTTTCAATAGCAACAAAATATAAAATACCTTGCAATAACGTTAACCAAGGAAGTAAAAGATCTATACAATGAAAATACAAAAACTCTCAAAAAAGAAATTGAGGAGGACTTGAGAAGATGGAAAGACCTCCCATGCTTCTGCATAGGCAGAATTAACATTGTGAAGATGACAATCCTACCAAAGGCAATATATAGATTTAACGCAATTGCAATTAAAATCCCTACAGTGTTCTTCACAGAGATAGAAAAAATTATCTCAAATTTCATATGGAAAAACAGAAGGCCTCGCATATCCAAAAATATCCTCGGCAAAAGAAATACCTCTGCTGGCATCACCATACCTGATCTAAAGCTATACTACAAAGCCATAGTAATAAAACCAGCATGGTGCTGGCATAAAAACAGGAGTATAGACCAATGGAATAGACTTGAGGACCCAGACTTTGGGTCAAGCAACTATAGCTACTTGATATTTGACAAAGGCCTGAACAATATAGGCTGGAAAAAATATAGCATCTTCAACAAATGATGCTGGACAAACTGGATAACCACATGCAGGAAACTGAAACTTGATCCACACATTTCACCATGCACTACACTCAAATCCAAATGGATCAAAGACCTCAATATAACGCCCGAAACTCGAATACCACTGAAAGAAAATTTAGGAAGTACTTTCCATGATATAGGAATGGAAAAAGACTTCCTGAACAAAACCCCAGTGGCTCAAGTTCTTAAACAGTCACTCAACCAATGGGATCATATGAAGCTGAAGAGTTTCTTTACATATAATAAGCAAAGCCAATAGATTATCCAGAGAATGGGAGAAAATATTTGTAGGTTATCCAACTGATAGAGGTCTAATCTCTAGAATCTACAAAGAACTCAAAAGTTTAAACAATAAGAACACAAATACACCACTTACAAAATGGGGTGCAGAGTTGAACAGGCAATTCATAGAGGAAGATATACAAATGGCAAACACACACTTAAGAAAATGTTCATCATCCCTAATCATCAGATAAATTCAAATTAAAACAACTGTGAACTTCTACCTTACCCCAGTATGGACAGCAAACATCAAAAAATGAAATGAAAATAAATGCTGGTGAGGATGTGGAGAACCAGGAAAACTCATTCACTGTTGGTGGGAATGCAGGATGGTACAATACTTTGGAAAGAAATACGGAGACTCCTGATAAAGCTGACTATAGAAATACCAACAGACCCAGTTATACCCTTACTGGGCATCTATCCTAAAACCTTCAAACCACAGGACAGAGAGATTTGCTCAACCATGTTTGTAGCTGCTCAATTTGTAATAGTTAAAAGCTGGAATCAACCCAGATGTCCATCATTAGAAGAATGTATAACAAAAATGTGGTATATCTACACAATGGAATTCTATATAGCAGTAAGAGAAAATGACACAAAGAAATTTGAGGAAAAATATTTGAACCTGGAACTGATCATTCTCAGTGAACTTATCCAATCACAGAAAAAAAATCAACACATAGTCTCACTCATCTACAACACCTAACCTGAATCTACCTAAGATACCTTATATACCCAGAAAGCACCTCATGGACTAGAAAATAGGATGGAATGTGGAGGGCGGGGAGGGCATGGAAGGGTGGAATACAGTAATCTGGACCCAAACGGCAATGGTACCATAAAATTTAACTTCCTAAAAGACAGACCAAATGGCTGAACCTTCACTAGACCCTTACTGGAAACACCTGAACCACAAGACATTGGAGAGTGTAGGATCAAGACTAACCTAAATCTTCTACATCTTCCCTCCCTCCCTCTCCCCCTCTCTCCCCCGTCTCTCTCTCTCCTCTCTAACTCTTGTATATTAGTTATGTTTTTCCTCAATTTCTTAGTGGGCACTGACCTGTAACCCCCACTTCCAGCTTGTGGCTACCATCCAAAATGAGCTTTTGATGAGAGAAACCTACAAGGTTTCTGACATATTTCTGTCAGAGTACTTGATGACCCACCAAAGGCCAGTGGTAAGACCCTATTGCTGAAGACTCCATACACAGCTGACACGTCAAATGGAATGGCATGGCTGGAAGCCAGGAGAGAGTCAGTCCCCAGAGGGTCAGCATGTCTAGTGCCACAAGGTGCT
This sequence comes from Jaculus jaculus, assembly GCF_020740685.1. Taxonomy (NCBI): domain Eukaryota; kingdom Metazoa; phylum Chordata; class Mammalia; order Rodentia; family Dipodidae; genus Jaculus; species Jaculus jaculus. Next base: position 123,458,945 of record NC_059125.1, read on the forward strand.
ACATGGGCGACCAGGGGAAATGACCAATATCTGTCCAAGCAACTCATTGTCTATCCTAATTAGCAACAAATAATCTGATGTGATTCCCACACAAGTGCAATAGTGGCACCCAGCCATGGTGGGGAACCAATTGCTCTTGATTTGGCTAACCGATCTCCTAAGTGGTACCAGACCCATAGCTGGAGCTGGGAAACAAGTCAAATCCATACCCAATTATAAGCCTACTCTCCAATATCAAGCTACCATCAATCATGGGGTACAAGAAGGCCTACAGCAATCAAACTCTCTATCAAAAAAATAATTGTTATCTCAATTTTCTGGGTGCTAACTTACTCTCCGTTGGAGAATCTGCTTCTTTTTCAGATAGATGCAGATTGTAAGGAGAGAGCTGCCCCAACATACCTCAAAAGGAGGCCCCAGTGAAACTAAGGACAATTGGTGAAACAAGCAAGGGTAATCTTTTCCTGATGAACTGGGTACCAGCACAAAGGGGAAGGAGACCAACACAGAGAAAAATCAACTCCTACCAAATCAGAGAGCCAGAGCCTCAGAGGCCCCCAACACCTCAGCACTGAAGCAGACCAAAAATGAACCCAACATGGCTCAGGGAAATTTTGTGGAAGAGGGGGCGGAAAGAATGTCAGAGTCACATGTTGGGTCATGATATACAGAGACATTTATCATACCAATAACTGTGGGCTAACTCCACAATGCACGACCCATATACCTCAACAAGGAGGGTCCAATTGGAGGGGGTATATTATGGATGAGCCTAAACAATGGTACCAAACTGCCTGCATTTGATGAAAAAAAAAACTAATAAATTAAAATTTAAAAGAACATAAGGGGTTATGTGTATAATGTAGGTGTTACATATACCTTTTTGTGACTGGGCAAAACACCTGACAGGAAGTAGCTGCTGGGAGAAGTTATTTATTTTGGTTTACAGTCTCAAGAAGGTTCATGGTAGCAGAAGACAGCATGCCATGAACAGAAGCTGGACATCTTTTTATCAACATCAGGTGGACAATATCAACGGGAAAGTGAGCTGAGTTCTAGAAATGGAAAGCTAGCTATAATACTCAAAAGCCTGTTCTCACCAGCACACTTACTCCAGCAAGGCTCCTAATCCCACATTGCTAAAACTGTGAACCAAGCATTCAAATCACAGGACTTTATGGGGGACACCTAATTCAAGCCACAACAATTTCCAAATTGGTATATGCATTACTGTTATTTTCATACCATTGTATAATTTATTAATTAAATTATAACCTGTATATGAATTACTGTCTATATAAAGCTAACAAACAAATAAATATTAGTACAGACAAACAAACAAGAATAAAACAATCTGCACTACCTAAGGAGCATAAAAGCTATATTTGATTGAAAAAAAGCTTCAACTTTGCCTCTTAGTGATATGTATTTTTTTTTCTGAAGTATGCAGTGATACATATACATTAGTTCATGATGCTTTTAGATATGAGAGACATCTCAATTGATGGGTACTGGAACTGAGTCCCAAAAGGTTTTATAATATGACAGTAACACAAGGAGATAAGAATGGAGGCAGGCAATTTATCCCTGTAGCAACCTGGATGAGCCTTTGCTATTTTAACAAGACCTTAGCTACTCATGCAAAAAGTCATCAGCATGCAAGGGCAACCAATGACCTAGCTTCTGATTCCTCTGCAAGGTTATTCAGGATCTGTGCATTCTGGCTCAGAGCTGTCAAAACCCTGCCAATGTGAAGCCAAGGAAGAGCACTTTTGTAGGATGAGGACAGAATATGATGCAAAATAACCTTGTCAGACAAATAGAAAATTTCCAAATTTGGGGGGGGGGAATCCCTCAGAATTCTATTGTACCCCATTTCCAAGATCCCCTTAGAGGTTAAGGCTGGCCAAATAAAAGTATAATTATAAGGCATTTAAAGCTATTCTTTTAAACAACATTCAGAATAATAAAGAGACTATACAATAAAATGATTTTCAGGATCCTTAACTGGCTTAGCTACCGCAGGCAAATGGACAACCAGAAGACATAAATATCCACAACATTTATCACTATATTTTAAAAAGGTAGAATGTTTACAACCACAAATCTTTCCATATAAATATGTGACTTTAATCTTTGTGTTTATTTTTAATCCTATCAGTTCCTTGTGTTCCTTGTTAATTGGCCTGTAGTTAGACTCACTTTGCTTAACTTCTGGGTTTGCAGGTTTTAGGTGGTCAGTGCTCTCATTAAATGAATGTTTATTCTTTACCTGTACCTCTTAAGCCCTTACCCACAAAATGAAAAATAATAGGACACTTTATACCATCGTAATGGTTTTAAACAAAGAAAAAAATTATAAAAGATAGGGTGAGATTGCAGTATTTTCTAGTTAAAATTAACATTTCATGTTGATAGAAGAGAATCAGATATATTGATTTTTAGCTTTTAGTGTCTTAACAATTTTTTTCAAATATTTTTTTTTCTTTTTCTTCATTTTCTTTTATTTTTTTTTTATTTACATATTTTTTTGAGGTAGGGTGTCACCCTAGTCCAGGCTGACCTGGAATTCACTTTTAAACAAATTTATTATTGATATATAAAGCAATGCCAGATATCCAAACATGGAAGTTCTTCTAAAAGTTAATGATGATTAATTCTCCTCTAGCTAATACAATTCCTGGTTATGCTAACTTCTTTTGATTATTTTTTTTTTTTATTTGAGAGCGACACAGAGAGAAAGACAGATAGAGGGAGATAGAGAGAATGGGCACGCCAGGGCTTCCAGCCTCTGCAAACGAACTCCAGACGCGTGCGCCCCCTTGTGCATCTGGCTAACATGGGACCTGGGGAACCGAGCCTTGAACCAGGGTCCTTAGGCTTCACAGGCAAGCGCTTAACCGCTAAGCCATCTCTCCAGCCCCTAACTTCTTTTGTAATTTTAATGAGATGCAATTGAGAAAATACACATTTTAAAGTGGTCAATATGATTTTTGTACATGTATATTGTGAATCAATCACCCAAACTACTTAATTATATACCCATCAACTGACATACTTACTACAGGTTTTTGTAGCATGAGAACATTTATACGTGTTTCCAGTATATAACAGTATTATTAATCTTAGAATGATATGTATTACATCTATTGGACTTATTTTGCAAACTGAAAATTTCTTATCTTTAATTATCATTCCTATTCCTCATATATGCCTCTGTGAGTTCTACTTTATAAATTCTACATGTGCTATCATGTAGTATTTGTGTTTATGTGTCAAGCATATTTTATTTACCATTGCTCTTAAGGCTTTCACAGGCTGTCAAATATGATGAAGTATTGACTTTAAGGCTAAATAATGTTGCATTGCACATAGTTACTTAGATTGACTTCATAACTTACTTATGTCCATATTGCTGTAATGAACATGAGATACAGACTTATTTATTTGTTTATTATTTTACAACTGGGTGTTGAACCCAGCACTTTATACTTCCAGACAAGTGCTCTCCAGACCGAACTGAATTTCCAGGCTGTAGACATTACTTTGATATACAACAACCTCTACATTGATTTCCATGAAGCCCATATAAATTTGCATTTTCAAGAATAATGTAAAAGGGACACATTTTATCCATTCAGCACCAATCTTTGGTCTTTTGATAGTGGCCAGACTATTAGGTATGCAAGAAAATTCTTTCCCAAAGAATGACCTTTACTTTTCATCTTGGCCAGTTCCTTGAATCAGGTTTCCCAATGGTGTTAAATAGAGGAATGAGAGTATGTATCTTGCACTAGTTATTAAAGGAAAAATGTTCACCAATGCATATGATTTTAGCTCTACACAAATGATACTTGTGTTTTTTAACCAATTACGTGAAACACATATTAAAAGATTGGTTGAAGAAAAAAAATTACAATATAATTCTAGTAAGAATTTTTCACAATGCTTTTCTACAAATGTCTCTTCCATAGGTAAATTCAATTTGATATAATTGGTCTTAAATAATAGAGTGTGTAGGCTGTGTGCCACCATTACACTGGTGTGTATGTGTACATCTTGTCAAGGTGTTTGCTTCTGAGTACCTAGGACCTTTGGTTACTCAGACCATTGTTGACCATTTTCCCCCATTAGTTAATGTAGTGTTTTCAAGCACTAGACAAACTGATTGGAGACTGGTGCTCTTCTTGATTCCAGCCAAGTCTCTCCATGGTCTTTGTTGACAGCATGTGGTGTTTTCAGCAACAGGGTCCTATGTTTTGTCACAGGGTGGTAATCAAGTGCTTTGACAGAAATCTATCTTACTTTGAAGTACCTTGAAGGTCTCTCCAATTCAAAGATCATTAAGGCTAGCAACCTGTTTCTGGTACTAGGAGTTACAGGCCAGAGATTAAAATAATAATAATAATAATAATAATAATAATAATAATAATAATAATAATGTTAAGTTTCATCCCACCGTCTCCAGAGCTCTTCTTTTCAGGTGCTTCCCCCTTACTCCTGTTGAGAGTTATATTTTATTTAACTACATCCCCAAGGATAAAGGTTTATATGATACCAGTTCATTTGCATTTAGTTTTGTGTTTGTTTTTCCCCATCCTCCCCTTTTTCTCCCCCCAACCCTTCCATCCCTATTGTCTGGGCCATTGATTGCCTTTGAGGTATGCTACCAACTCAAGCTGGTCCAGGTTAGGAGCCACAGATAAGGGAGACAATGCAGTGTTTGTCTTGCTGTGATTTTGTGAGCTTACTGAGTATGATCTGTTCTAAGGCTATCCATTTTTCTACAAATTTCACTGTATCCTTTTTTTTTCTTACTGCTGAGAAGAATTCCATTGGGTTGATCCCAGTTCTTAGCTGTTATTTACTGAGCAAATGTAAACATGGTTGAGCAAATATCTCTTTAGTGAGACATAGAGCATTAAGGATCAATGCCCAGTAACATAATATCTTAGTCTGTTGGTAGCTATATATTCATCTTTTTCAGGAATCTCCATATGGATTTCTATAGTGGTTGTACAAGTTTACATTCCCAGCTTCAATGAATGAAGGTTCCTTTTTCCTCACATCCTTACCAATGTTTGTTGTTGTTTGAGTATTTAATGATTGCCAGCCTTAGTGCCTTAGTGGAATAAGGTGGACTCTCATAATTGTTTATTTTTATTTTTTTTATTTTTAGAGGTAGGGTCTCACTGTGGCCCAGGCTGACCTGGAATTCACTATGTAGTCTCAGGGTGGCCTCCAACTCTCGGCGATCCTCCTACCTCTGCCTCCAGAGTGCTGGGATTAAAGGCATGGGCCACCACTCCTGGCCTCATAGTTGTTTTTATTTGCATTTCCCTGATGATTAGGGATGTTGAACATTTTCTTAAGTGTGTGTGTTAGCCATTTGTATTTCTTCTTCTGAGAACTTAATATTAAGTTCTCTGCCCTATTTTTGTAGTGGGGTGTTTGATTTTTCTTTTATTGTTTAGTTTTTGGAGTTTTTTGTAGATTCTAGGCACTAGGACTCCATTAGTAAATTGGATAAAATTTTCTCCCATTCTGTGAGTAGCCTATTGGCTCTGATATAGATATATTTGTGCAGAAGATTTTTACCTTCATGAGATCCAATTCATTGTTTGTTTAATTTCCTGGGCTACTGTTTTTTTTAGGTTTTTTAAATACAGTTTTTGAGTTCCTTTGCATGGCAAGTTGTTTGCCCTTGTAAATTATGTTTTTGTATTTCTTTGTATTATTTTGTATTATCTTTACTTTTGTTAATGTAATGTATCATTTGATCTCATTTGTATATGTTCTACCAGCCTTGAATTCAGGGATAAAGCTCATATAATGTGATATTATCATTTCATTTCATGGAGGCCTGGTACAAGGGAAAGTGTATGGTGCAGCCAATTGATCTCCTCAGGGAGCAAATAGAAAGAGAACACAACTAGCATCACATGAGGGCACAATTTCCAATAACATAAAATTTCTCATTAGGCTATTTCCTCTTATTTATTTATTTATTTATTTTTCTGTTCTTGAAGATGGTTCTCACTCTAGCCCAGACTGACCTGGAATTCACTATGTAGTCTCATATAGCCCTGATCTCATTGTGATCCTTCCAACTCTGCTGCCTGAATGCTGTGATTTAGGGCTTGCACCACCATGCCTGTTTCACTATGCCTTGTTTCTAACAATTTCCAGTACCCTCAAGCAACAATATTCTTTTAACACATTGTGTTTTGGCAAGATGATACTCTAAATTTAAATCTAAATTGTTGTCCTGCATTATGGTCATTTGTCTATAGTGATGTTCAATTCCAATGTTTCCTTTTTTTTCTTCTGGATGACCGATTGGTTATTTAAAACAGGATATTGCATTCCTCATATTATATTACCATTAATTTTTTCATTCAGTTCTATTAATGTTTTCTTCACATATTTAGATGCACTGATACTGAGTAAATATATATCAGCAAGTTTTATAGTCAAATCATACATTGAAATCTTTAAAAAATTCAACAATCACCATGATTTCTTGTCACCCATTTTAACTTAAACTCTATTTTAACTTGTTACCTCATGGTGAAAAAAATATTCATTTTCAAACTATATGAGTAATGCTAAAGTTAACATACTTAGTCAACATACAATTAGACCTATTTTTTTATTAACCCATCTGTTTATGGCTTTTGATTGAAAAAATGTTGTTGCATTTTCTTTTAAAGAAGTTATCGTTAGAAAATTATGATATTTTTGCATAAATTGCTTTCTTATATATAATGGACAAAGCTTTGTTTCTTATAATCATTTGTAATTTGTTATTAAATAGTGCTCTGACTACTAGAAGTTTTCCTTGTTGTTTCCATGAATCCTACAGTTAATACTGCAAAGTAGCAATAGCTTATTTAAGATTATAAGAATAGAACTTTAATTGCATACAAATACTCTGTACTTTTGTTTCATCAGTTCATATAGTGTGCTATGTAACTGATGATAAACTTCACATCATTTCTTAGTGTACACTAAATATTTGTAGCTAGAGCTATTTTAGTAATTGTTACAATATTCAAATATTCAAGTGCCTAATTTTCATTAGAATTAAGAATTGGGCTAGAGAGATGGCTTAGCAGTTAAGCGCTTGCCTATGAAGTCTAAGGACCCCAGTTCGAAGCTCGATTCCCCAGGACCCACGTTAGCCAGATGCACAAGGGAGCACATGCATCTGGAGTTTATTTGCAGTGTCTGGAGACCCTGGCATGCCCATTCTCTCACTCTCTCTCTGCCTCTTTCTCTCTGTGTCTGTCTGTCACTCTCAAATAAAGAAATAAAAATAAACAAAAATTTCTACATCCAGCAGCACTGTGTTTTATGAATCAAAGAAAAGAATAAGCATCTCTGGATAAATACATCAAAATGTATTGTTACTGGATCTGCATATAATAAATACAGAAGGTGTTGTAAACAGATTCACATTGCAGAGATGAATATCCAAACTAGGCACAGTTTAAGGGGGGATTTATTTTAAGCTTACAAGCCAGGGAAAATACCATCTATCGTGGAAGAAGCTAGCTCCCATTCATAAATCCAAGCAGAGAGGAAAAAAAAAAAAAAACTGCAGCAAGCAAAACACCAGCACCAGCACAGAAACCAAAAAGCAGTAAGAATACAGGAAGCCATCAACCTCTTTGTATACATTTGGACTGGAAATCAGTTATGTCCCCAACAGGCCTTTGAACTGGACTCCAGGATCCATCACCAGTAAAATCTAGTCAGATGGCACAGCTTAAATAAAACACCTGAGTCTATGACAACCATTCAAACTACCACATAATGCTTCTGTCAAATGACAGTATCTTACTTAGAAAATATATCAAAATCAATGATTACTAGACAATGTCAGTATGTGAACAGAGAAGAAACCAAATTTTTGAGATAAAAATGTGTGTGTGTGTGTGTGTGTGTGTGTGTGTGTGTGTGTTTGTGAATTTGGGTGTATGTGTGTGTGTGTGAGAGAGAGAAAATGTGGATAAGGACATGCCACAGCACACATGTGAACATCAGAGGACAATGTTTGAGGAACATCTTCACTTCATTTGAGGCAGAGTTTTTCTGGGTCTTGCTCTTCTGCTGCACTAACTAAGATCTGAGAATTTCTCCTATCTCCACCTTCTATCTTACCTTCAGCATACTGGGATAACAGAAACCCACCAAGGCCTCTTGCTTTTTAATATTTTTTATTTTCATTTATTTATTTGACAGAGAAAAGGGGGAGGAGAAAGAGAATGGGGGCATCAGGGCCTTCAGCCACTACAAACAAACTCCAGATGCATGCGCCACCTTGTACATCTGGCTAATGTGGGTACTGGGGAATCAAACCTGGGTCCTTTGACTTTCCAGGCCAATGTCTTAACCACCAGGCCATCTCTTCAGCCCAGGCTTCTAGCCTTTTATATAGAGTTAAAGGATTAAACTGAGGTACTCAGGTTAAGTAGAGAGTGCTTTATCCATTGAGCCTTCTCACTAACCCCAGGAACAAAATCATTGTATTTACCTGTTAACTACATTTTTGTATCCCTTTACATGAATTATAAGATGAATTTACGATACATGCTATTTTATAATTAATATATACATGGATATAAATTCTTTAGGTTGCATAAAAAGGTCTAGAATTCTATAGGATTATGGTTTTTGTATAGTACTAAAGTTAAGTAGGGATCAATATGTATTAGATGTATATAAATATATAACCATAGTTTTAATACTGATGATTATGAAATGAAGATGTTTATATAATACACATAAAAGCAATCAAAATATACAATTTTACAATAAATTCAAAGGAAGGCAGTGATGGAGGAAATAAAGAAAATGCCCATTACATACAGAAATATTTCTTTTCAATATAGTAGAATATATAGATTGAAGTGTATAATCATATTGAACAATAGGAAGGATCAACTAAACAATGTGGTACAGCCATATGATAGTTTTTATGAACTATTCTATTTAATTTTTATCAAGTTTTAGGTTATTATAAAGTAATATGTTTCATCATATCATCTTTATCTTTATACATATATGCCACTATATTTGGTTGTCATTAATTCTCCTTCTCAAATTCCTCTCACTAACTCCCTCTCAAACTCCAGGTGGTTCTATTTCTTCTCTGGTGTGTCTCCCCACCCTCTGTAATCCTATTAGATATATTCCATTACCATCTCTATTTCCTGCCTTCCTTAAGACTATTTCCTCCACTTTCATGATCACCTTCCTAATTATGTTACTGCAAACAATACACACACACACTGATGATTTTGTGCTGTCAACTTGATAAGATTAGAAATGAATAGAGAAGTCCCCCTAGGATGATCTCTGAAAGTGTTTCTAGGCAAGATTTTCCTTTCCTTCTATACATTTGGACCTACTTTGCAAATGGTCTGACTTTCCACTGGTGGACTGTTTATGAGGAAGCTCCAGGAGAATACAAGCATGCTTTTCATTTGCAGAGTTGCCTGTTCTACTCACATATTCATGTTTTTTCACCTGGATAGCCTTGTTGGTAACTATGTGTGTTTTTGCTTTTGCTTCCTGCTTGTACATACTTCTGTTCCTTTGAACTTATGGACTGACTAGATACCAGGTCTTAAGAACTTTAGAATGAATCTAGCCTATGGATATTTATCATATCTCAAATAAGGTCCCAACAAAAGCATGAAGTATTTGTGAGTCTGGCTAATTGTGCTTCATATAAAGATGTCTAATTGCATCTATTTTCTAAAAAGTATTTCATTTCTTATGAATGCATAAAATTCCATTTGGTAGCATTATGTATTTTTATTAGCCTTCACTTATTGATGGATACCTAGGATACTTCCAATTCCTGGCCTCTGTGTTCATTGCACTGTTCTTTATGGTATACAGACTTAGTTTCCTTGGGCATATCCCTAATAGTGGTATATATGATCATGTGGTAGTGCTATTTTCAGATTTTTGGAAAGTCATCCATATTGATTTTCACCATGGCTGATACAGTTTACATTTATGCCAAGTGTAAATAAGGGTCCTTCTTTCCCTACATCCTTATCAGCATTTGTGATCATTTGTTTTCTTGATGATAGTGATTATGTGACATGGAATGTCAAAGCAATTTTAAGTTACATTTTTATGGTGCCTATAGATTTTACACACTTGTCCAAGTATTTATTGATCATTTATGTTTCTTATTTTAAGAAATGTCTCTTCGGGCCGGGCGTGGTGGCTCACGCCTTTAATCCCAGCACTTGGGAGGCAGAGGTAGGAGGATCGCCGTGAGTTCAAGGCCACCCTGAGACTACATAGTGAATTCCAGGTCAGCCTGGGCTAGAGTGAGACCCTACCTCAAAAAACCAAAAAAAAAAGAAATGTCTCTTCAGTTCATTATCCCATTTATTTATAAGGTGCTTTAAATTCAGCATTTTTTAAAATATAATTTTCTTTGTATTTATCATACATCCACTTGTTAATACTGAACAAGAAAAATAACAGCCCACAATGTGTGGTAGAAACAGGCATTGAGTTGAGATAGTCACACAGGATGAAAAAAACCTTCTCACTTTTAAGACTTTATACTTTAAGCACTTTTCAGCATCATGACAACAGTCTTGGGGCAAAAGTCTAACAGTGAGTACTTTAGATAGGCTCTGTCCCTGCATGGAATCAAGGGCATAAGCAAGCAGCAAAAAGGAGTTTAGCTTCCCCAAAACTATTTAAATAGTTACCATGTGAGAAATGTATTTCACTTTGTAAATTAGGGTAATAAAAGCTCTGAACTGGAAAAATGCATTAATCAAAGCCATCCCTAAAAAAGCCACTGATAGAAATGAAACAATGCATTCTTCTAGATGTACCATGCATAAAAAAGAATAATTACAGCTGGGCGTGGTGATGCACACCTTTAATCCCAGCATTCTGGAGGCAGAGGTAAGAGGATTGCCTTGAGCTCAAGACCAGCCTGAGACTACATAGTGAATTCCAGGTCAGCTTGAACTAGAGTGAAACCCTACCTCAACCCCTCACCCCGCAAAAAAAAAAAAAAAAAAAAAAAAAAAAAAAAAGGATAATTACATAATACAAATTACATAATACATTCTTCAATGACCAGACAAATGAGGATTTAAAATTTACAGTCATTGGAACAAATAAACTATATTTAAACACTAGTGTCCTCTTGTCAGTTTGTTTACAAGATAATTATTCTGATGTCTAAAAACTACCTGCTTTGAGTATTTACCTTTTAGAACCTATTTTGAGATATTAAAGAGACACTGTAACAAAATATTATCTGAATATACATTATCAATACCAATATGATACAGCTATATAATTCTCATTGCATATTATATATACACTGTGGAAATATTGTAAAACCTAGAGAAAGGATGAAAACAGATTGGCTAGAATTTAAATTACCAGACTAATTCATGATAAAAGTCTACAATGAAAAAATATAATTAAAAATTCACAAAATAGTTAACTTAATATCCTTTCTATACTCATTGGTCTAAGAAGATATAACTTCTCACCAAATTCATTACCCCAAAAGTAACCAGAGGAAGAAAATACAAATCTCTTTTAAGCATCACTTGTCCAGTTTGTGCTCTGTATTTTTATTATTTCATTTTACATTATTTTACTTTCTTGCTGTGTTACCCAAGCTGGTTACACAAGCGTCTGGCCTCAGTATCCCGAGTAGCTGGCATTACAGGCATGTACTACTGCACCCAGGTTCACATTTTAGTTAGCAATTAGACATGAAAGAGCAAAACAACAAATTTAATAAATCTCTTAGATCAAGAATTTCATACCAAGCCACTATGAATGATCTACCTATAGCTGCTCTTGGTATAGGCATGTGCAAAGTATTTATCGTTAAGTAGCAATGACAGCACTTGTCAAGGGTATGCCAAATTCCACTTGGACTTTCTGTTCGCCCTTGCCACTCTAATGTGTTACTTTAAAGTGCTTCTTTCAGTTACTGAAGAGGCGATTTACAAACTTAACACGAATGCGCCCGCGAATCCTGAGATGACAAGGATGGCGCTGGTAATATGAGAACTAAATTCCCGGGGATTTTTTCACTCAAATTTCTGTTTTAGTTTTTTTCTGGAAGATGGATGGCAGAATAGAAAGAACAGCCAAAATCATCAGAATAAACACTGAGTTCCAGGAAACAGTTTTCCCTGCTGTTGTAAGCTGGTACAGCGTTGTTCCTGCTTTAATTGCTACAAAAGAGGGAGGTGCAACACCTAGAAAAGTACCAATAAAAAATAATTTCAGTGGCACATTTATCACAGGAGATGTAATATTAATAAACCAATTAGGCAGAAATGGTGTTATTCTCAAAAATATAATGTAGTTAATGAGATGTTCTCTATGACGTTCAACCTGCTGTGACCATTTTATTGCTTTTTCTGTCAGGTATTTATATACAACTGGTCTTCCAACTAAGTAGGAGAGCATATAGCAGAATGAGGCACCAAGTCCGGAACACAAACAAACAAGGAATAAGGCTAGTGGAAAGGGATAAAGAAACCCCGAGAGTATACTGAGAAATATAGAGCCTGGAATAGCAAATGTTTGCAAAAAAAATATATGTAGTAAAACAAGCTACAAGCACTTGTACGTAGAAGGTGTCCTTGTATTTGGACAGCACTTTTTCCAGAGCCTTGGTGTCATTCATGTCTCGGGGAACCTTCATGTTCACTCTTTCTTCATCACTAAGCTGAGGAAAGAAAGTTCTTATATACCAAAAGCATAACAAAAGCTGCACATAAGAAGATGGAGACCAATATAAGAAGTGACATTCTTGCAGATCCAGCTTCTACAGAGGCTTTTTCCTTCAGGTGGTCTGGGCTGCCGGGTGCCGCGGAACCCCGCGTCCCCGATGTCGAGTCGCCCACTGGGGTCACGTGGAGTGGCTCTGTCGGCAACCTCTCGGTGCCTCTGCCTTTTGCCATGGCTGTAGCAAGGGAAGGTGGGGAAGAGCCCGGCGGTGCCGCGCCGCCCCTCAGCAGCCCAACTCTACCCGCAGCTTCCTTTCACCCACACCGAAGCACCACTGCCAGAGCCAAAATTCAGCAGTTTTTAATACATAGTACATATTAATCACTTGGCTGATTTGCCATTTGTTTCTAAACTCTGATCATTTCTTCGTTATCAGAAAACAAGCTTCTTGGTTTAATATAATAGATTTTGCTCAATCCTTGGTGTTATTTTCTGTGATACTGGAATTCATTCATGAAATCCCGTCTAAATTCTATATTTCAAAGTGTTTTACTTTGATTTCCTTAAGCAGTTTAAAAGTTTCATACATTACATTAAAGCATCTAATGAATTTTGAATTGATTTTTTGTTCATTGTTGGATATAAGGATCTAGTTTTCTTCTTCCACCTCCATGAAAGAACCTATCTTTTCTCGCATATATTTTTGAAAAGATGTTAAAAACTAGGGGGCTTGTATCATTTACTTTCTGGGTGCTTCTTAACAAATAGCCAACCATAAGCAACTTAAGGAAGTGCCGAAGACAGCAAACATGATATTTTAGGATCACAAGGAATCAAGCGCTGAAGAGCTAGCTGCATGACATAGTTCCAACCCAGCTGTCTCTTCCTTGCAGTCCATTGTGGCCCCTCTATAGAAACATCTTTGATTCTCTGTGCTACATATATCTAAGGTTTTCTGTATAATGTTTGTCTTTTTCTGTCTTTCACTTGGTGCACCAATCTCTAAGTTTACTTTTCCAGCAAAAATTGATGCTAGTGAACTGTTGGTCAATGTATCTGAAAGAAGTTCTGGCATAGAATTGGAAAAACAAGAAAATGGGTCAGAAATAATTGTCTTCCTTAAGGCCTTAAAGAAAGTCAGGCACTATACTGTATTGAAAAGAAGAAGTGAGAGAGGACAACCCTGTCTTGTTCCTGATCTTAATGGGAATTCCTCCAGTCTCTCTCCATTAAGTATTATTTGGACCTTTGGAGCTTTATATATTACCTGTATTATGTTAAGATATGTACCAACTATGCCAATTCTCTCCAATGTTTTGATAATGAAGTGATGTTGTATCTTGTCAAAGGCCTTTTCTGCATCTATTGAAATGATCATGGGGTTTTTATGTTTAACCTTGTTTATGTGGTGTATTACATTGACATATTTCCGTATGGAAATTTTGCCAAAGAGGGGGCGGAAAGAATGTCAGAGCCACATGTTGGGTCATGATATACAGACACATTTATCGTACCAAGATCTGTGGGCTAACTCACAATGCACGATACATATACCTCAACAAGGAGGGGCCAATGGGGAGGGGTTAGGTCATGGATGAGCCTAATAATGGTACCAAACTGCCTGTACTTGCAGAATAGAAAACTAATAAAAAAATAAAATAATAAAAGAAAAGAAAAGAAAAGAAAAAAAGAAAGTCAGGCACAGAGTACAGTACACTGATGAAGAAACAATGAACCTCCTGGAACAATATAAAAATTGTTCTATGACTAATTTTTCAGAATGGTGGCCATTGCAGCAAATTATGTATGAGTCTTTACAAAGAATCCTTACAGGAAAAACAACTGAGGTCAGAAAGAGTTCAATCAGGGGGACCAAAGTCTAAGTATTGGAGAGACAGGAAAAGGAAAATTCAAAAGAAATGTTTGGGGGATAAATGGATTTGTTGGATCAATGATCAATGGTGGGAACCCCCCATTTTGTGGTTGTTCTTTCTCTCACCTTCAATATAGTAATTGAAAGTAGGAGCTCAGGAAACTGCATGTGCTTGACTGTACATACAAGGGGAAAGTGTGAAAATAATTAATCAGTATAAGGGCTTGATGACTGTACTTGAGGTAAATTATCATGGGATTGTTTGAAAAGCAAAAAGTTTCTATAAATTTAGTGGAACTGTAACTTTCTTGAAGTTTCCTCATGCATGACATGATCACAAAATAAAAGACTGAAGTTAAGAGCTGTGGCAGCAGGGAAAAGCAGGGGGGAAAAGCAGAGAAGCAGAACAGAGAAAAAGAGATGGAGAAACTCATCTGCCTTCAGCATTAGCCTTGCACCCAAACTTGACTTCAAATCATTATTGCGCTGCACCCTTTCACACCTCACTTCGGGGACCCTCCTTCAAACCAGGGCTGGACTCTGGAAAGGAAGAACATAGTTTATTTTGATTAAAAATTTAGGTTTTATTGTGAGGAAAGTATAGTATGCCAGCTTGTCATATTACTGTCAAGAAGCAGAGAATAATAACTGAGAATGGGCTATAAGAAGTCAAGGCATGCCTCCAGTGACTCACTTCTTCCAGCATGTCTCCATACCTTAATGGTTCCACAATCATCCCAAACAGTGTCACTTGCTGTGGTGACCAAGTGTTCAAACAAATGATTTTGGGGGAAACATTTTACATTCAAAGTTCATCATTATGAGCTTGGCCTTCGTAGGATCCATGGCCATCTCATTATGTAAAATATGTTCAATTCCATTTCAAAATTCTTTGTAATCTTTAATAGTTCAAACATTGTTCACAATTCCAATTGTGAATTCTCTTATGAGACTCAAAGCAATTTCTTAATTGTGATCTCCTGTAAAATAAAAAAAAAATATATGAAGAAACTATAACAAATGCTTATAATACATAATGACACAAAGGAAACAATCCCAGTCCAAAAAGGAGGAATATTTGCATAGCAAGAAAAGGCAGGATGTGAACAAGACTGAAACCTAGCAGAACAAACACTAAATTCTATAGCTCTATGTTGAATACCTGGGACTCCTGTTGAAATCAACTGGGCTTCATAAAGCTTAAGTGACTCAATCACGCCAGCTTTTTCACCAATACCACACATTTCTCTTGGGTGGTTTGCACTCCACTCTGAGTCTATACCTTTCTGTGACTGACATTCTATGTTCTTGACATCTCTAACATTTTGGGATCTCCATTACCACTTCGGGGCACCCTTTATAGATTCCTGCAATGACCTTTGTTGCAGTTGCACTTTCATTGCTAGGACAAAACACTTTACTAAAAGCAGGTAATAGAAAGAATGTTCTTATTTTGATTCTAGAGTGGAAGCTCCAAGATAGCAATGGAAAACATGGCATGAGCAGAGGCTGGACATCACCTCCTTGCCAATACCAGGTGGAGAACAACAGCAGGAAAGTTAGCCCACAAACACTGGCAAGGGCAAGTTTAATAAACTTTAAGGTCCACCCCTAGCTGCCCACCTCCTGCAGCAAGGCAACACATATTAAATCACCATCCACTTGAAACCAAACATTCAAAACACATGAATTTATTGGAGACACCTAATTTCAAAACCACCACTACTTTGAAACCCCCCCCCTTGTAAAGATTCTCTCCTGCCATAATTTGCATAGGCTTACCAGATCTCTAAAAATGTAAAAAAAAGATGTTATGATTCATTTAAACTTTCTTTTTTTTAATGCTCTTATGAGTACTACCTGGATTATTGTGGCAAGTTTTGTTGCTAGCTCAGGATGAAGTCTGCCCTCTTCTTGTATCACAGTTCAGGCAGAATTTAAAGTCCTTCCAGGATGACTTTGGTGCAATATTCCTCTAGGCAGCTTATTTCTAGGAGGTGGAAATAATAACTAGTTGATTGCAAAGTTTAAATTTGGGATATCAATTCAACTGAGTTTTAACTTTTTCAAGTACACATTTTTTGCATCATAAAGGACATTTTCCCACTCAATTCTGCTACCTGACTTTATGAATTTACAAGAAATGAGTCATAGTCATACATAATTATTTCTCATTAGTAAATGATGCCATACTATAAAATGCTGCTATGTATTCAACAATTCTGTCATACCATATTACATTTAGTTTGAGAATTGGGAAAAGTATTTACAAATTATTTCCACTGTATAGTGTTTAAATGTTTCAAACAATTCTACATGGAAATATACAAGTATATTATTATAAAATTATTGTTGATTATTTTTCATCTTTAAATTTAAGCCTACTCTGTGTATCATACAGATATATAGATATTAGTTTCATATATATATAAATGTATATATGGCTTCAATTTTTCACTCTTCTTTAAAAGCATGTTTATGGAAAAGGAAAGATCAGCTTAACTGGAGGATAGAAAGTACCTAGAAAGGATCTAATACATGTGGACTAAGAAACTTTCTTTGTTAAATACTAGCTTTCTAATGAAAAATGAAAGTTTCACTCTAGGGATGCCTAGCAATGAATTATAATTATGCAGAAACTTTACTCAAGTACCTAGTGGTCATTCTGCTTTCTGGATTAAGGTAAGAACAAAGAGGCTATTTTATCCTTCTCAACTTAAAAAAAAAAAATATTTGTTATTTGACAATTGCATACAGATAATATAATTTGATCATATAAACACCTCCTTGTGTCCCTCTTCCACTCCCTTGGAGATGTCTCTTCTTGCCCCCATATATTAGTGGGTATATCACTGAGGAGATTGATTCCTTTAGCAACATTGACTACTAGTAGCTCCTCCACACTATATCATCATCATTTTTATTGCCTAAAATCATGTGTTTAACCATATATTCTTAAATAAATGGTATGCTGATTCAATGAATCCATAAAATATATTTTCACTGTTGTATACATATTTTGTTACTGACTCTTATTATTTTGCCATAACTTTATTAGTTGTCCTAATAATGTATAACTGGAACACAATTAACTTAACACAGTTAATATGAACTATTGGTATGAAGATTTTTAGAATGTAGGGCTGAGTAAAATAGCTAGGCATAATATATTTTCCTATTTTATCACATTTATAAAAAAACATGCAGAAAATTATTCACAAAGCAACTTTTCTTGTGGTAACACTTATGTAGTGGTAAAAGAAATGGAAGTCATTAATATGAAAAGCATTAATGTTAACATTCAATAAAAAATGTGTGCTTTTGATATATGTCAATGATACAGCACTTACCTAACCTGTGTCCCTCCCTGGTACATACACATCCCCAGCACTGTACAAAAGGATTATGAGTAGAGTTAAAACATAATAATTGGAGACTGGGGAAATGGCTTAGCAGTTATGGCATTTGCCTGTGAAGCCTAAGAACCCAGGTTCGATTTCCTAGGACCTATGTAAGCCAGATGCACAAGGGGGCATATGTGCCTGGAATTCGTATACAGTGGCTAGAGGCCCTGGCATGCCCATTCTCTCTTTCTCTCTATCTGTCCCTTTCTCATAAATAAATAAATAAAATAGTTTAGAAAAACATAATAATTGCCTGTTATCAGAACACTGATATTTGAATCAATGCTGCTATATCACTCTTTGGGTGCTAATAATGGGAATATGTATATTGTCAAAAATATAGATTTATTGAAGAGAGAGTGTGTGTGAGAAAGAGGCAGAGAGAGAGAGAGTACAAGAGCAAGCCAGAGCCTCCAGCCACTGCAAATGAACTCCAGACACATGAGCCACCTTATGGATCTGGCATTTGTGGCTACTGGGAATTGAACCTGGGTCCTATGGCTTTGCTGGCACATGCTTTAACCACTAAGCCATCTGTCAAGCCTTATTTTAATTTTAGTAATGATAAAACCTTTATTTTAATTATATAGAGAGAGTTGTTTCTACTTTCCTGAAATATTTACCACTTACAGAAAAAATAACAATATATAAATAAGGGTGTGAATCCCCACAGTGGTTACAAGGACATTTTGTTTGTGTATCCTGATTCAGGGCTTTGGGTACAAATGATGATAGTATAGGCAGTAGCCTACTGTGATTCTTTGGCTCAATGAGAAATTAAATAATATAACAATCTTCTAAGGTTCAGTGCAAAAGGTTATGTGTATTTATGCAGTTCATTCCTTAACACTGATTTTTACTCTCACAGGTAAATAGGAAATGTATAATGACAAAATTTCTCAGCAACTCTTTTTTAATTTAAGTGATTAATTATTGAAAATAAAGAATGCCATCTTTAGATATGAGCAGAGGACAACTCTGGCTATCCAAATACACTGTGCAACCGAAGGAAATGAATTTGATGAAAAATACATTCCTGTAAAATGTTCTTTGCATATTCATGCCATTTCTCTCCAATTACTTGTAGGAATTCATAATAGAATATGGGTTTGAACTATTTTTTATTATTTGATTTATTGTAATTTTTTTTTAAAAAATTGTGTAAAGTGAAGTCAATCAATTTCTCATCATGTTTAAATACACTGACAAATTATTAACATAATTATATAAATAGAAATACTAGTTATTGAATTAAATGCCACAGTAAAACTCTGGTTTTCTATATATTCATTCACACAATCAGTCTTGGGAGATAGACTAAGTCTGAGTATATTAGAGAAATTATGAAATGGACAATTTTTTATGATTTGGTCCTTTAACTTCAACAAATTTATGTTTAAAGAATATGTCAAGAAAAGTTTATGCTTAAAGTCTACATCAAAAAAAAGTAAAGTAAAATGGAATCATATGCAGTTTCAAGTAGCTCACACTCAAAAGTAGAAGTCCCTTACCCAGTAAAAGAAACAGTATTGATAGTTCCTAGAGGACTCTTTAATACTTTCATAAATGCTGCCCTTACTGTATATCTCCAAGGACACTGTCATACTTAACCTTAATAAAATAGGCATTTTTCATTGTCCATGAAGACATATTGATATGCTCAATATTTCACAGGTAATGACAGCAGTGTGAGGCTATGAATGCAATGGTGGCATCATAACTGGAATAGGGGAGAGAAAAAGAAAGATATCAAAGTAAGACATTAAAATATTATAGGGATTGTTTGGAAGTAGGGAGTGGTTCAATGGAATGGGGTATAGGAAAAAAGGTTATATGCATGAGTAACAGAAAAGGATTATGACAAATATACATTGTGTGCATATTTAAAACTTGTTTAATAAAAATAAGAAAATTATTTAATGTCTGTTATTTCACATAAATTAGCAATGAGTAAATTAGTTCACATTGTTGCCCTGTGTAACATAATGAAATATATTTCATTCTATGATTATAGCAGCATTGTGGTGGTTTGATTCAGGTGTCCCCCATAAACTTAGTTGTTCTGAATGCTAGGGTGCCAGCTGATGGATATTTGGGAATTAATGCCTCCTGGAGGGAGTGTATTGTTGGGGACGGGCTTATGGGCTTTATAGCCAGTTTCCCCATGTCAGTGTTTGACATACCCTCCTGTTGCTGTGGTCCACCTTATGTTGGCCAGGGGGTGATGTCCACCCTCTGCTCATGTCATTTTCCCTGCCATCATGGAGCTTCCCCTCAAGCCTGTAAGCCAAAATAAATCTCTTTTTCCCAGAAGCTGCTCTTGGTTGGGTGATTTCTACCAGCAATGCGAACCGGACTGCAACAAGCATCTATTATACTATGGATGAATACTGGTTTACAGTTTGGGACTAATATATTTAATTTTGGTAAGGTTTTTGAATATTTTTGGTAAAAATATGTACCCATTACTTTTAGGTATACATGTGGAGTTAAAATACAGAATTGCACAGGTATGCAGTATATCTCATTTTATCTGAGTATGCCAAATAATTTTAAAATCTTTTAAAAATCTGAAACTATCTTCATATATGACACTACTTATTGGTCTATCTAATCAGTCAAAACAGGTATCTTTGGTCATTTTAAATTTCATTTCATCCAATTTCATGTGTGTAGATTGCAATCATAGTAGTTTTAACAATTTGTATCATATCAAAATAAGTAGTTTAATTATTTATTGTGCATTATGATATCATTTTTTGCAAAATAACTTAGATTTGTAGTGGCATTTTAAAATTCTACGTGTTTATAGTAGCAAGATGAAGTTTTTTTAGCTTTTTTTTAAATTACTTTTCTATTCAGCAAATGCAGGCAGTTTGGTACCATTATTAGGCTCATCCATGACCTACCTCCTCCCTATTGGCCCTTCCTTGTTGAGGTATATGGGTCATGCATTGTGGCGTTAGCCCAGTTATTGGTACGATAAATGTCTCAATTTTTTTTAGGGTTTTCAACATGAAGTTTTAATGTACATATATATAACGGAATGACCAAATACAGCAACTTAGCATGTGATTAATCTCATATAAATTTTGAAAAACAGTACCTACTTCCTTGGTAACTTTCCAATATACAAAAACTTGTTAATTACTATAGTATCAAATATATCTCTTTACTATCTACTTTATATTACAATGTCAAAAAAACTGACACATACAAATTAAAGAGTAGATAAACTTATTCCAGCTCAAGGCTCAGAGGATTCATTTTCATAAAGATAGGGAAGGAGGGATGGAGCAGAAAATTTTACATTACGTTGGTAGTAGAAGCAAAGAGATGTTGCCACACAGGTGGCTTTTAACATTTTTTTAAACAATTCAGGTGAGATCTGGGCTTATGGAATAATGCCATTAATCTTCAGGGTGAATCTTTCCTCTGAGTTAATCATATGTAGAAAGACCTTCAGATATACTAAGAGGTGGGAAGCATTATCCTAGGTAATTCTAAATCCACTCAAGTTGACCATAAAGATTCATCATGACACTCTCCAATTTTATTCTTTCTAACTGAAAATGTGTACTTTGATCAATATCTCTATAATCCCTCACTAATTGCCCAGTCATTCTCTGTGCTTATAGGAGTTTGGCTATTTTAAGTCCCTACATATTAGGAAATCATGTGGTATTTTACTTTCTATAGCAGGTTTATTTCACTTAACATGATGACCTCCAAGTTCATTCATGTTGTTATAAATGACAAGTTTTCCTGCTGAATGCTTCTATAGAACTCCCCCCTCTCTCTCTCTCTCTCCCTCTCTCTCTCTCTCTCTCTCTCTCTCTCTCTCTCTCTCTCTCTCTCTCTGTGTGTGTGTGTGTGCAAAAGAGAGAGAGATAGCATGTGTGTGTATATATAAATATATATCTCACAATTTTCTTACCTACTTATCTATCAATGTCCACGTACTTTCCCCATATGTTGCCTATTAGGAATAGTTCTACAATGAACATTAGAATGCAAGAACTTCTTTGACACAGTTATTTCATTTTGGGGATATATGTGTCGTAATGGTGATTCAAGATCATGTGATAATTATATTTTAATTTGACCCCATGCTTAAAATAATGACTACACTGTTTTATATTACCAACAGTAATGTGCAATCATGATTTGAAATTCTTCCCAAAACTTATTTCTTGTAAAGCCATTCAAAAGGCATGAGGTATTCATTACTATGGTCTTATTTTTCTGCTTAGTATTAACATTGAGCATTGTTCATACATTGGCCCACAATCTGTATGTGTACTTCAAGAATAATTTATTTAGAAACTTTATCCATTTTAGTTGTATTGTTTTCTCAATAATGTGAGCTATTTTTGTATATTGAATACAAGCAACTTTTAAAATGTATCATATATAAATATTTTATTCCATTATATAGGTACATTCTGCTCTTTGGAAATCATTTTCTTAGCTAAGATTGTTTCTTTTTAACAATTTTTCTGAGAGAGATAGAGAATTGACATGTGTGGGCATGTGTGACCTTGTGTTTGTGTCACTTTTGTGACTCTGGCTTATGTGGGATCTGGAGAGTTGGACATGGGTTCTTAGGCTTCACAGGCAAAAGCCTTAACTGTTAAGCCATCTCTCCAATCTGATAAGAGAGTTTCAACTTTGATGCAATTTAATTTGTCTAATATTTTATTTTTATTTATTTGAGATAGAAAAAGAGGCAGAGAGAGGGGGAGAGAGAGAATAGATGCCCAAGGGCATCTAGACACTGCAAATGAACTCCATTCACATGCATCATCTTGTATATCTGGCTTACATGGGTAATGGAGAATCAAACCTGGGTACTTTGTCTTTGTAGTCAAATACCTTAACCACTAAGCCATCTCTCCATCATTTTCAAAACCAATGCCATGTAGCTTTTGTCTAGCTTTTTTTTTTGTTTTATCTTCTAGTCGTTTTACAGTGTAAACATATCCATCTTGAGTTGATTTTTTTCTTTTAGTGATTGTGGGATTTTATTCTTCTGCACACTATTTTAAAGATCTTGTCTTTTTTTCATTTATTAACAATTCATTCTAAATGAGTGGATTTATTGTTGAATTTCAATTCTGTTTCATCTGTTTATCTATCTTTTTTATATTCAGTTCTTTGCTCAGTATAGTACTAGATAATTTTTATACATTTTGAAAGCAGGTTGTATGGTGCCTCTAGATTTAAACTTTTTTTTTTTTTACACCTAGATTGGTTACTATATTTAGGAATTTTTTGGTTCCCTACATGAAATTTAGAATGTTTCTTATTTCATTGAATAGTATCTTCATAATTTGGGGGGTTCCACTTACTGTAAATCATTTCTGGTAAAATGGATATTTTAAGAATATCAATTCTCCCAGATGATGTGTACTTTTATTATCCACTCACAAGGGTATAGTCTTCTGTTAAACCTACCCATTATTCATTTGAATTTACACTTAAATTTTTGAATGTGTGTGTATGTGTGTGTGTGTGTTTTCCAAGACAGAGTTTCACTTGAGCACAGGCTGTTCTGGAACTCACTCCAGACTGGCCTCAAACTTATAGCATTCCTCCTAGGTCAGCCTCCCAAGTGCTGGAATTAAAGGTATTCACCATCATGCCCAGTTCTTCATTTATATTTTTATTTAGCTTTATTTAGTTAGTACTGTATAATTGTTTTATTTCAAGCTTTCAATTTTATGAATAAAAGGTCCAATCTTGATTTTGATTTGCTTTTCCTACCATGCTTATTTTGATCATGTGCCCATAAAACTTTTCCATCCTTTATATGTCAAGGGTTTGATCCTATTTTCCATTATTGCCCTTAGTTTTGTTGCCCATGTTACAATTATGTGAGTGCCTTGTAATTTCTAGTTGTGTATCACATATGTATTTACAGAGTTGATTACAAATGCTAAGTCATATTGTATCAATAATTATAAGAGTTATATAGTCAATTATTATGATAAAGGAATAACTAGGGTATCATTTTCTTAATATGACAATCAAGACTGGCATTATTTAAATGTGAAGTTTGATGAAAGTGAGGGTTGATATAGTTCTAGTAATTTTTCCTCTTCTAGTCTAAACTTAAAGTTCAACTAGTACAATTTCTCCTAAAAATGACAAGATCCTCAATGTTGAGAACACTTTATTTCAGGTAATCTATAAAAGGAACTGTGCTTAGCCTGTCATGTTGATTTTAATATTAGCAGATGCTTCCAGGGAGTAACTGATATGAATCCTAAGCTCAGATCTATGTGACTCCTTGTTCTGTGCTATCAGTTGATCAACTCACATAAATGTTAACATATGTACTGTTTCATATGGAGTTTTTCAGGGTTTTCATCAAATGTTTAAACCTTCTTCTTATAGATATTATCCGTAAACATCAAGTACACCATGTCTAGAATCAGAATGCACTGTTTCAATCACACAAAGTAAAATCAATTCAAGGTCATGCAAAGATAAATCAATTCAGGGTAACTTTTAAATTGTGCCATTCAAGCTCACTCTAAATTTTAACTAAAGAATGAAAAGGGTTGCTATTTAGCAAATAGAAAGGAATTGACTACAAGTATTAGTATGTCCTGTGGGAGTGTAGAAATAATGAAAATGGCTTTATTCAGTAGATGGAAGTTGAAGTAACACTTAGTCCAGTCTGTTTCACATTCTTTTATCAGTTTCCAATCTTATGAACTGTTAAATTCTTACCTATAAAGAATAGTATTTGTCTTACTTCATGAAGGTTGATATTTTTCAGTTTTTCTCTAACCCATCTATAAAAAAGCCTATTGGTGACACTTTTACTTACCATTATCATGGCTGTGAGCCACTATTGCACTTATGTAAGCATCATGTCAGGTTATTTCCTTCTGCATAGCTTCGACCTAAATTTGCTTGGACAGATGTTGGCCACTTTCCCCCAGTAGCTTATATAGCACCTTCTAGCACTAAGTGGGTTAACTATCTGGGGACTGACTCTCTTCCAGATTCTAGTCAGGTCTCTCCATGTCCCATACTAACAGCACATGCTGTCTTCAGCAGTAGGGGCTTATACCATTATGCTCTGGTGGGTAATCAAGTACTCTGACAGAAGTCTGTCTTATTTTGGGAAACCTTGTATGTTTATGTGATAAACAGCTCATTGTGGGTATTAACTGTTTCCTGGTACTTGGAGTTACAGGCCATGTAAAATAAAGAAAAAAAATAAAATAAAATATAAAAACTAAAGATAGAGGAAAAATATAAGGTGAGGCTCCATCTCACCCTCTCTAGGGCCCCTTGATACAGTTGTTCCCTCTAAGGCCCTGTCAAGAGTTCAATCTTAAGTCTCTTCCAGGGTATAGGATTTTATGGTACCAGTTCCATTTGGTTTCAGTTTTTCCCCTCCCAAAACACTTTTTCTTCCCTGAAGCCTACCCTCACATTGTTCAGTCCATGAGCTCTCTATTAGGGAAGTCAGCATCTTGGGCTGATCCAGGTTAGGAGCAGTAGATGAGTGAGACCATTCAACAATTGTCTTTCTGTGATTGGGTGAATTTGCTTAGTATGATCTATTTAAAGCTCAACCATTTTTCCACAAATTTCATTGTGTCACTTTTTCTAACTGTTATGTTGAATTCCATTTCATAGATTTTTCAGCTTCATGTGATCCCAATGGTTGAGTGATTGCTTAAGTTGCTAAGCTACTGATATTTTGTTAAGGAAGTCTTTTCCCACCCTATATTAAGGGAAGTTCCTCCTACTTTTTCTTCTTTTGATACATTTGGACTTGATTTTTGTGCATGGTGAGATATGTGGTTCTAGTTTCATTTTTTTGCACATAGTTATCCAGTTTGTGCAGCACCATTTGTTGAAAATGCTGTCTTTTCTCCAGTCTACATTATTAGGGCCTTTGTCAAAGATCAAGTACCTATAGTTACCTGAGCCAATGTCTGGGTCCTCAATTATGGTCCACTGGTCCCTATTCCTGTTTTTATGCCAGTTCCATGCTATTTCTGTTACTATGGGTTTGTAATATAGCTTTAGATGAGCTATGGTGATGACTCCAGAGATGTTTCTTTTCCTCAGGATATGTTTAATATCTGAGGAATGCTGCCATTCCATATGAATTTTGAGATCACTTTTTTTCAATATCTGTGAAGAATACTACTGGGATTTTTATTAGTATTGCATTAAATCTGTATATTGCTTTTGGTAAGATTGCAATTTTCACAAGGCTAATTATGCCTATCTAGTAGCATGGGAGGTCTTTCCATCTTCTCAAGTCCTCCTAAATTTCGTTCTTGAGTGTTTTTATGTTTTATTCATATAAGTCTTTCACATTATTGGTTAGTGTTACTCCAAGATATTTTATTGTTGTTGCTGCTGCTGCTGCTATTGAAAATGGGACAATGCTGCTAATTTCTTTCTCTGTACCTTTCTTCTTTTCATATAGAAAGGCTACTGTTATTTTTTTCAATGAATTTGTATCATGCTATTTTGCTGAAGGAATTAATCATCTTTAAGAATATTGAGATAAAGACTCATGGGTCATTTATGTATAGAGTCATGTTGTCTGCAAATAGGGATAACTTAACTTCTTCCTTTCCAATTTGTATCCTTTTTTAAATTTCTTTCTCCTGTCTTACTGCTTTGGCTACGATTTCTAGTAATATGTTGAAGAGCAGAGATGAAAGTGGACACCTCTGTCTTGATCCTGATGTCAATGGGAATTCCTTGATTATTTCCCCATTAAGTATTACTTGAGCTTTAGGTACTTTATATATAGCCTTCCTTATGTTGAGATATAAATTGGCCATGCCCATTCTCTCCAATGTTTTGATCATGAAATGGTGCTATATTTTTTTGATTGCCTTTTCCATATCTATTGAAATGATTGTGTGGTTTTGTGATTAAGCTTATTTAGGTGGTATATTACATTGATAGATTTCTGTATGTTGAACCAACCCTGCATTGCTGGGATAATGCCTACTTGATCAAGGTGGATAATGCTTTTAATGTGTTGTTGAATTCAGTTTGTGAGGATTTTGTTCAGGATCTTTGCTTCTTAGTTCATCAGGGATATAGGCCTATAGTTTTCTTTTCTTGTGGTATCTCTGTCTGGTTTTAGTATTAAGGTGAAACTAGCTTCATAGAAGGCGTTGTGGAGCTTTTCCTGTTCTCTGATTATGTGGAACAGTTTGAGAAAAAATGATTTCCATTTTATTCATGAAGGTTTGATAAAATTCGGCTAGGAAGCTTTCTGGTACTGGACTCTTCTTTTTGGGGAGATTTTTGCTTACCTTTTCAATCTCAGTGGGTTTGATAGATTTGTTTAGGATATTAGTATGCTCTGAGTTTAGTTTTAATAGGTGGAATTTATCCATTTCTTCAAGATTACCCAGTTCTGTGGAGTGGACATTTTAGAAGTAAGTCCTGATGTTTCTCCAAATTTTACTTGTGTATGTTATGATCTATACTTTTTATTTCTAATTTTATTAATTTGAAGCATCTCTTTTTTCACTTGATCAAGTTGGCCAAGGGATTATATATCTTGTTTATTTTTTAAAGAACCAGCTCTTTGTTTCATCAATTTTCCTAAATATTTTCTTACTTTCCAATTCATTAATTTCTGCTCCAATCTTGATCTTTTCTGTCCATGTGAAGCTTTTTGGGTTGGACTCTTCTTGTTGCTTCCAATGCCTATAGATGGATCATTAGGTGATTGATTTGTGATCTATCTATCTTTGTTATGAAGGCATTTAATGCTGTGAATTTTCTTCTAAAGACTGCCTTCATTGAGCCCCAGATGTTTTGGTATGATGTGTTCTCATTGCATTCAATTCTAGAAGTTTTGCAATTTCATACGCTACCCATTTATTGTTCAAATGTGTGTTGTTCAGACTCAAGAAGCTGATGGAGTTCCTGGTACATCTCTTGTAGTTACTTTCTAGCTTTATAGCATTGTGGTCAGATATCATGCTGGAAATTATGTTGATTTTCCAAAAGATATGGAGACAGTCTTTATGTTTCAGTATATGATCTGATTTGGAGAAGGTTCCATGGGCTGAGAAGCATATGTATTCTGTAGGTTTTGGATAGAATGTTCTATATATGTCCTTTTGGTGTAGTTGACCTTTGCTGTTGTTGGACTCTTATTTCCCTGTTTCTTTTTTGTTTGGATGATCTATCTATTGCTGATAGTGGAGTGTGGAATTCCCCAACTATGAGGGTGTTTGTGATTATTTCAGTTTGTTGTCAAGTAGGTTTTGTTTTATGAATTGATGTGCACCTCTGTTTGGTGCATAAAGATTGATGACTGTACCCTCTTGTTGGATCATTCCCTTGTTCAATAAGAAGTGACCTTCTTTGTCTTTTTGGCTTACTTTTGGTTTGAAGTCTATTTTATCTGATATTAGTATAGCTATGCCTGCTTGTTTCTTATATCTGTTTACATGCTCATTTTTCTACATGTTTTAGAAACTTCCTAACACAATATAGAATAGGTTTTTTTTTTATTTCTTAAACATAAATTTTGAAGAAAACTGATGTAACAGTGAATTAGAATATGACCAGAATGAAGAGGTAGCTTCTTTCATCAAAGTTCTCTCTCCTTGTAACTTACCATAATGAAACTGACAGATATGTAAGAACTGACAATTATAAATTTAAGCATGGTCTTGAAGGTATTAATTCTACCTTATGGTCTATGGAGGACAAGGAATGAAGTTCATATAATTAGAATTGCATTTTTTTTCCCTTTATATTGACAATTTTCACATGTGCACATAATGTATTTTGATTATAATCCTTTCCCATAACCATCTTTTGTTTCCCCACTCCTATTTCCCCTTCACTGAGACTCTTCTATTTCTGCTTCTATTTTGTTGTATTTTTGCTTTCCTTCATAATCCATGTTGAAATGTTGTTGGACCCCATACTTTGCATGTCTGATACAGGGAGCAACAGCCATTTTGAGGTCATTAATGCAACAGCAACTACATGTCTGGAAGACAGTATTCCAAAATACTCTTCCCCAAAGTATGGCTCTTACATTCTTTACACCCCCCACCACTTCCATGATGTTTCCTGAGTCTTGGAAGGTATGCTAGATGTCCAGCTTATTGGTAAGCACCCAACAGCCACTTATTTTCAGCACTTTTATGTTTTGAGCCTCCCAAGTATTCAGCTCCATCTGGATTTGAAGTCTACACTACAAGAGGAAATTCATGACTGATAATGAAAACGTAGTCAAAAATATACAACTAGGAAGGTCCAATGTGCTGGGGGTGCTACTATTTTTTTAACATTTTTTAAATTAATTAATTATTTATTTGAGAGTGACAGACACAGAGAGAAAGACAGATAGAGGGAAAGAGAGAGAATGGGCACGCCAGGGCTTCCAGCCTCTGCAAACGAACTCCAGATGCATGCGCCCCCTTGTGCATCTGGCTAACGTGGGACCTGGGGAACCGAGCCTCGAACCGGGGTCCGTAGGCTTCACAGGCAAGCGCTTAACCGCTAAGCCATCTCTCCAGCCCACTATTTTTGTTTCAATATATAGACATATTGTGTAAATCAATAACTTTAAATATTTTTGTTTATGCTAATAGATTAGGGTTGCTTTCACCCTTGGTCAGAGAAGTTTCTTTTACTGTGAAGGCCCCCAAAACAATGCAGTCTACTGACAATGCTATTGCTTGTCCACCAGAAATAGACAGTTTATCCTTATTGCTAATGACATCATATGCATTGGTTGCTAATCAATGAAAATTCAAGTTGTAATTAATTAATTGACATAATTACCTTTAGATTAATTCTGTAAACTAAGCTGGCAATGGTGGCTCATACCTTTAATCCTAGTACTTGGGAGGCAGAGGTGGGAGGATCACTGTGAGCTGGAATTCATCTGTAATCTTCCCGACTTACCTGTTATGGTGATGGGCAGCATTATTCAGGCTGCAGGAAGAGAAAGTCATCTACAGTTTGAACTATCGGTAGATCCTGTCTGAATGCTACATGACCAGCCAAGCAGAAAAATGTCCATGTCCATACATTCAGGTCAAATAAATATATATTAAAATTATATCTTATTCCTATGATGCCTTTTAAAAATGCTGCTTATGACTATGGCACAGGTTGCATATAGCCAGAACAATCAGTTCCTACAGTGTAATCTTTCCCAACCTGTGCCATTAAATTTGGACTTTTCTCAAAGTAATGCTATTGCTTTGATTTGAAGTTATAGCTAATGAATACTTGTTATAAATATGTTAAAGTCAATATGAAGACATATTTTTGCAAAGTAATATACCTATATTTTCATTGTAGATTGGAAATTTCACAATCATGCACACTAGTGAATCTAAATTGGCTACTTCAAAATAAAACATTATAGGGGACAATTTTTTCTATGAAAATGAAGTTTGGGGTTAAAGAAAATTAGAATGAAATCAATTCTAACAATTTCCTTGAAACAGGAATATACCATCATTAAAACACTGAGGTGTCAATTAAATTAACAAAATTTAAATGTTATGCCATGATAAAGCATAAACAAAACGGTAAAATAGTGAATCTTTCAAATATCAGTCTCTGACATGAAGTCTTTGATATACCTAGGCCTCTATGTTTTATCACTGTAAAACATAATTTACTTCTAAGTAAATCTTCAATGACCTCAGCAAAACTGAGGTTGTTAAATCTAAGAGAATATTTTGTACCAAAACAGAGTCTTGATTTGAGGCTAGCCAGAAGATATATAATGAATTACAGATCATCCTGAGCTAAAGCAAGACCCTACCTTGAAAAACATACTATCAAGTAAGCAAACAAAAAACAAACAGTATAATTCTAGAAAGTAATAAAATTTAAAGCATCAAATTAACATATAGAACAGGGTAGAAAGTATGAGACTTTTCTTTATTATTCATTGTTGGGCTACTTAAAACTCAAGATGACAGATCCTGTTGGATGCCATCTCCAGACTCACCTTTGGGAAAATACCTCTAGAAAAACTCCATATCATGCATGGCTATTTTCAGTTGTCTTGGGCCATGAATCCAACTAAGTTATTAGTATGCCATGTAAATGTAGTACTTAATCTTACCACAAAATTGTTCTGGTCTTATCAGGTTGTATTCACAGGATACGATATAGTTTTGTGCCATAGGTAGCCACAGATGTGATGAAATATACTGTATAACTGAATCAACTTTTAGGTATTGGTCAAGAGACAGATTGGAATCTGAAAGTGACAGAATAAAAACTAGCAACCATTGAGAAATGCATTTGGATTTGCACATACCCACAGACAAACTTGTGGGCATAATCTCTCTTCCCAAATACTTTCTATCTTTATTCCAAATAACAAAACAGCAATACATTTCAGATGAATGTTGGCTTATATTCATTCTCAAAATGAAAGAATGACCATTTCCCAAAAGCAATCTCTAGCAAATCTAGATCTGCCCACCATCTATGGCTACAATATTGGACATCTTTATAGGCACACAGGAAATGAACATTATTCTTGGAATTTCTCTCCCCAAATAACTACAAATAGAAAAGCTGTGATTTTCCAATAAGTTTTATGAGCTAAGCATTATGATGAACTTAAAACTAGATACAGACACAACGAATCAAAAAAAGGGGGGGACAAATGACTTTGATCAAATTCTTTGAAGAAAATAGATTTGAAAATACTAAACAAATACTTGGAAAAAGAATTTAACATTAACTCCAATATTAAAAATAGCATGTAATATGATCAAGTGAGATTCAACCCAGATGTGAAAAGATGGCTCTACATTTTCAAATAAATTAATATGATAAACTATATAAAGAATTGAGAACAATATATGTTTACTTTAATGAATATAGAAAAGGCCTTATTGGGCTGGAGAAATGGCTTAGTGGTTAAGGCAGTTGCTTGGGAAGACATACTCATGAATGTTGTGAACATCAGGATGCCATCTGTGAGGGTGAAAGAATTGGCATGTGTCTAAGGCCTGAAAAACCATGGGACTGGTCTCCCTGAGACTTTGGCAATATGTATAAAATACTAGAACTTTCAGGCATATTATCTGTTTTGCAGGGCTGCTATCTTGCTTTGGATTGATTATTTCTTCTTACTTCCTTATATCACTGTTAGATTCAACATGTTTATTCTATAGTTTTCCTATATTGTATCATTACAAGAGACTCTTTGCAGGTATTTATGGGAAGAACTGTATCCTGAGTCTCAGAAGAGACTTCATACTCAGATATTTAAGTGGTCCTATATTTAGTCAATGCATCAATTCTGTTTGGCTGTATAGAAATGCATTTTCCCAAGAAATAAAATAGAACCAATACTTAATTTCATATTGTAAAAAAAAAAAAAAAACTCAAATGGGCAAACATTTTTGAGCTGAATACCAAAGTAGAGGCCTCAAAAATTATCTTACTTAAAAATCATTTACAAAGTAATAGGTATCTAAATAATATGGTACCAACCAAAAACAAAAATAGACACATTCACCAATGGAACAAGGTAGAGAACACAGAAATAAACTTAACCATTTATGGTCAATTTATTTTTTGATCAAAACATTAGGAACTGCCAAGTAGAGAAAGAGCAGTTTCTTTAATATATAATATTGAGAAATTTGGATCTGTGAGTGTAGGAAAACACAACTGGGCCATTGTCATACACCATATAAAATCAGTTCATGATAAATTGAAAATGTATAAAGAAGTTCTGAAGCTAAAATTAGAGACTGAGAAAAAGAAAACATAAGAAAATGCCCTAAGGCATTGATGTAAGGAAACAGACATGACCCACAAATCACTGTCAATGTAATTTATCTATCACACTCTATATGGAATAGTCTAATAATCATTGTCAGAGAAATACAATTCTACAGCAAAGAGCTCCCTAACACTAATAACAATGACTATCAAAATCACAGAATGTGGGGCTGGAGAGATGGATTAATGGTTAAGTTTCTTGTTGGTGAAGCCTAAAGACCCAGGTTTGATTCCCCAGTACTCACATAAGCCAGATGCACAAGGTAGCATGTGCATCTGGAATTTGGTTGCCCTGGTTCTCCCATTCTTCTCCCTCTTTCTCTATCTTACTCTCTCTAATAAATAAATTTTAAAAATACAGAGTTTGTGGGAAAAGAGGAAAAGTTTGTATACTGTTGATAGAATGTAGCCTAGCATAACTATCATGGTTGTCAACATGCACTTCACTCAGGAAGCTAAAAGAATTAGCATATTATCTATTTTGAGGTATATACCTAAATTAATTGAAATTGTTACATAAGAAAAATAATCAATATTGATCAACCCCATGCCAAAGTTATCAATAGAAAAAGGGAGAAGAATTTTAGTAAAAAAGAATTGAGAAGAAAAATAAAGATGAATCAGATACCAATGGAATTGAAAGCATCATTAGGACATATTTCAAAAAAAATATACCCCACACAATTGGAAAATCTTTAAAAAAAGGATGAGTTTCTTGACTCATATTATCTACCAACACTAAGCATAGAAGAGGTAAAATATCCGAATAGAGCTATAAGATCTAACATGATTGAAGAAGTAATCAAAAACCCCAACCTAAAAATAAATCCCAGTTCCAAATGAATTCATTGCAGAATTCTACCAAAGCATTACAGAAGAACTACAACCACTTCTTCTCAAGTTATTTCACAAACTTAAAATATTGTTAAGACTCTGGGCCTACTGCTGTGAAGGCAGTATTTCAGTACTACCAAAATCAGATAAGAGACACAAGAAAAAGAGAAATTATAGATCAAGATCACTGATGAACATAGATTTCAAAGTTCTCAATAAAATTCTTGCAATTTGAATTGAAGAACACATAAAAAGTATTGTCCACCTCCATCAAGTAGATCTCATCCCATGGTTGCAACGATGGTTTAACATATGGAACCTGATAAATGTAATATATCACATCAGTAGTCTTAGGTGCAGAAACTGCAGGATCATTTCAACTGATGCATAAAAAGCCTTCAACAAAAATGAACAATTTTCATTCTTAAAACACTAGAGAGACTAGAGATGTTGGGATGTTATCTCAAAATAATATGAGCTATATACAATAGATCTAACGTCCATATTATATAGGGAAAAAATAGAAACATTACCACTAAGGTATGGAATAGTCAGGGGTGTCAACTCTCCCCATTGCTATTGAAAATAATATGTGATGTCTTAGCTCAATAAATAAGTCAAGAAAAAGAAAAAAGTGATTAAAATTGGAAATAAAGAAGTCAATCAAGTGTTATTTGCAAATGATATGATTCTACACTTAAGCAGCCCAAAAGACTCTACCAAAAACAAACAAAAACCTCCTAGAATTGATAAACTCCTTTAGCAAAGTGGCAATATATAGAATTAGCAAACTAAAACCATTAGTCTTCATATATACCAATGACAAACATATTTGACAAGGAAAACAAAGTAACAAGTAATCACATTTATAGTAGCCACAAAAATAATTATCTTGGAATATCTCTAACTAAAGAAATAAAATAAAAAACTGTAAATGGGAAACATTAAAATACTGAATAAAGAGATTTTAGAAGACATGAGAGGATAGAAACATCTCTTATACTCATGGAATTGATAAAAATATTATCATGAAAATGACAATTCTACCAAAAACAATATATAGAATTAAATTCTCATCAAAATTCCTGCACCATTCTTCATATAAATAGGAAAAAAGTGGTCTAAAAATCCATACTGAAGCACAAACAGCCTCATATGGCCAAAAACTTAATAACAAAAGTTTAATAACTGGAAATATGAATATGACTTAAAAACTCATTAATAGGGGCTAGAGAGATGGCCTAGTGGTTTAAGTACTTGCCTATCAAGCCTAATGATCTTGGTTTAATTTCCTGGTACCCATGTAAAGCTGAAAGAACAAAATGGAGTCTGTTTGCAGCAAATGAGGGCCCTGACACACTCATTCTCTCTGCCCGCCTTCTTTTCTGTTTCTTTCTCTGCTTGCAAATAAATAAAGCATTCTATATATAAAATATATATATCAGTACTAAAAATTCAATGTTTCCACTCAAATTTAGGCCAAGGTATTAAGTACAGGGTTCTAAAAGGGAGAATATAAATGGACAATACAATCTGAAAAGATGTTTAGCATCATTAGCCATTAGAAAAATGCAAATAAATACTGGATAGATTCCATCTACATCCACTAAGAATTACTATCATTAAGAAATTTGATCACAAGAAATGCTAGAAAGTGTGTCAGTAAGGATAAACTTCTGTTCACTGTTGGTTGTGAGTGCAAACTTGTATATAAACTATGGAAATCGGTACAGATGTTCATCAGAAATTTAAAAATATATATACCATTTGACCCAGCTTTACAAATCATGGACATATTCCCTATGAACTCTACCTTTTACTAATGGGATACTTTCCCAAACATGTTGATGCTTTATTCATAATTGCTAGGAAATCGGGTCAGTACAGATGCCTTTCAACTGATGAATGGATAATGAAGATGAGTTACATAAACAAAAAGGAGTTATATTCAATGATAAGGAAATTTTGCAGGAAAATAGATGGGCCTGGGAAAAGTCTTACTAAGTGAGGTTAAAGAGCTTAGAAAAATAAACCCCACATGCTCTCAATCATGTGTGAATCATAACAAAATATTTGCTTTGTGTATAAGTTTTAGCAAGCACAAGTAATAATAGTAAGGAAATAAAATAAAGTTTGAGGAGAGGAGAAATAGGAGGATTGAGATGAGGGAATATATGACAGGCATGTGGAGGTACACAATACAGAATGTGGAAGGGTCTTGAAGGAACTGGGGTATGGGAGTGAGAGGAGAGGTGGATACATAAAATTAATGAGGACATTATCAGTACAATGAAAACCTTTGCCTATGTAGCTAGCAAATTAAAATATGTAAAGAGGTAGAAAGACAGAGAGAGAGAGAGATTGGGATATTGGGTAGAAGCACCCTGCTTGGGGGGAGAAAGCATTACACAAACACTGGAAGATATTACTGGTAATTCTCAGTGTCTTAATTGGGCTAACCCACAGTGAGCTGTTGGTCAGGGTGGGCTATGAGCCCCCAAAGCAATACAGCCTATGGCCAAAGCAACTGATTTCCCACTAGAACTACATGGTAAGACAATATTGCTGAAAACATCACAGATTGATGTTATAGAACATTGAGAGATGATGCTAAGAACTAAATCAAAAGCCTAAGTCATGGAAGGTCATATAAACTAGATGGACACTTCCACTGTTCTTTTGCTAAAAGCTGAGATTATTCACATCAAAAAGTCTTCTGAATGTCTATATTTATCCCCTTTGATTCATCATGCCGTTCTTATTCTTAGCTAAAGAATCTGCATTTTGAGGCTGGAAGCCCTGGTGCGCCCATTCTCTCTCTCTCCCTCTATCTGTCTTTCTCTCTGTGTCTGTTGCTCTCAAATAAATAAATAAATAAATTTTAAAAAAATGTTTATAAAAGAATCTGCATTTTACAGATGGCAGTGAATACCAGAGAGATACAACAACTATAAGTAGTATAAGAGAAGGATGATGATGGTCTAGAGAAAGATAAGTCACCTCTGTTACATCTTCCAAGGACCAAGAAATATTACATAGAAAGTGACATATTAAATATGAATGCTGCACTCACTTCTAGCATGAGAATCTTCCCCATGGACATGGCATTAGATAATAAGGAGACTCTTAAGTCATCAAAGCAAAACATCAGAGGAAAGTGAGAGCTCAACACTAAAGGAGACATATAATATCCCCTCTGAAGGCTCAGAGAATAGTGCATAAGAGAGGGAGGAATTAAAATAAAAGTCACAGGTTAGGAAGGTCTACACTGAAGCATTGACCCCCCCACCCCATAAAGAGACTAACTTGTGAATTCATAGCTCTACATTGTTTACTAATAATACACTAAGGAGGGTTCTTTGTGGAACTGGAGTGACTGAGAAGATGTATAAATGTATAATTCAATGGAAATATGGCCAGTATGCAAAATGGTCAAGATACTTTTAAATTAATTAATAATAATGAGTGATCTCTAAAAGATAGTTAACAAGTTTAAACAGAAAAATTCCATCTAATCCATTGAGCCTTAAACTACACCTATAGACTAGTAACAAGCATATGAACAATTATGAAATTAAGTCATTCATTTGGCCTCAAACAATCAAAATCTATGATCAAATTGATTTTGTAGGTTCATTGTGTTTATATTTTGCTGTTTTTATATATAACATGTAATGCTCATTATTTTATTAATCAACTTGGATTGTTTAAAATATAAGTATACTCTCCTGTTACTAGCCTCATTATATTAGTTAAAAAGAAAACATTTTTATCTCTCCAGGCAGAAGAAAGAAGTCAAAGTATTTCCCAGGATTTGTTTTATTACCATATATTTCAATTTACCAACTATAAATATCTGAGTCAGATTACTATCACTGACAAAATAATGAGAACTCTATTTAAAATAGGAAAATTATGGGCTGGAGAGATGGCTTAGCGGTTGAGCGCTTGCCTGTGAATCCTAAGGACCCTGGTTAGAGGCTTGGTTCCCCAGGTCCCACGTTAGCCAGATGCACAAGGGGGCGCACACGTCTGGAGTTCGTTTGCAGAGGCTGGAAGCCCTGGCGCACCCATTCTCTCTCTCTCCCTCTATCTGTCTTTCTCTCTGTGTCTGTCGCTCTCAAATAAATAAATTTAAAAAAATTAAAAAAAAATAGGAAAATTTATTTGGATCATGGATTCAGTGGTTTGGGTTCACAGTCACTTAAATGCATTTTTGTCATGTTGGAGTATGTGATAGAACAAAGTTGTTCATCTCATGCCACCCGGAATTAGAGATAGACAGAGTAGGCAAGAGAGAAGAGATAGAGAGGGAGGGAAAGAGAGTGAGATGATGGAAATATGAGAAGATGAGAGATAGGAACTTTCAACAACACATAGGCCCCAAGGGCAAAGCCTTCAGTATAATTCGCCTCAACAATATCAAACCTTCAATTTTTCCCTTGAGTTCCAATAGCCCCTCAAATTAATACTGGTTCCATGACTTAATAAATAAATGAAGTCAGGGCAACCATTATCCACTCACTTGTAACATTGTATACCAACCCTTCCACACATGAGCCACTTAGGGAATACATTCAAATTACAATACCTAGTCAATGTATGTCTAAGAAGTTGCACTCTATTTGATATTTAGAATATTGCATTATCTACTATATTCTACCTATCTAAAATTATACTACAAAATAAATATTGACTTGGAAAATGTAGGGAAATAAGGTTTTCTTTAATAAATTAAGATAATGTTTTAAAATAAGTTGCTTTGGAAATGAATTATCTATTGAGAAAGGTGGGATGAGAGGAGTAAATATTTCTCAGGCAGGTGAAAGAACAGAATACATGGGGTGGAAGGTGCTTTTGGAGAACTAGAGTAAGTTTTGTGAGGAGGGAATTGCACAAAACTAATGACAGCATGAATTTGTACCATATAAACCTTCCTTCTGGTTAGCTAACTAGAATATATAACTCTTTTTTTTTAAATTTTTTATTTATTTATTTGAGAGCGACAGACACAGAGAGAAAGACAGGTAGAGGGAGAGAAAGAATGGGCGCGCCAGGGCTTCCAGCCTCTGCAAACGAACTCCAGACGCGTGCGCCCCCTTGTGCATCTGGCTTACGTGGGACCTGGGGAACCGAGCCTCGAACCGGGGTCCTTCAGCTTCACAGGCAAGCGCTTAACCGCTAAGCCATCTCTCCAGCCCTATAACTCTTTTTTAAAAATATTTTTATTTATTTTTTATTTGAGAGCGACAGAGAAAGAGGCAGATAGAGAGAGGGAGAGAGAATGGGTGCACCAGGGCCTTCAGCCACTGCAAACGAATTCCAGACGCGTGTGCCCCCTTGTGCATCTGGCTAACGTGGGTCCTGGGGAATTGAGCCTCGAACCGGGGTCCTTAGGCTTCACAGGCAAGTGCTTAACTGCTAAGCCATCTTTCCAGCCCGAGAATATATAATTCTTTTTTTTTAATTTTTTATTTATTTATTTGAGAGTGACAGACACAGAGAGAAAAACAGATAGAGGGAGAGAAAGAATGGGCGCGTCAGGGCTTCCAGCCTCTGCAAACAAACTCCAGATGTGTGCGCCCCCTTGTTCATCTGGCTAACATGGGACCTGGGGAACCAAGCCTCCAACCGGGGTCCTTAGGCTTCACAGGCAAGCGCTTAACTGCTAAGCCATTTCTCCAGCCCTATATAA
The DNA here is from genome assembly GCF_020740685.1 of Jaculus jaculus. Taxonomy (NCBI): domain Eukaryota; kingdom Metazoa; phylum Chordata; class Mammalia; order Rodentia; family Dipodidae; genus Jaculus; species Jaculus jaculus. The sequence continues at coordinate 123,498,303 of NC_059125.1, forward strand.
TTCTTAATAAGGGTGGCAGGAGGGTTGTCCAGGCAAATATACTTATAGGTGGTGAAGAAAACTTAACAGTAGAAACATAGACTATTGCTGGTAAATCCAAATGTTAGAATTGGACTACCACCTGTGGTAGTTTGAATTAATGTCCCCTAAGAGATATAAGAGTTTTATTCAAGTTGTAACTTGAATATCCAGCTACCTGGCTGGAGGAGGTGTCACTGTGGGAAGATCCAGGGGGCAGCCCTAAGGCAGATTTGAAATTCCAGTCTAAAGATATGCAAAGTACTGGAGCTCTGCTGAGTTCTGTCTGAGTTCCCTCTGGCTTGGCTGCTCTGCCAATTTTTGCTCTTGCCATTGGTG